>NC_090388.1:86999507-87338257 GCF_036365525.1 Heterodontus francisci | reverse complement strand
GTACAGTATCCAGAAACCACTCCACACAGTAACTGGGAAACACTCCCGGTACAGTAACCGGGAAACACTCCCTGCACAGTAAATGGGAAACACTCCCGGTACAGCAACCGGGAAACACTCCCTGCACAGTAACCGGGAAACACTCCCTGCACAGTAAATGGGAAACACTCCCGGTACAGTATCCAGAAACCACTCCACACAGTAACTGGGAAACACTCCCGGTACAGTAACCGGGAAACACTCCCTGCACAGTAAATGGGAAACACTCCCGGTACAGTAACCGGGAAACACTCCCTGCACAGTAAATGGGAAACACTCCCGGTACAGTATCTGGAAAACACTCCACACAGTAACCGGGAAACACTCCCGGTACAGTAACCGGGAAACACTCCCTGCACAGTAAATGGGAAACACTCCCGGTACAGTAACCGGGAAACACTCCCTGCACAGTAAATGGGAAACACTCCCGGTACAGTAACCGGGAAACACCCCCTGCACAGTAAATGGGAAACACTCCCGGTGCAGTATCCGGAAAACACTCCACACAGTAATCGGGAAACACTCCCGGTACAGTAAATGGGAAACACTCCCGGTACAGTATCCGGAAAACACTCCACACAGTAAATGGGAAACACTCCCTGCACAGTAACCGGGAAACACTCCCTGCACAGTAAATGGGAAACACTCCCGGTACAGTATCCGGAAAACACTCCACACAGTAAATGGGAAACACTCCCTGCACAGTAACCGGGAAACACTCCCTGCACAGTAACCGGGAAACACTCCCTGCGCAGTAAATGGGAAACACTCCCTGCACAGTAACCGGGAAACACTCCCGGTACAGTATCCGGAAAACACTCCACACGGTAACTGGGAAACACTCCCGGTACAGTATCCGGAAACCACTCCACACAGTAAATGGGAAACACTCCCTGCACAGTAAATGGGAAAGACTCCCTGCACAGTAAATGGGAAACACTCCCGGTGCAGTATCCGGAAAACACTCCCGGTACAGTAAATGGGAAACACTCCCGGTACAGTATCCAGAAAACACTCCACACAGTAACCGGGAAACACTCCCGGTACAGTATCTGGAAAATACTCCACACAGTAACTGGGAAACACTCCCTGCAGAGTAACCGGGAAACACTCCCTGCACGGTAAATGGGAAACACTCCCGGTACAGTAACCGGGAAACACTCCCTGCACAGTAAATAGGAAACACTCCCGGTACAGCAACCGGGAAACACTCCCTGCACAGTAACCGGGAAACACTCCCTGCACAGTAAATGGGAAACACTCCCGGTACAGTATCCAGAAACCACTCCACACAGTAACTGGGAAACACTCCCGGTACAGTAACCGGGAAACACTCCCTGCACAGTAAATGGGAAACACTCCCGGTACAGTAACCGGGAAACACTCCCTGCACAGTAAATGGGAAACACTCCCGGTACAGTATCCGGAAAATACTCCACACAGTAACTGGGAAACACTCCCGGTACAGTAACCGGGAAACACTCCCTGCACAGTAAATGGGAAACACTCCCGGTACAGTATCTGGAAAACACTCCACACAGTAACCGGGAAACACTCCCGGTACAGTAACCGGGAAACACTCCCTGCACAGTAAATGGGAAACACTCCCGGTACAGTAACCGGGAAACACTCCCTGCACAGTAAATGGGAAACACTCCCGGTACAGTAACCGGGAAACACCCCCTGCACAGTAAATGGGAAACACTCCCGGTGCAGTATCCGGAAAACACTCCACACAGTAACTGGGAAACACTCCCTGCACAGTAACCGGGAAACACTCCCTGCACGGTAAACGGGAAACACTCCCTGCACAGTAAATGGGAAACACTCCCGGTGCAGTAACCGGGAAACACTCCCTGCACAGTAACCGGAAACCACTCCACACAGTAACTGGGAAACACTCCCTGCACAGTAACCGGGAAACACTCCCTGCACAGTAAATGGGAAACACTCCCGGTACAGAAACCGGAAAACACTCCACACAGTAACTGGGAAACACTCCTGGTACAGTATCCGGAAACCACTCCACACAGTAACTGGGAAACACTCACTGCACAGTAACCGGGAAACACTCCCAACACAGTAAATGGGAAACACTCCCGGTACAGTATCCGGAAACCACTCCACACAGTAACTGGGAAACACTCCCGGTGCAGTAACCGGGAAACACTCCCTGCACAGTAAATGGGAAACACTCCCTGCACAGTCACCGGGAAACACTCCCTGCACAGTAACCGGGAAACACTCCCTGCACAGTAAATGGGAAACACTCCCTGCGCAGTAACCGGGAAACACTCCCGGTACAGTATCCGGAAAACACTCCACACAGTAACTGGGAAACACTCCCGGTACAGTATCCGGAAACCACTCCACACAGTAACTGGGAAACACTCCCGGTACAGTAACCGGGAAACACTCCCTGCACAGTAAATGGGAAACACTCCCGGTACAGTAACCGGGAAACACTCCCTGCACAGTAAATGGGAAACACTCCCGGTGCAGTATCCGGAAAACACTCCACACAGTAAATGGGAAACACTCCCTGCACAGTAACCGGGAAACACTCCCTGCACAGTAAATGGGAAACACTCCCGGTACAGTATCCGGAAAACACTCCACACAGTAAATGGGAAACACTCCCTGCACAGTAACCGGGAAACACTCCCTGCACAGTAACCGGGAAACACTCCCTGCACAGTAAATGGGAAACACTCCCTGCACAGTAACCGGGAAACACTCCCTGCGCAGTAAATGGGAAACACTCCCTGCACAGTAACCGGGAAACACTCCCGGTACAGTATCCGGAAAACACTCCACACGGTAACTGGGAAACACTCCCGGTACAGTATCCGGAAACCACTCCACACAGTAACTGGGAAACACTCCCTGCACAGTAAATGGGAAACACTCCCGGTGCAGTATCCGGAAAACACTCCCTGCACAGTAACTGGGAAACACTCCCTGCACAGTAACCGGGAAACACTCCCTGCACAGTAAATGGGAAACACTCCCTGCACAGTAAATGTGAAACACTCCCTGCACAGTAACCGGAAACCACTCCACACAGTAACTGGGAAACACTCCCTGCACAGTAACCGGGAAACACTCCCTGCACAGTAACCGGGAAACACTCCCTGCACAGTAAATGGGAAACACTCCCGGTACAGTAAATGGGAAACACTCCCTGCACAGTAACCGGGAAACACTCCCTGCACAGTAACCGGGAAACACTCCCTGCACAGTAACCGGGAAACACTCCCTGCACAGTAAATGGGAAAGACTCCCTGCACAGTAAATGGGAAACACTCCCGGTGCAGTATCCGGAAAACACTCCCGGTACAGTAAATGGGAAACACTCCCGGTACAGTATCCAGAAAACACTCCACACAGTAACGGGAAACACTCCCGGTACAGTATCTGGAAAATACTCCACACAGTAACTGGGAAACACTCCCTGCACAGTAAATGGGAAACACTCCCGGTACAGTATCCAGAAACCACTCCACACAGTAACTGGGAAACACTCCCGGTACAGTAACCGGGAAACACTCCCTGCACAGTAAATGGGAAACACTCCCGGTACAGCAACCGGGAAACACTCCCTGCACAGTAACCGGGAAACACTCCCTGCACAGTAAATGGGAAACACTCCCGGTACAGTATCCAGAAACCACTCCACACAGTAACTGGGAAACACTCCCGGTACAGTAACCGGGAAACACTCCCTGCACAGTAAATGGGAAACACTCCCGGTACAGTAACCGGGAAACACTCCCTGCACAGTAAATGGGAAACACTCCCGGTACAGTATCTGGAAAACACTCCACACAGTAACCGGGAAACACTCCCGGTACAGTAACCGGGAAACACTCCCTGCACAGTAAATGGGAAACACTCCCGGTACAGTAACCGGGAAACACTCCCTGCACAGTAAATGGGAAACACTCCCGGTACAGTAACCGGGAAACACCCCCTGCACAGTAAATGGGAAACACTCCCGGTGCAGTATCCGGAAAACACTCCACACAGTAATCGGGAAACACTCCCGGTACAGTAAATGGGAAACACTCCCGGTACAGTATCCGGAAAACACTCCACACAGTAAATGGGAAACACTCCCTGCACAGTAACCGGGAAACACTCCCTGCACAGTAAATGGGAAACACTCCCGGTACAGTATCCGGAAAACACTCCACACAGTAAATGGGAAACACTCCCTGCACAGTAACCGGGAAACACTCCCTGCACAGTAACCGGGAAACACTCCCTGCACAGTAAATGGGAAACACTCCCTGCACAGTAACCGGGAAACACTCCCTGCACAGTAACCGGGAAACACTCCCTGCGCAGTAAATGGGAAACACTCCCTGCACAGTAACCGGGAAACACTCCCGGTACAGTATCCGGAAAACACTCCACACGGTAACTGGGAAACACTCCCGGTACAGTATCCGGAAACCACTCCACACAGTAAATGGGAAACACTCCCTGCACAGTAAATGGGAAAGACTCCCTGCACAGTAAATGGGAAACACTCCCGGTACAGTAAATGGGAAACACTCCCGGTACAGTATCCAGAAAACACTCCACACAGTAACCGGGAAACACTCCCGGTACAGTATCTGGAAAATACTCCACACAGTAACTGGGAAACACTCCCTGCAGAGTAACCGGGAAACACTCCCTGCACGGTAAATGGGAAACACTCCCGGTACAGTAACCGGGAAACACTCCCTGCACAGTAAATAGGAAACACTCCCGGTACAGCAACCGGGAAACACTCCCTGCACAGTAACCGGGAAACACTCCCTGCACAGTAACCGGGAAACACTCCCTGCACAGTAAATGGGAAACACTCCCGGTACAGTATCCGGAAAACACTCCACACAGTAACTGGGAAACACTCCCTGCACAGTAACCGGGAAACACTCCCTGCACGGTAAACGGGAAACACTCCCTGCACAGTAAATGGGAAACACTCCCGGTGCAGTAACCGGGAAACACTCCCTGCACAGTAACCGGAAACCACTCCACACAGTAACTGGGAAACACTCCCTGCACAGTAACCGGGAAACACTCCCTGCACAGTAAATGGGAAACACTCCCGGTACAGTATCCGGAAACCACTCCACACAGTAACTGGGAAACACTCCCGGTGCAGTAACCGGGAAACACTCCCTGCACAGTAAATGGGAAACACTCCCTGCACAGTCACCGGGAAACACTCCCTGCACAGTAACCGGGAAACACTCCCTGCACAGTAAATGGGAAACACTCCCTGCGCAGTAACCGGGAAACACTCCCGGTACAGTATCCGGAAAACACTCCACACAGTAACTGGGAAACACTCCCGGTACAGTATCCGGAAACCACTCCACACAGTAACTGGGAAACACTCCCGGTACAGTAACCGGGAAACACTCCCTGCACAGTAAATGGGAAACACTCCCGGTACAGTAACCGGGAAACACTCCCTGCACAGTAAATGGGAAACACTCCCTGCACAGTAACCGGGAAACACTCCCTGCACAGTAACCGGGAAACACTCCACACAGTAACTGGGAAACACTCCTGGTACAGTATCCGGAAACCACTCCACACAGTAACTGGGAAACACTCACTGCACAGTAACCGGGAAACACTCCCAACACAGTAAATGGGAAACACTCCCGGTACAGTATCCGGAAACCACTCCACACAGTAACTGGGAAACACTCCCGGTGCAGTAACCGGGAAACACTCCCTGCACAGTAAATGGGAAACACTCCCTGCACAGTCACCGGGAAACACTCCCTGCACAGTAACCGGGAAACACTCCCTGCACAGTAAATGGGAAACACTCCCTGCGCAGTAACCGGGAAACACTCCCGGTACAGTATCCGGAAAACACTCCACACAGTAACTGGGAAACACTCCCGGTACAGTATCCGGAAACCACTCCACACAGTAACTGGGAAACACTCCCGGTACAGTAACCGGGAAACACTCCCTGCACAGTAAATGGGAAACACTCCCGGTACAGTAACCGGGAAACACTCCCTGCACAGTAAATGGGAAACACTCCCGGTGCAGTATCCGGAAAACACTCCACACAGTAAATGGGAAACACTCCCTGCACAGTAACCGGGAAACACTCCCTGCACAGTAAATGGGAAACACTCCCGGTACAGTATCCGGAAAACACTCCACACAGTAAATGGGAAACACTCCCTGCACAGTAACCGGGAAACACTCCCTGCACAGTAACCGGGAAACACTCCCTGCACAGTAAATGGGAAACACTCCCTGCACAGTAACCGGGAAACACTCCCTGCGCAGTAAATGGGAAACACTCCCTGCACAGTAACCGGGAAACACTCCCGGTACAGTATCCGGAAAACACTCCACACGGTAACTGGGAAACACTCCCGGTACAGTATCCGGAAACCACTCCACACAGTAACTGGGAAACACTCCCTGCACAGTAAATGGGAAACACTCCCTGCACAGTAAATGGGAAACACTCCCGGTGCAGTATCCGGAAAACACTCCCTGCACAGTAACTGGGAAACACTCCCTGCACAGTAACCGGGAAACACTCCCTGCACAGTAAATGGGAAACACTCCCTGCACAGTAAATGTGAAACACTCCCTGCACAGTAACCGGAAACCACTCCACACAGTAACTGGGAAACACTCCCTGCACAGTAACCGGGAAACACTCCCTGCACAGTAACCGGGAAACACTCCCTGCACAGTAAATGGGAAACACTCCCGGTACAGTAAATGGGAAACACTCCCTGCACAGTAACCGGGAAACACTCCCTGCACAGTAACCGGGAAACACTCCCTGCACAGTAACCGGGAAACACTCCCTGCACAGTAACTGGGAAACACTCTCTGCACAGTAACTGGGAAACACTCCCTGCACAGTAAATGGGAAACACTCCCTGCACAGTAACCGGGAAACACTCCCTGCGCAGTAAATGGGAAACACTCCCGGTACAGTATCCGGAAAACACTCCACACAGTAAATGGGAAACACTCCCTGCACAGTAACCGGGAAACACTCCCTGCACAGTAACCGGGAAACACTCCCTGCACAGTAACCGGGAAACACTCCCTGCACAGTAAATGGGAAACACTCCCTGCACAGTAAATGGGAAACACTCCCGGTACAGTATCCGGAAAACACTCCACACAGTAAATGGGAAACACTCCCTGCACAGTAACCGGGAAACACTCTCTGCACAGTAACCGGGAAACACTCCCTGCACAGTAACTGGGAAACACTCCCTGCACAGTAACCGGGAAACACTCCCTGCACAGTAACTGGGAAACACTCCCTGCACAGTAACTGGGAAACACTCCCTGCACAGTAAATGGGAAACACTCCCTGCACAGTCACCGGAAACACTCCCTGCACGGTAACCGGGAAACACTCCCTGCACAGTAACCGGGAAACACTCCACACAGTAACTGGGAAACACTCCAGGTGCAGTAACCGGGAAACACTGCCTGCACAGTAAATGGGAAACACTCCCTGCACAGTAAATGGGAAACACTCCCGGTACAGTATCCGGAAAACACTCCACACAGTAAATGGGAAACACTCCCTGCACAGTAACCGGGAAACACTCCCTGCACAGTAACTGGGAAACACTCCCTGCACAGTAACCGGGAAACACTCTCTGCAAAGTAACCGGGAAACACTCCCTGCACAGTAACTGGGAAACACTCCCTGCACAGTAACCGGGAAACACTCCCTGCACAGTAACTGGGAAACACTCCCTGCACAGTAACTGGGAAACACTCCCTGCACTGTAACTGGGAAACACTCCCTGCACAGTCACCGGAAACACTCCCTGCACGGTAACCGGGAAACACTCCCTGCACAGTAAATGGGAAACACTCCCTGCGCAGTAACCGGGAAACACTCCACACAGTAAATGGGAAACACTCCAGGTGCAGTAACCGGGAAACACTCCACACAGTAACCGGGAAACACTCCCTGCACAGTAAATGGGAAACACTCCCTGCACAGTAAATGGGAAACACTCCCTGCACAGTAACCGGGAAACACTCTCTGCAAAGTAACCGGGAAACACTCCCTGCACAGTAAATGGGAAACACTCCCTGCACAGTAACCGGGAAACACTCCCTGCAAAGTAACCGGGAAACACTCCCTGCACAGTAAATGGGAAACACTCCCTGCACAGTAAATGGGAAACACTCCCGGTGCAGTATCCGGAAAACACTCCACACAGTAAATGGGAAACACTCCCTGCACAGTAACTGGGAAACACTCCCTGCAAAGTAACCGGGAAACACTCCCTGCACAGTAACCGGGAAACACTCCCTGCACAGTAACCGGGAAACACTCCCTGCACAGTAAATGGGAAACACTCCCGGTGCAGTATCCGGAAAACACTCCACACAGTAAATGGGAAACACTCCCTGCACAGTAACTGGGAAACACTCCCTGCACAGTAACCGGGAAACACTCCCTGCACAGTAACTGGGAAACACTCCCTGCACAGTCACCGGGAAACACTCCCTGCACAGTAACCGGGAAACACTCCCTGCACAGTAAATGGGAAACACTCCCTGCGCAGTAACCGGGAAACACTCCCTGCACAGTAAATGGGAAACACTCCCGGTACAGTATCCGGAAAACACTCCACACAGTAAATGGGAAACATTCCGCACAGTAACACGGAAAAACTCCCTGCACAGTAACCGGGAAACACCCGGCTCAGTAACCGGGAAACACTCCCATACAGAAACTGGAAAACACTCCGCACAGTAACCGGGAAATATTCCGCACAGTAACCGGGAATCACTCCCTGCACAGAAACCGGGAAATACTCGCTGCACAGCAACAGGGAAATACTCCGCACAGTAACTGGGAAATACTCCCCGCACAGTAACCGGGAAACACTCCCCGCACTGTAACCGGGAAACACTCCGCAGAGTAACCAAGAAACACTCCCCGCACAGTAACCGGGAATCACTCCCTGCACAGTAACCGGGAAATACTCCCCGCACTGTAACCGGGTAACACTCCGCAGAGTAACCAAGAAACACTCCCCGCACAGTAACCGGGAAATACTCCCCGCACAGTAACCGGGAAACACTCCCCGCACTGTAACCGGGAAACACTCCGCAGAGTAACCAAGAAACACTCCCCGCACAGTAACCGGGAAACACTCCCTGCACAGTAACCGGGAATCACTCCCTGCACAGTAACCGGGAAATACTCCCCGCACAGTAACCGGGAAACACTCCCCGCACTGTAACCGGGAAACACTCCGCAGAGTAACCGAGAAACACTCCCCGCACAGTAACCGGGAATCACTCCCTGCACAGTAACCGGGAAATACTCCCCGCACAGTAACCGGGAATCACTCCCCGCACTGTAACCGGGAAACACTCCCCGCACAGTAACCGGGAAACACTCCGCAGAGTAACCGAGAAACACTCCCCGCACAGTAACCGGGAATCACTCCCTGCACAGTAACCGGGAAATACTCCCCGCACTGGAACCGGGAAACACTCTCCGCACTGTAACCGGGAAACACTCCGCAGAGTAACCGAGAAACACTCCCCGCACAGTAACCGGGAATCACTCCCTGCACAGTAACCGGGAAATACTCCCCGCACAGTAACCGGGAATCACTCCCCGCACTGTAACCGGGAAACACTCCCCGCACAGTAACCGGGAAATACTCCCCGCACAGTAACCGGGAAACACTCCCCGCTCTGTAACCGGGAAACACTCCGCAGAGTAACCGAGAAACACTCCCCGCACAGTAACCGGGAATCACTCCCCGCACAGTAACCGGGAAACACCCCCCGCACAGTAACCGGGAAACACTCCCCGCACTGTAACCGGGAAACACTCCGCAGATTAACCGAGAAACACTACCCGCACAGTAACCGGGAAACACTCCCTGCACAGTAACCGGGAAATACTCCCCGCACAGGAACCGGGAAACACTCCCCGCACTGTAACCGGGAAACACTCCGCAGAGTAACCGAGAAACACTCCCCGCACAGTAACCGGGAATCACTCCCTGCACAGTAACCGGGAAATACTCGCTGCACAGTAACCGGGAAATACTCTGCACAGTAACCGGGGAATACTTCCCGCACAGTAACCGGGAAACACTCCCCGCACTGTAACCGGGAAACACTCCGCAGAGTAACCGGGAAACACTCCCCGCACAGTAACCGGGAAATACTCGCTGCACAGCAACAGGGAAATACTCCGCACAGTAACCGGGAAATACTCCCCGCACAGTAACCGGGAAACACTCCCCGCACTGTAACTGGGAATCACTCCCTGCACAGTAACCGGGAAATACTCGCTGCACAGTAACCGGGAAATACATGCTGCACAGTATCCGGGAAATACTCCCCGCACAGTAACCGGGAAACACTCCCTGCACAGTAACCGGGAAATACTCGCTGCACAGCAACAGGGAAATACTCTGCACTGTAACCGGGAAACACTCCCCGCACTGTAACCGGGAAACACACTGCAGAATAACCGGGAAACACTCCCTGCACAGTAACCGGGAAATACATGCTGCACAGTAACCGGGAAATACTCCGCACAGTAACCGGGAAATACTCCCCGCACAGTAACCGGGAAACACTCCCTGCACAGTAAATGGGAAACATCCCTGCACAGTAAATGGGAAACACTCCCGGTGCAGTAACCGGGAAACACTCCCTGCACAGTAACCGGAAACCACTCCACACAGTAAATGGGAAACACTCCCTGCGCAGTAACCGGGAAACACTCCCGGTGCAGTAACCGGAAACCACTCCACACAGTAACTGGGAAACACTCCCTGCACAGTAACCGGGAAACACTCCCGGTGCAGTAACCGGAAACCACTCCACACAGTAACCGGGAAACACTCCCTGCACAGTAACCGGGAAACACTCCCGGTGCAGTATCCGGAAACCACTCCACACAGTAAACGGGAAACACTCCCTGCGCAGTAAACGGGAAACACTCCCGGTGCAGTAAATGGGAAACACTCCCGGTACAGTATCCGGAAACCACTCCACACAGTAACTGGGAAACACTCCCTGCACAGTAACTGGGAAACACTCCCTGCACAGTAACCGGGAAACACTCCCTGCACAGTAACTGGGAAACACTCCCTGCACAGTCACCGGGAAACACTCCCTGCACAGTAAATGGGAAACACTCCCTGCGCAGTAACCGGGAAACACTCCCTGCACAGTAAATGGGAAACACTCCCTGCGCAGTAACCGGGAAACACTCCCTGCACAGTAAATGGGAAACACTCCCTGCGCAGTAACCGGGAAACACTCCCTGCACAGTAAATGGGAAACACTCCCGGTACAGTATCCGGAAAACACTCCACACAGTAAATGGGAAACACTCCGCACAGTAACACGGAAAAACTCCCTGCACAGTAACCGGAAAACACCCGGCTCAGTAACCGGGAAACACTCCCTGTACAGAAACTGGAAAACACTCCGCACAGTAACCGGGAAATATTCCGCACAGTAACCGGGAATCACTCCCTGCACAGAAACCGGGAAATACTCGCTGCACAGCAACAGGGAAATACTCCGCACAGTAACTGGGAAATACTCCCCGCACAGTAACCGGGAAACACTCCCCGCACTGTAACCGGGAAACACTCCGCAGAGTAACCAAGAAACACTCCCCGCACAGTAACCGGGAATCACTCCCTGCACAGTAACCGGGAAATACTCCCCGCACTGTAACCGGGAAACACTCCGCAGAGTAACCAAGAAACACTCCCCGCACAGTAACCGGGAAATATTCCCCGCACAGTAACCGGGAAACACTCCCCGCACTGTAACCGGGAAACACTCCGCAGAGTAACCAAGAAACACTGCCCGCACAGTAACCGGGAAACACTCCCCGCACTGTAACCGGGAAACACTCCGCAGTGTAACCGAGAAACACTCCCCGCACAGTAACCGGGAATCACTCCCTGCACAGTAACCGGGAAACACTCCCCGCACTGTAACCGGGAAACACTCCGCAGAGTAACCGAGAAACACTCCCCGCACAGTAACCGGGAATCACTCCCTGCACAGTAACCGGGAAATACTCCCCGCACAGTAACCGGGAATCACTCCCCGCACTGTAACCGGGAAACACTCCCCGCACAGTAACCGGGAAACACTCCGCAGAGTAACCGAGAAACACTCCCCGCACAGTAACCGGGAATCACTCCCTGCACAGTAACCGGGAAATACTCCCCGCACTGGAACCGGGAAACACTCTCCGCACTGTAACCGGGAAACACTCCGCAGAGTAACCGAGAAACACTCCCCGCACAGTAACCGGGAATCACTCCCTGCACAGTAACCGGGAAATACTCCCCGCACAGTAACCGGGAATCACTCCCCGCACTGTAACCGGGAAACACTCCCCGCACAGTAACCGGGAAATACTCCCCGCACAGTAACCGGGAAACACTCCCCGCTCTGTAACCGGGAAACACTCCGCAGAGTAACCGAGAAACACTCCCCGCACAGTAACCGGGAATCACTCCCCGCACAGTAACCGGGAAACACTCCCCGCACAGTAACCGGGAAACACTCCCCGCACTGTAACCGGGAAACACTCCGCAGATTAACCGAGAAACACTCCCCGCACAGTAACTGGGAAACACTCCCTGCACAGTAACCGGGAAATACTCCCCGCACAGGAACCGGGAAACACTCCCCGCACTGTAACCGGGAAACACTCCGCAGAGTAACCGAGAAACACTCCCCGCACAGTAACCGGGAATCACTCCCTGCACAGTAACCGGGAAATACTCGCTGCACAGTAACCGGGAAATACTCTGCACAGTAACCGGGGAATACTTCCCGCACAGTAACCGGGAAACACTCCCCGCACTGTAACCGGGAAACACTCCGCAGAGTAACCGGGAAACACTCCCCGCACAGTAACCGGGAAACACTCGCTGCACAGCAACAGGGAAATACTCCGCACAGTAACCGGGAAATACTCCCCGCACAGTAACCGGGAAACACTCCCCGCACTGTAACTGGGAATCACTCCCTGCACAGTATCCGGGAAATACTCCCCGCACAGTAACCGGGAAACACTCCCTGCACAGTAACCGGGAAATACTCGCTGCACAGCAACAGGGAAATACTCTGCACTGTAACCGGGAAACACTCCCCGCACTGTAACCGGGAAACACACTGCAGAATAACCGGGAAACACTCCCTGCACAGTAACCGGGAAATACATGCTGCACACTAACCGGGAAATACTCCGCACAGTAACCGGGAAATACTCCCCGCACAGTAACCGGGAAACACTCCCTGCACAGTAAATGGGAAACATCCCTGCACAGTAAATGGGAAACACTCCCTGCGCAGTAACCGGGAAACACTCCCGGTGCAGTAACCGGAAACCACTCCACACAGTAACTGGGAAACACTCCCTGCACAGTAACCAGGAAACACTCCCGGTGCAGTAACCGGAAACCACTCCACACAGTAACCGGGAAACACTCCCTGCACAGTAACCGGGAAACACTCCCGGTGCAGTATCCGGAAACCACTCCACACAGTAACCGGGAAACACTCCCTGCGCAGTAAACGGGAAACACTCCCGGTGCAGTAAATGGGAAACACTCCCGGTACAGTATCCGGAAACCACTCCACACAGTAAATGGGAAACACTCCCGGTACAGTATCCGGAAACCACTCCACACAGTAACTGGGAAACACTCCCGGTACAGTAAATGGGAAACACTCCCGGTGCAGTAACCGGGAAACACTCCCGGTGCAGTAACCGGGAAACACTCCCTGCACAGTAACCGGGAAACACTCCCGGTGCAGTATCCGGAAACCACTCCACACAGTAACTGGGAAACACTCCCGGTACAGTATCGGGTAACCACTCCACACAGTAACCGGGAAAAACTCCCTGCACAGTAACCGGGAAACACTCCCGGTGCAGTAAATGGGAAACACTCCCGGTACAGTATCCGGAAACCACTCCACACAGTAACTGGGAAACACTCCCGGTACAGTAAATGGGAAACACTCCCGGTGCAGTAACCGGGAAAAACTCCCTGCACAGTAACCGGGAAACACTCCCGGTGCAGTAAATGGGAAACACTCCCGGTGCAGTATCCGGAAACCACTCCACACAGTAACCGGGAAACACTCCCGGTACAGTATCCGGAAACCACTCCACACAGTAACCGGGAAACACTCCCTGCACAGTAACCGGGAAACACTCCCGGTGCAGTAACCGGAAACCACTCCACACAGTAACCGGGAAACACTCCCTGCACAGTAAATGGGAAACACTCCCTGCACAGTAAATGGGAAACACTCCCGGTGCAGTAACCGGGAAAAACTCCCTGCACAGTAACCGGGAAACACTCCCGGTGCAGTAAATGGGAAACACTCCCGGTGCAGTATCCGGAAACCACTCCACACAGTAACCGGGAAACACTCCCGGTACAGTATCCGGAAACCACTCCACACAGTAACCGGGAAACACTCCCTGCACAGTAACCGGGAAACACTCCCGGTGCAGTAACCGGAAACCACTCCACACAGTAACCGGGAAACACTCCCTGCGCAGTAAATGGGAAACACACCCGGTGCAGTAACCGGAAACCACTCCACACAGTAACCGGGAAACACTCCCTGCGCAGTAAATGGGAAACACTCCCGGTGCAGTAACCGGAAACCACTCCACACAGTAACCGGGAAACACTCCCTGCGCAGTAAATGGGAAACACTCCCGGTGCAGTAAATGGGAAACACTCCCGGTGCAGTATCCGGAAACCACTCCACACAGTAACCGGGAAACACTCCCTGCACAGTAACCGGGAAACACTCCCGGTGCAGTAAATGGGAAACACTCCCGGTACAGTGTCCGGAAACCACTCCACACAGTAACTGGGAAACACTCCCGGTACAGTAAATGGGACACACTCCCGGTGCAGTAACCGGGAAACAGTCCCTGCACAGTAACCGGGAAACACTCCCGGTACAGTATCCGGAAACCACTCCACACAGTAACCGGGAAACACTCCCTGCACAGTAACCGGGAAACACTCCCGGTGCAGTAACCGGAAACCACTCCACACAGTAACCGGGAAACACTCCCTGCACAGTAAATGGGAAACACTCCCTGCACAGTAAATGGGAAACACTCCCGGTGCAGTAACCGGAAACCACTCCACACAGTAACCGGGAAACACTCCCTGTGCAGTAAATGGGAAACACACCCGGTGCAGTAACCGGAAACCACTCCACATAGTAACCGGGAAACACTCCCTGCGCAGTAAATGGGAAACACTCCCGGTGCAGTAACCGGAAACCACTCCACACAGTAACTGGGAAACACTCCCTGCACAGTAACCGGGAAACACTCCCGGCACAGTAACCGGGAAACACTCCCTGCACAGTAACCGGGAAACACTCCCTGCGCAGTAAATGGGAAACACTCTCGGTGCAGTATCCGGAAAACACTCCACACAGTAAATGGGAAACACTCCGCACAGTAAATGGGAAACACTCCGCACAGTAACACAGAAAAACTCCCTGCACAGTAACCGGGAAACACCCGGCTCAGTAACCGGGAAACACTCCCTGAACAGAAACTGGAAAACACTCCACACAGAAACCGGGAAATACTCCCTGCACAGTAACCGGGAAACACTCCGCAGAGTAACCGAGAAACACTCCCCGCACTGTAACCGGGAATCACTCCCTGCACAGTAACCGGGAAATACTCAGCACAGTAACCGGGAAACACTCCCTGCACAGTAGCCGGGAAATAAATGCTGCACAGAAACCGGGAAATACTCCGCAGAGTAACCGAGAAACACTCCCCGCACAGTAACCGGGAAATACTCGCTGCACAGCAACAGAGAAATACTCTGCACTGTAACCGGGAATCACTCCCTGCACAGTAACTGGGAAAAACTCCGCACAGTAACCGGGATACACTCCCCGCACTGTAACCGGGAATCACTCCCTGCACAGTAACCGGGAAAAACATGCTGCACCGTAACCGGGAAACACCCCCTGCACAGTATCCGGAAACACTCCACACAGTAACTGGGAAACTCTCCCTGCGCAGTAACTGGGAAACACTCCGCACAGTAACTCGGAAAAGCTCCCTGCACAGTAACCAGGAAACACCCGGCTCAGTAACCGGGAAACACTCCCTGTACAGAAACCGGGAAACATTCCGCACAGTAACCAGGAAATATTACGCACAGTAACCGGGAAACACCAGGCACAGTAACCGGGAAACACTCCCTGTACAGTCACCGGGAAACACTCCCCGCACTGTAACCGGGAAACACTCCCTGCACAGTAACCGGGAAATACATGCTGCACCATAACCGGGAAAAACTCCCTGTAGAGTAACCGGGAAACATTCCCCGCACAGTAACTGGGAAATGCTCTGCACAGTAACCAGGAAACACCCGGCTCAGTAACCGGGAAACACTCCCTGTACAGAAACCGGGAAACACTCCGCACAGTAACCGGGAAATATTCCGCACAGTAACCGGGAAACACTCCCTGTACAGAAACTGGAAAACACTCCGCACAGTAACCGGGAAATATTCCGCACAGTAACCGGGAAACACCCCCTGCACAGTAACTGGGAAATGCTCTGCACAGTAACCAGGAAATACCCGGCTCAGTAACCGGGAAACACTCCCTGTACAGAAACCGGGAAACACTCCCTGTACAGAAACCGGGAAACATTCCGCACAGTAACCAGGAAATATTACGCACAGTAACTGGGAAACACCAGGCACAGTAACCGGGAAACACTCCCTGCACAGTAACCGGGAAACATTCCCCGCACAGTAACTGGGAAACACTCCCCGCACAGTAACCGGGAAATACTCCACACAGTAAGTGGGAAACACTCACTGTACAGAAACCGGAAAACACTCCGCACAGTAACCGGGAAAAACTCGCTGCACAGTAACCGGAAAAATCTCTGCACTGTAACCGGGAAACACCCCCTGCACCGTAACCGGGAAATTCTCCGCACTGTAACTGGGAAAAACTCCCTGCATAGTAACCGGGAAACACTCCACACAGTAACCGGCAAACACTCCCTAAACCAGAACTGGGAAATACTCGCTGCACAGTAACCGGGAAATACTCCGCACAGTAACCGGGAATCACTCCCCGCACAGTAACCGGGAAACACTCCCCGCACAGTAATGGGGAAACACTCCACACAGTAACTGGGAAGCACTCCGCACAGATTCCGGGAAACACTCCGCACAGTATCCGGGAAACACTCCCTGCACTGCAATGGGGAAACACTCCGCACAGTAACTGGGAAACACTCCCTTAACTGTAACCGGGAAACACTCCCTGCACGGTAACTGGGAAAAAGTCCCTGCACGGTAATCGGGAAAGACTCCACACATGTAACTGGCAAACACTCCCTGCACTGTAACTGGGAAACACTCACTGTGCAGTAACTGGGAAAAACTCCGCACAGTAACTGGGAAATACTCTGCACAGTAACAGGGAAACGTCCCGGCACAGTAAATGGGAAACACTCCCGGTGCAGTATCCGGAAACCACTCCACACAGTAACTGGGAAACACTCCCTGCACAGTAACCGGGAAACACTCCCTGCACAGTAACCGGGAAACACTCCCTGCACAGTAAATGGGAAACACTCCCGGTGAAGTATCCGGAAACCACTTCACACAGTAACTGGGAAACACTCCCTGCACAGTAACCGGGAAACACTCCCTGCACAGTAAATGGGAAACACTCCCGGTACAGTATCCGGAAAACACTCCACACAGTAAATGGGAAACACTCCGCACAGTAACACGGAAAAACTCCCTGCACAGTAACCGGGAAACACCCGGCTCAGTAACCGGGAAACACTCCAAGTACAGAAACTGGAAAACACTCCGCACAGTAACCGAGAAATATTCCGCACAGTAACCGGGAATCACTCCCTGCACAGTAACCGGGAATCACTCCCCGCACAGTAACCGGGAAACACTCCCCGCACAGTAATGGGGAAACACTCCACACAGTAACTGGGAAGCACTCCGCACAGTATCCGGGAAACACTCCGCACAGTATCCGGGAAACACTCCCTGCACTGCAATGGGGAAACACTCCGCACAGTAACTGGGAAACACTCCCTTAACTGTAACCGGGAAACACTCCCTGCACGGTAACTGGGAAAAATTCCCTGCACGGTAATCGGGAAAGACTCCACACATGTAACTGGCAAACACTCCCTGCACTGTAACTGGGAAACACTCACTGTGCAGTAACTGGGAAAAACTCCGCACAGTAACTGGGAAATACTCTGCACAGTAACAGGGAAACGTCCCGGCACAGTAAATGGGAAACACTCCCGGTGCAGTATCCGGAAACCACTCCACACAGTAACTGGGAAACACTCCCTGCACAGTAACCGGGAAACACTCCCTGCACAGTAACCGGGAAACACTCCCTGCACAGTAAATGGGAAACACTCCCGGTGAAGTATCCGGAAACCACTTCACACAGTAACTGGGAAACACTCCCTGCACAGTAACCGGGAAACACTCCCTGCACAGTAAATGGGAAACACTCCCGGTACAGTATCCGGAAAACACTCCACACAGTAAATGGGAAACACTCCGCACAGTAACACGGAAAAACTCCCTGCACAGTAACCGGGAAACACCCGGCTCAGTAACCGGGAAACACTCCCTGTACAGAAACTGGAAAACACTCCGCACAGTAACCGAGAAATATTCCGCACAGTAACCGGGAATCACTCCCTGCACAGAAACCGGGAAATACTCGCTGCACAGCAACAGGGAAATACTCCGCACAGTAACTGGGAAATACTCCCCGCACAGTAACCGGGAAACACTCCCCGCACTGTAACCGGGAAACACTCCGCAGAGTAACCAAGAAACACTCCCCGCACAGTAACCGGGAATCACTCCCTGCACAGTAACCGGGAAATACTCC
Source organism: Heterodontus francisci (assembly GCF_036365525.1). Taxonomy (NCBI): domain Eukaryota; kingdom Metazoa; phylum Chordata; class Chondrichthyes; order Heterodontiformes; family Heterodontidae; genus Heterodontus; species Heterodontus francisci. The sequence goes on along the minus strand of NC_090388.1, from coordinate 87,319,204 downwards.
CCGCACTGTAACCGGGAAACACTCAGCAGAGTAACCAAGAAACACTCCCCGCACAGTAACCGGGAAATACTCCCCGCACAGTAACCGGGAAACACTCCCCGCACTGTAACCGGGAAACACTCCGCAGAGTAACCAAGAAACACTCCCCGCACAGTAACCGGGAAATACTCCCCGCACAGTAACCGGGAAACACTCCCCGCACTGTAACTGGGAAACACTCCGCAGAGTAACCGAGAAACACTCCCCGCACAGTAACCGGGAATCACTCCCTGCACAGTAACCGGGAAATACTCCCCGCACAGTAACCGGGAAACACTCCCCGCACTGTAACCGGGAAACACTCCGCAGAGTAACCGAGAAACACTCCCCGCACAGTAACCGGGAATCACTCCCTGCACAGTAACCGGGAAATACTCCCCGCACAGTAACCGGGAATCACTCCCCGCACTGTAACCGGGAAACACTCCCCGCACAGTAACCGAGAAACACTCCCCGCACAGTAACCGGGAATCACTCCCCGCACAGTAACCGGGAAACACTCCCCGCACAGTAACCGGGAAACACTCCCCGCACTGTAACCGGGAAACACTCCGCAGATTAACCGAGAAACACTCCCCGCACAGTAACCGGGAAACACTCCCTGCACAGTAACCGGGAAATACTCCCCGCACAGTAACCGGGAAACACTCCCCGCACTGTAACCGGGAAACACTCCGCAGAGTAACCGAGAAACACTCCCCGCACAGTAACCGGGAATCACTCCCTGCACAGTAACCGGGAAATACTCGCTGCACAGTAACCGGGAAATACTCTGCACAGTAACCGGGAAACACTCCCCGCACAGTAACCGGGAATCACTCCCTGCACAGTAACCGGGAAATACTCTGCACAGTAACCGGGAAATACTCCCCGCACAGTAACCGGGAAACACTCCCCGCACAGTAACCGGTAAACACTCCCCGCACAGTAACCGGGAATCACCCCTGCACAGTAACCGGGAAACACTCCCCGCAAAGTAACCGGGAAATACTCCGCACAGTAACCGGGAAATACTCCCCGCACAGTAACCGGGAAACACTCCCCGCACAGTAACCGGGAAATACTCGCTGCACAGCAACAGGGAAATACTCCGCACAGTAACCGGGAAATACTCCCCGCACAGTAACCGGGAAACACTCCCCGCACTGTAACCGGGAATCACTCCCTGCACAGTAACCGGGAAATACTCGCTGCACAGCAACAGGGAAATACTCTGCACTGTAACCGGGAAACACTCCCTGCACAGTAACCGGGAAATACATGCTGCACAGTAACCGGGAAATACTCCGCACAGTAACCGGGAAATACTCCCCGCACAGTAAGCGGGAAACACTCCCCGCACAGTAACCGGGAAATACTCGCTGCACAGCAACAGGGAAATACTCCGCACAGTAACCGGGAAATACTCCCTGCACAGTAACCGGGAAATACATGCTGCACAGTAACCGGGAAATACTCACTGCACAGTAACCGGGAAACACTCCCCGCACAGTCACCGGGAAACACTCCGTACAGTAACCGGGAAATACTCCGCACAGTAACTGGGAAACACTCACTGTACAGAAACCGGAAAACACTCCGCACAGTAACCGGGAAAAACTCGCTGCACAGTAACTGGAAAAAACTCCCTGCACAGTAACTGGGAAACCCTCCCCGCACAGTAACTGGGAAATGCTCTGCACAGTAACCGGGAAACCCTCCCTGCACAGTAACTGGGAAACCCTCCCCGCACAGTAACTGGGAAATGCTCTGCACAGTAACTGGGAAACCCTCCCCGCACAGTAACTGAGAAACCCTCCCTGCACAGTAACTGGGAAACCCTCCCCGCACAGTAACTGGGAAACCCTCCCTGCACAGTAAGTGGGAAACCCTCCCTGCACAGTAACTGGGAAACCCTCCCCGCACAGTAACTGGGAAAAACTCCCTGCACAGTAACCGGGAAACACTCCGCACAGTAACCGGCAAACACTCCCTGCACAGTAACTGGGAAACACTCCCTGCACAGTAACTGGGAAACACTCCCTGCACTGTAACCGGGAAATACTCGCTGCACAGTAACAGGGAAATACCCCTGTAACAGAACAGTGAAAGTGATGACTCCTGTAACACAACAGTGAGTGGAATACATGACACTCCTGTAACACAACAGTGAGTGTGATACATACAGGGGTATTTGATGGGGTGGGTTTGAGATTGGGGTATTTGCTGGGTGGGTTTGAGATTGGGGTATTTTATGGGGTGGGTTTGGGATTGGGGTATTGTATGGGGTGGGTTTGAGATTGGGGTATTTTATGGGGTAGGTTTGTGATTGGGGCATTTGATGGGGTGGGTTTGAGATTGGGGTATTTGATGGGGTGGGTTTGAGATTGGGGTATTTCAAGGGTAAGTTTGAGATTGGGGTATTTGATGGGTGGGTTTGAGATTGGGGTGTTTTATGGGGTGGGTTTGAGATTGGGGTATTTGACGGGTGAGTTTGAGATTGGGGTATTTGATGGGGTGATTTTGGGATTGGAGTATTTGATGGGGTGGTTTTGAGATTGGGGTATTTAATGGGGTGGGTTTGAGATTGGGGTACTTGACGGATGAGTTTGAGATTGGGGTATTTGATGGGGTGATTTTGGGATTGGAGTATTTGATGGGGTGGTTTTGAGATTGGGGTATTTTATGGGGTGGGTTTGAGATTGGGGTAATTGACGGGTGGGTTTGGGATTGAGCTATTTGATGGGTGAGTTTGGGATTGGGGTATTTGATGGGTGGGTTTGGGATTGGGGTATTTTAGGGGGTGGGTTTGGTATTGGGTATTTGATGGGTGGGTTTGAGTTTGGGGTATTTTATGATGTGGGTTTGGGAGTGGGGTATTTTATGGGGTGGGTTTGAGATTGGGGTATTTTATGGGGTGGGTTTGGGATTGGGGTATTTTATGGAGTGGGTTTGAGATTGGGGAATTTTATGGGTGGGTTTGAGATTTGGGTATTTGATGGGGTGTGTTTGAGATTGGGGTATTTGATGGGTGAGGTTGAGATTGGGGTATTTTATGGGGTGGGTTTGGGATTGGTGTATTTGATGGGTGAGTTTGAGATTGGGGTATTTTATGGGATGGGTTTGACATTGGGGTATTTTGTGAGGTGGGTTTGAGGTTGGGGTATTTGATGGGGTGAGTCTGTGATGGGGTATTTGATGGGTGGGTTTGAGATTGGGGTATTTTATGGGTGGGTTTGGGATTGGGGTATTTTATGGGGTGAGTTTGAGATTGGGGTATTTTATGGGTGGGTTTGGGATTGGGGTATTTTATGGGGTGGGTTTGGGATTGGGATATTTTATGGGGTGCGTTTGGGATTGGGGTATTTTATGGGGGTGGGTTTGGGATTGGGCTATTTGATGGGAGGGTTTGAGATTGGGGTATTTTCTGGGGTGGGTTTGGGATTGGGGTATTTGATGGCTGTGTTTGAGATTGGGGTATTTTATGGGTGGGTTTGGGATTGGGGTATTTTATGGGGTGAGTTTGAGATTGGGGTATTTTATGGGTGGGTTTGGGATTGGAGTATTTTATGGCTGCGTTTGAGATTGGGGTATTTTATGGGGGTGGGTTTGGGATTGGGGTATTTGATGGGAGGGTTTGAGATTGGGGTATTTTATGGGGGTGGGTTTGGGATTGGGGTATTTTATGGGGCTGTATTTGGGATTGGGGTAGTTTATGGGGTGGTTTTGGGCTTGGGGTATTTGATGGGTGGGTTTGAGATTGGGGTATTTTATGGGGTGGGTTTGGGATTCGGGTATTTGATGGGTGGGTTTGAGATTGGGGTATTTTATGGGGTGGGTTTGGGATTCGGGTATTTGATGGGTGGGTTTGGGATTGGGGTATTTTATGGGGTGGGTTTGGGATTGGGATATTTTATGGGGTGGGTTTGGGATTGGGGTATTTGATGGGTGGGTTTGAGATTGGGGTATGTTATGGGGTGCGTTTGGGATTGGGGTATTTGATGGGTGGGTTTGAGATTGGGGTATGTTATGGGGTGGGTTTGGGATTGGGGTATTTGATGGGTGGTTTTCGGATTGGGGTATTTTATGGGGTGGGTATGGTATTGGGGTATTTGATGGGTGGGTTTGGGAATAGGGGATGTTTTGAGAGGCCTGTTTGGATGGAGGGGTTTTTGGATGGTGGGATGACCTTACCATTCTCTGGGTTGTAGGCGTAGGTGGAGAGGCGTAGTGTTGTGCTGCAGTATGCACACTTGAAGCAGCCACGGTGGAAGAACTTCCCTTCAGCACTCAGACGCTCCATCACATAGACCCGCTTCCCACAGAAATAGCAAACATCGCTGCCTCCAAATTGTGTGGGGAACTCCTTCCTCTTCGCCGTTTGCTAAAAGGAAAATGTTTGTTACTGAAGGCAGGTTCAGAAGGAAACAGCCCACCACCTCCACCCAGCAGCTCAAGGCATCGAGAAACCCCCACTATCCTGTACGCCCCATCCATTCACATAAAGCTCTGAATCCACTGAAACCACCTGTCATCAATTCACACACACTGCCCACATTTTTCGAATTAAGTGTCACCTTGGCTCAGTTGGTAGCTCTCTCACCACTGGGTTAGAGGTTGTGGATTCAAGTCCCACTCCAGAGACTTGAGCACAATATCCAGCCTGAGGGAGTGCCACAATGTCAGAGGCGTCTTTCATTGAGACATTAATTGAGCCTCCGTCTGCCCTCTCAGGTGGACCAAGAGCATGGGAGTTCTTCCCAGTGTCCCACCCAATACTTATCCCACAACCAACATTATGAAAAAAACAGCTAATCTGGTCATTATGACATTGCTGTTTGTGGGAGCTTGCTGTGTGCAGATTGGCTTTGTGCTTGCTCCATTACAACAGTGACTAGATTTCAAAACTGTTCCTTTGGCTGGAGAACAGTTTAGGACATTGCTGAGATTTTGAATGGTGCTGTGTCAGGACAAGGTATTTTTTGAACTAGATAGTGCTGACAATAATAACACCTAATGTTTGGTACACGTTGTTTGAGGTTGGAGTTGCAGACTGGCGTTATTTACAAAGGGCAGTTCCAATTCTGAGCAAGCTGCCTGGCAATTTCTAAAAATGGTACTCGGAGGTGAGAAGCTGTTTTTAAACAGTTGTGAACTTCTGTGTATCATAACGTGGATGAAAAGTCACAAACTTGCGGCCTCCTCCTCACCCCCTGCATCCTCCTCCTCATCCCCTGTATCCTCCTCCTCATCCCCTGCATCCTCCTCCTCACCCCCTGCATCCTCCTCCTCATCCCCTGCATCCTCCTCCTCACCCCCTGCATCCTCCTCCTCATCCCCTGCATCCTCCTCCTCACCCTCTGCATCCTCCTCCTCATCCCCTGCATCCTCCTCCTCATCCCCTGCATCCTCCTCCTCACCCCCTGCAACATCCACTCAACCCCTGCAATCTCCCCTCGCCCCCTGCAACCTCCCCTCGCCCGCTGCAACCTCCCCTCGCCCCTGCAACCTCCCCTCGCCCCCTGAAACCTCCCCTCACCCCTGCAACCTCCCCTCACCCCTGCAACCTCCACTCGCCCCCTGCAACCTCCCCTCACCCCTGCAACCTCCCCTCGCCCCCTGCAACCTCCCCTCGCCCGCTGCAACCTCCCCTCGCCCCTGCAACCTCCCCTCGCCCCCTGAAACCTCCCCTCACCCCTGCAACCTCCCCTCACCCCTGCAACCTCCACTCGCCCCCTGCAACCTCCCCTCACCCCTGCAACCTCCCCTCGCCCCCTGCAACCTCCCCTCGCTCCCGGCAACCTCCCCTCGCCCCCTGCAACCTCCCCTCACCCTCTGCAACCTCCACTCGCCCCCTGCAACCTCCCCTCACCCCTGCAACCTCCACTCGCCCCCTGCAACCTCCCCTCACCCCTGCAACCTCCCCTCGCCCCCTGCAACCTCCACTCACCCCCTGCAATCTCCCCTCGCCCTCTGCAACCTCCACTCGCCCCCTGCAACCTCCCCTCACCCCTGCAACCTCCACTCGCCGCCTGCAACCTCCCCTCGCCCCTGCAACCTCCCCTCGCCCCCTGAAACCTCCCCTCACCCCTGCAACCTCCACTCGCCCCCTGCAACCTCCCCTCACCCCTGCAACCTCCCCTCGCCCCCTGCAACCTCCCCTCGCTTCCTGCAACCTCCCCTCGCCCCCTGCAACCTCCCCTCACCCTCTGCAACCTCCACTCGCCCCCTGCAACCTCCCCTCACCCCTGCAACCTCCACTCGCCCCCTGCAACCTCCCCACACCCCTGCAACCTCCCCTCGCCCCCTGCAACCTCCACTCACCCCCTGCAATCTCCCCTCGCCCTCTGCAACCTCCACTCGCCCCCTGCAATCTCCCCTCACCCCTGCAACCTCCACTCGCCGCCTGCAACCTCCCCTCCCCTCGCCCCCTGCAACCTCCCCTCGCCCCCTGCAACCTCCACTCGCCCCCTGCAACCTCAGTCTGATAGTTCCATGCTGGTACATGTGGCATTAAAACCTTCACACACTCACAGGGGAAATGCTTACCAGCTCTTTCCTGTCTACAAGGGGCTTAGTCTGATCTTGCGTCTGAAGTTGTTTCACTATCCGTTCAGACAATGAACTCACTCCCCCTGTGTACTTCTTGATATAGCTCTAATCAGCCAGGAGAGGAGGAGCATGAGGAAGAGGCAGGCAGGAGGAGAGAGAGGGGTTGGGCAAGGAAGAGGGGAGGATGAGGAGGTGAGAGGCACAGGGCGGGGATGGGAGGAGGAAAAAGGGAGTGGGAGGGAGGTGGGAAGGAGGAGGGACAAGGAGTTAGGGGAAGGAGGAGAAGAGGAGGGGAGGAGGTGAGGGTGGAAGACAATGAAGAGAGTGGGCGAGGGAAAGGGAGGAAGGGAAGGGCAGGGAGGAGGAGGAGATGCGGAGGCGAGGAGGGGAGCAAGAGGAGGAGGACAATGAGGTGGGTGGGAGAGGGAGTGTGAGCAAGGGAAGGGGAGGAAGCAGGATGAAGGGGAGTAGCAGGAAGAAGAGGAGAGGATGAGAAGAGGAGGAGGAGGAAGAGTTGTAGGAGGGGGAAAGGGAAGGGGGTTTGGATCAGAGGTAACAGTACAAGAATGTGAACATTTCAGAAAGGTTTGATTAAAGCATTGTTGATAGAAATACTGCAGATTGTTTCATGCTTAACCGCAAGATCTTGCCGTTCAGACATTTGCCAGAGCTTTCCAATATGATAAAAAAGCAAAATCAAACAAACATAGTGTGAACTCACAGAGCTAATATATCATTGTATTAGTGACCACAAACATGCCTTAACTTGCCAACACTGTTACTGTAACAGTTTGCGTGTCTCAATGTCAGCTCCTGCACATACACAGTAGGTAAAAGGAAACTATTCACTCCCATCTCGCACTGTATGGCTCATGTGACTCTCAAATTGATAAGCAGGATAACTGGAAAGACTTTGAGTAGATAAGTCACCTTGTCCGGATGGCTTGCATTCCAGATTGCTAAAGGAAGTGGGGTTGGAGATAGCGGAAAGGCTTGTCATAATCTTCCAATCTTCCCTAGATATGGGGGAGGTGCCAGAGGATTGGAGAGTGGCAAATGGCGTAAGGACAGTCCGAGTAACTACAGGCCGGTCAGTTTAACATCAGTGGTGGGTAAAGATTTAGAAATAATAATCAGGGGAAAAAGATCAACAGGCACTTTTAAAGGTTTGAGTTAATTAAGGAGAACCAGCACGGATTTGTAAAAGGCAGATCTTGCTTGACTAATCGAATTGAATTTTTTAATGAACTAACAGACATTTATGAAGGGAATGTGGCGGATGTTGTCTGTATGGATTTTAAGAAAGCATTTGATAAGGTACCACATAAAAGGCTGCTTAACATAATTGAGGCTCATGGAATAAGAGGGTCAGTGTCAGCTTCGATAAAATGTTTGGTTAAAGACAGAAAACAGTGAGTTGTGGCAACTGGTTGTTTTTCAGACTGCAGGATGGTTGACAGTGGTCTTTCCCAAGAGTCAGCACTGGGACCACTGCTTTTTTGCTCTATATAAATGACTTGGATCTTGGAATACAGAGTAGAATCTCAAAATTTGCTGATGACACCAAACTTGGAGGTGTGGCAAACAGTGAGGATGATATGAACCACCTGCAACAGGACATAGATAGGCTAGCAGAATGGGCAGACAAGTGTGTAAGAAATGGGAACCCCTTAAGAAATAATACTTCTCAGAATGATATGAAATTCTTATAGAAAAAGACGCACAGAAGAGCATTTTTCCTTTCTGTCTCAAAAGGGACAGAGAAACAGTTTCTAACGCCAAAATCATCACTGGTGTAAACAAGAGAGAAGGGAGAAGAGCGTGACGTTCCTGAGGGGATCCTCGATGAGCCATTAGACATCAAAGACATTCTGATATGAACTGATACAATGGAGTCTTCTACTGCCTTGTGTATCCTCTTATCTGTACAAGTGTCGATGAAAACTACCATTTGGCCTCCAGTATGAACCAACTGAAAGATGACCTCGAGCTGAAGTGATGGACAAGGGAGAAGTGATGACCCCTGACACCTCGGGTACCTGTCCTGTGTTCATTGGTTACAAGGGTTCAAACAAGTGATTGACACAAAGTGAACTACCAGCCCCCCAAAATAAGGGTTATCAATGGATACTGGGAGGAGCAGCGATCACAGCCTCCGTCTGGCAGCAGATAGAGAGCTTCCTGACACCTTGGCTAACTGGAGGAGGCAAAAGGCAAAAAGATGAGGTAGGGAGGGGAAGAGAGAGAGAGAGAGGGATGACTACCGGCTGCAGAGATCGGCGGCAAAATCATCTGTCACAGGACGTACATTTCTTCTGTCTATTTAACTTATGCATCATCATTTTTAAACAGCTACTTCTTAATATTCATTATATTTGAACTGTTGCTTCTTAATAAACTACTTTAAAATTACCTTTAAGTTTTTGACCCTTTTTGGCTAACCTGTGACTCCCAAACCTAAAACTAACATGTGGCAGAAGGAATTTAATATAGAAAAGTGTGAGGTGATGCATTTTGGCAGAAGGGAGAGGCAATATATATTTAATGGCACAGTTCTAAAGAGCGTGCAGGAACAGAGGGACCTGAGTGTGCACGTGCATCGACCTTTGAAGGTGGCTGGACATATTGAGAGAGCAGTTAGCAAAGCATGTGGGATCTTGGGCTTCATAAATAGAGGTATGAAGTACAAAAGCAGGGAAGTTATGCTGAACCTTTATAAAGCTCTGGCTATGTCACAAATACAGTATTCCATCCAGTTCTGGTCACCACACTTTAGGAAGGATGTGAGGGTCCTTGAGAGGGTGCAGAGGAGATTTACCAGAATAGTTCCAGGGATGAGGGATTTTAGTGACAAGGTTAGTTTGGAAAAGCTGGGGTTGTTCTCCTTGGAGCAAAGGAGGTTGAGGGAGATTTGACAGGGGTAGACACGATTATGACAGGTTGAGATCAGGTAGACAAAGACATTAGCGAATGGTATAAGGACTAGGGGAGACAGATTGAAAGTTTTGGGTAAGAAATGCAAGGGGGATGTGAATCATAGAATCAAAGAATGATTACAGCACAGAAGGAGGCCATTTGGCCTGCAGTGTCCATGTCAGACCAACACACTTGCTCCCACCCCACTGCCTCTTCCCCCAGCCTCACAAATTTTCTCCCATCAATTATCCAATTAACTTTTGAAAGCCTCAATTGAAGCTGCCTCCACCACACTCTCAGACAGTGCATTCCAGATCCTAAACATCCACTGAATCTGCCTCCACCACACTCTCAGACAGTGCATTCCAGATCCTAAACACTCACTGAATCTGCCTCCACCACACTCTCAGACAGTGCATTCCAGATCCTAAACACTCACTGAATCTGCCTCCACCACACTCTCAGACAGTGCATTCCAGATCCTAAACACTCACTGAATCTGCCTCCACCACACTCTCAGACAGTGCATTCCAGATCCTAAACACTCACTGAATCTGCCTCCACCACACTCTCAGAGTTGCATTCCAGACCCTAATCACTCACTGAATCTGCCTCCACCACACCCTCAGACAGGGCATTCCAGATCCTAAACACTCACCGAATCTGCCTCCACCACACCCTCAGACAGTGCATTCCAGATCCTAAACACTCACTGAATCTGCCTCCACCACACTCTCAGACAGTGCATTCCAGATCCGAAACACTCACTGAATCTGCCCACACCACACTCTCAGACAGTGCATTCCAGATCCTAAACACTCACTGAATCTGCCTCCACCACACTCTCAGACTTGCATTCCAGACCCTAATCACTCACTGAATCTGCCTCCACCACACTCTCAGACAGTGCATTCCAGACCCTAAAGACTCACAGAATCTGCCTCCGCCACACTCTCAGGCAGTGCATTCCAGATCCTAAACACTCACTGAATCTGCCTCCACCACACTCTCAGACAGTGCATTCCAGATCCTAAACACTCACTGAATCTGCCTCCACCACACCCTCAGACAGTGCATTCCAGATCCTAAACACTCACTGAATCTGCCTCCACCACACTCTCAGACAGTGCATTCCAGATCCTAAACACTCACTGAATCTGCCTCCACCACACTCTCAGACAGTGCATTCCAGATCCTAAACACTCACTGAATCTGCCTCCACCACACTCTCAGACAGTGCATTCCAGATCCTAAACACTCACTGAATCTGCCTCCACCACACTCTCAGAGTTGCATTCCAGACCCTAATCACTCACTGAATCTGCCTCCACCACACCCTCAGACAGGGCATTCCAGATCCTAAACACTCACTGAATCTGCCTCCACCACACCCTCAGACAGTGCATTCCAGATCCTAAACACTCACTGAATCTGCCTCCACCACACTCTCAGACAGTGCATTCCAGATCCGAAACACACACTGAATCTGCCCACACCACACTCTCAGACAGTGCATTCCAGATCCTAAACACTCACTGAATCTGCCTCCACCACACTCTCAGACTTGCATTCCAGACCCTAATCACTCACTGAATCTGCCTCCACCACACTCTCAGACAGTGCATTCCAGACCCTAAAGACTCACAGAATCTGCCTCCACCACACCCTCAGACAGGGCATTCCAGATCCTAAACACTCACTGAATCTGCCTCCACCACACCCTCAGATAGTGCATTCCAGATCCTAAACACTCACTGAATCTGCCTCCACCACACTCTCAGACAGTGCATTCCAGATCCTAAACACTCACTGAATCTGCCTCCACCACACTCTCAGACAGTGCATTCCAGATCCTAAACACTCACTGAATCTGCCTCCACCACACTCTCAGACAGTGCATTCCAGATCCTAAACACTCACTGAATCTGCCTCCACCACACTCTCAGACAGTGCATTCCTGATCCTAAACACTCACTGAATCTGCCTCCACCACACTCTCAGACAGTGCATTCCTGATCCTAAACACTCACTGAATCTGCCTCCACCACACTCTCAGACAGTGCATTCCAGACCGTAAACAATCACTGAATCTGTCACCACCACACTCTCCGGCAGTGCAGTCCAGACCCTGAACACTCACTAAACCTGCCTCCACCACACTCTCAGACAGTGCATTCCAGATCCTAAACACACACTGAATCTGCCTCCACCACACTCTCAGACAGTGCATTCCAGATCCTAAACACACACTGAATCTGCCTCCACCACACTCTCCGGCAGTGCAGTCCAGACCCTGAACACTCACTAAACCTGCCTCCACCACACTCTCAGACAGTGCATTCCAGATCCTAAAACACTGAATCTGCCTCCACCACACTCTCAGACAGTGCATTCCAGATCCAAAACACTCACTGAATCTGCCTCCACCACACTCTCCGGCAGTGCAGTCCAGACCCTGAACACTCACTAAACCTGCCTCCACCACACTCTCAGACAGTGCATTCCAGATCCTAAACACACACTGAATCTGCCTCCACCACACGCTTAGACAGCGTATTCCAAATCCTAAAGACTCACTGAATCTGCCTCCACCACACTCTCAGACAGTGCATTCCAGATCCGAAACACTCACTGAATCTGCCTCCACCACACTCTCAGACAGTGCATTCCAGATCCGAAACACTCACTGAATCTGCCTCCACCACACTCTCAGACAGTGTATTCCAGATCCTAAACACTCTCTGAATCTGCCTCCACCACACTCTCAGGCAGTGCATTCCAGATCCTAAACACTCACTGAATCTGCCTCCACCACACTCTCAGACAATGCTTTGCAGATCCTAAACACTCACTGAATCTGCCCCCACCACACTCTCAGACAGTGCATTCCAGATCCTAAACACTCACTGAATCTGCCTCCACCACACCCTCAGACAGTGCATTCCAGATCCTAAACACTCACTGAATCTGCCTCCACCACACTCTCAGACAGTGCATTCCAGATCCTAAACACTCACTGAATCTGCCTCCACCACACTCTCAGACAGTGCATTCCAGATCCTAAACACTCACTGAATCTGCCTCCACCACACTCTCAGACAGTGCATTCCTGATCCTAAACACTCACTGAATCTGCCTCCACCACACTCTCAGACAGTGCATTCCAGACCGTAAACAATCACTGAATCTGTCACCACCACACTCTCCGGCAGTGCAGTCCAGACCCTGAACACTCACTAAACCTGCCTCCACCACACTCTCAGACAGTGCATTCCAGATCCTAAACACACACTGAATCTGCCTCCACCACACTCTCAGACAGTGCATTCCAGATCCTAAACACACACTGAATCTGCCTCCACCACACTCTCCGGCAGTGCAGTCCAGACCCTGAACACTCACTAAACCTGCCTCCACCACACTCTCAGACAGTGCATTCCAGATCCTAAACACACACTGAATCTGCCTCCACCACACTCTCAGACAGTGCATTCCAGATCCAAAACACTCACTGAATCTGCCTCCACCACACTCTCCGGCAGTGCAGTCCAGACCCTGAACACTCACTAAACCTGCCTCCACCACACTCTCAGACAGTGCATTCCAGATCCTAAACACACACTGAATCTGCCTCCACCACACGCTTAGACAGCGTATTCCAGATCCTAAAGACTCACTGAATCTGCCTCCACCACACTCTCAGACAGTGCATTCCAGATCCTAAACACTCACTGAATCTGCCTCCACCACACTCTCAGACTTGCATTCCAGACCCTAATCACTCACTGAATCTGCCTCCACCACACTCTCAGACAGTGCATTCCAGACCCTAAAGACTCACAGAATCTGCCTCCACCACACCCTCAGACAGGGCATTCCAGATCCTAAACACTCACTGAATCTGCCTCCACCACACCCTCAGATAGTGCATTCCAGATCCTAAACACTCACTGAATCTGCCTCCACCACACTCTCAGACAGTGCATTCCAGATCCTAAACACTCACTGAATCTGCCTCCACCACACTCTCAGACAGTGCATTCCAGATCCTAAACACTCACTGAATCTGCCTCCACCACACTCTCAGACAGTGCATTCCAGATCCTAAACACTCACTGAATCTGCCTCCACCACACTCTCAGACAGTGCATTCCTGATCCTAAACACTCACTGAATCTGCCTCCACCACACTCTCAGACAGTGCATTCCTGATCCTAAACACTCACTGAATCTGCCTCCACCACACTCTCAGACAGTGCATTCCAGACCGTAAACAATCACTGAATCTGTCACCACCACACTCTCCGGCAGTGCAGTCCAGACCCTGAACACTCACTAAACCTGCCTCCACCACACTCTCAGACAGTGCATTCCAGATCCTAAACACACACTGAATCTGCCTCCACCACACTCTCAGACAGTGCATTCCAGATCCTAAACACACACTGAATCTGCCTCCACCACACTCTCCGGCAGTGCAGTCCAGACCCTGAACACTCACTAAACCTGCCTCCACCACACTCTCAGACAGTGCATTCCAGATCCTAAACACACACTGAATCTGCCTCCACCACACTCTCAGACAGTGCATTCCAGATCCAAAACACTCACTGAATCTGCCTCCACCACACTCTCCGGCAGTGCAGTCCAGACCCTGAACACTCACTAAACCTGCCTCCACCACACTCTCAGACAGTGCATTCCAGATCCTAAACACACACTGAATCTGCCTCCACCACACGCTTAGACAGCGTATTCCAGATCCTAAAGACTCACTGAATCTGCCTCCACCACACTCTCAGACAGTGCATTCCAGATCCGAAACACTCACTGAATCTGCCTCCACCACACTCTCAGACAGTGCATTCCAGATCCGAAACACTCACTGAATCTGCCTCCACCACACTCTCAGACAGTGTATTCCAGATCCTAAACACTCTCTGAATCTGCCTCCACCACACTCTCAGGCAGTGCATTCCAGATCCTAAACACTCACTGAATCTGCCTCCACCACACTCTCAGACAATGCTTTGCAGATCCTAAACACTCACTGAATCTGCCCCCACCACACTCTCAGACAGTGCATTCCAGATCCTAAACACTCACTGAATCTGCCTCCACCACACCCTCAGACAGTGCATTCCAGATCCTAAACACTCACTGAATCTGCCTCCACCACACTCTCAGACAGTGCATTCCAGATCCTAAACACTCACTGAATCTGCCTCCACCACACTCTCAGACAGTGCATTCCAGATCCTAAACACTCACTGAATCTGCCTCCACCACACTCTCAGACAGTGCATTCCTGATCCTAAACACTCACTGAATCTGCCTCCACCACACTCTCAGACAGTGCATTCCAGATCCTAAACACTCACTGAATCTGCCTCCACCACACTCTCAGACAGTGCATTCCAGACCGTAAACAATCACTGAATCTGTCACCACCACACTCTCCGGCAGTGCAGTCCAGACCCTGAACACTCACTAAACCTGCCTCCACCACACTCTCAGACAGTGCATTCCAGATCCTAAACACACACTGAATCTGCCTCCACCACACTCTCAGACAGTGCATTCCAGATCCAAAACACTCACTGAATCTGCCTCCACCACACTCTCCGGCAGTGCAGTCCAGACCCTGAACACTCACTAAACCTGCCTCCACCACACTCTCAGACAGTGCATTCCAGATCCTAAACACACACTGAATCTGCCTCCACCACACGCTTAGACAGCGTATTCCAGATCCTAAAGACTCACTGAATCTGCCTCCACCACACTCTCAGACAGTGCATTCCAGATCCGAAACACTCACTGAATCTGCCTCCACCACACTCTCAGACAGTGCATTCCAGATCCGAAACACTCACTGAATCTGCCTCCACCACACTCTCAGACAGTGTATTCCAGATCCTAAACACTCTCTGAATCTGCCTCCACCACACTCTCAGGCAGTGCATTCCAGATCCTAAACACTCACTGAATCTGCCTCCACCACACTCTCAGACAATGCTTTGCAGATCCTAAACACTCACTGAATCTGCCCCCACCACACTCTCAGACAGTGCATTCCAGATCCTAAACACTCACTGAATCTGCCTCCACCACACCCTCAGACAGTGCATTCCAGATCCTAAACACTCACTGAATCTGCCTCCACCACACTCTCAGACAGTGCATTCCAGATCCTAAACACTCACTGAATCTGCCTCCACCACACTCTCAGACAGTGCATTCCAGATCCTAAACACTCACTGAATCTGCCTCCACCACACTCTCAGACAGTGCATTCCTGATCCTAAACACTCACTGAATCTGCCTCCACCACACTCTCAGACAGTGCATTCCTGATCCTAAACACTCACTGAATCTGCCTCCACCACACTCTCAGACAGTGCATTCCAGACCGTAAACAATCACTGAATCTGTCACCACCACACTCTCCGGCAGTGCAGTCCAGACCCTGAACACTCACTAAACCTGCCTCCACCACACTCTCAGACAGTGCATTCCAGATCCTAAACACACACTGAATCTGCCTCCACCACACTCTCAGACAGTGCATTCCAGATCCTAAACACACACTGAATCTGCCTCCACCACACTCTCCGGCAGTGCAGTCCAGACCCTGAACACTCACTAAACCTGCCTCCACCACACTCTCAGACAGTGCATTCCAGATCCTAAACACACACTGAATCTGCCTCCACCACACTCTCAGACAGTGCATTCCAGATCCAAAACACTCACTGAATCTGCCTCCACCACACTCTCCGGCAGTGCAGTCCAGACCCTGAACACTCACTAAACCTGCCTCCACCACACTCTCAGACAGTGCATTCCAGATCCTAAACACACACTGAATCTGCCTCCACCACACGCTTAGACAGCGTATTCCAGATCCTAAAGACTCACTGAATCTGCCTCCACCACACTCTCAGACAGTGCATTCCAGATCCGAAACACTCACTGAATCTGCCTCCACCACACTCTCAGACAGTGTATTCCAGATCCTAAACACTCTCTGAATCTGCCTCCACCACACTCTCAGGCAGTGCATTCCAGATCCTAAACACTCACTGAATCTGCCTCCACCACACTCTCAGACAATGCATTGCAGATCCTAAACACTCACTGAATCTGCCCCCACCACACTCTCAGACAGTGCATTCCTGATCCTAAACACTCATTGAACCTGCCTCCACCTCACTGTCAGACAGTGCATTGCAGATCCTAAACACTTACTAAACCTGCCTCCACCACACTCTCAGGCAGTGCATTGCAAATCCTAAACACTCACTGAACCTGCCTCCACCACACTCTCAGACAGTGCATTCTAGATCCTAAACACTTACTAAACCTGCCCCCACCACACTCTCAGACAGTGCATTCCAGATCCTAAACACTCATTGAACCTGCCTCCACCACACTCTCAGGCAGTGCATTGCAGATCCTAAACACTCATTGAACCTGCCTCCACCACACTCACAGACAGTGCATTGCAGATCCTAAACACTTACTAAACCTGCCTCCACCACACTCTCAGGCAGTGCATTCCAGATCCTAAACACTTACTAAACCTGCCTCCACCACACTCTCAGGCAGTGCATTCCAGATCCTAAACACTCACTGAACCTGCCTCCACCACACGATCAGACAGTGCATTGCAGATCCTAAACACTTACTAAACCTGCCTCCACCACACTCTCAGGCAGTGCATTCCAGATCCTAAACACTCACTGAACCTGCCTCCACCACACTCTCAGGCAGTGCATTCCAGATCCTAAACACTCACTGAATCTGCCTCCACCACACTCTCAGACAGTGCATTCCGTATCCTAAACACTCACTGAATCTGCCTCCACCACACTCTCAGACAGTGCATTGCAGATCCTAAACACTCACTGAACCTGCCTCCACCACACGATCAGACAGTGCATTCCAGATCCTAAACACTCACTGAATCTGCCTCCACCACACTCTCAGACAGTGCATTCCGTATCCTAAACACTCACTGAATCTGCCTCCACCACACTCTCAGGCAGTGCATTCCAGATCCTAAACACTCACTGAATCTGCCTCCACCACACTCTCAGACAGTGCATTCCAGATCCTAAACACTCACTGAATCTGCCTCCACCACACTCTCAGACAGTGCATTCCAGATCCTAAACACTCACTGAATCTGCCTCCACCACACTCTCAGACAGTGCATTCCAGATCCTAAACACTCACTGAATCTGCCTCCACCACACTCTCAGACAGTGCATTCCAGATCCTAAACACTCACTGAATCTGCCTCCACCACACTCTCAGACAGTGCATTCCAGATCCTAAACACTCACTGAATCTGCCTCCACCACACTCTCAGACAGTGCATTCCAGATCCTAAACACTCACTGAATCTGTTTCCCCCACACTCTCAGACACTGCATTCCAGATCCTAAACACTCACTGAATCTGCCTCCACCACACTCTCAGACAGTGCATTCCAGATCCTAAACACTCACTGAATCTGTCTCCCCCACACTCTCAGACACTGCATTCCAGATCCTAAACACTCACTGAATCTGCCTCCACCACACTCTCAGACAGTGCATTCCAGATCCTAAACACTCACTGTGTAAAAAAGTTTTTCATCATGTTGTTGATGCTTCTTTTGCCATACAATTAAATCGCTATCCTGTTCTGCATCATTCCATCAATGGGAACAGCTTTTCTGTATCCACTCTGGCCAGACCCCTAATCATTTTGAATACCTCTATCACATCTCTTCTCAATCTTATCTTCCCCAAGGAGAACAGACCCAGCATCTCCAATCTATCCACATAACTGAAGTTCCTCATCCCTGGAACAAGTCTCATGAATCATTTCTGCACCCCCTCTAATAGTTCCACATCCTTTCTGAAGTGTGGTGCCCAGAACTGGCCACAATATTCCAGTTGAGGCTGAACCAATGTTTTCTACAGGTTCATCATTACTTCCTTTCTTTTGTACTCTATGCCCCTATAATTAAGTCCAGGATACTGTATGCTTTATTCACTGCTTTCTGAACCTGCCCTGCAACCTTCAATGACTTGTGCACATTTCCCCCCAAGTCCCTCTGCTCCTGCACACCCATTCAAATTAGATCCTTTATTTATATTGCATCTCCTTGTTTTTCCTACCAAACTGAATCACTTCACACTGTTCTGCATTAAATTTCCTTTGCCACTTGTCCGTCTATTCCACCAGCCTGTCTATGTCCTCTTGAAGTTTATCATAATTCTCCTCACGTTTAACAATACTTCCAAGTTTTGTGTCATCCACAAATTTTGAAATTGTGCCCTGTTACACCCAAGTCAAGGTCATTACTATATATCAAGAAAAGCAGGGTCCCAAACCTGACCCCTGGGGAATCCCACGAGATACCTACCTCCAATCTGAAAGACAACCGTACACAACTTGTTTCCTGTCACTCAGCCAATTTTGTATCCATATTGCCCCTGTCCCTTTTATTCCATGGACTCTAACTTCGCTGACAAGCCTGTTACGTGGCACTTTATCAAATGCCTTTTGGAAGTCCATGCACAACACATTAACCGCATTACCCTCATCAACCTCTGTAACTTCATCAAAATATTCAAATTACTTAAGCATGATTTGCCTTTAACAAATCCAGGCAGCCTTTCCTTAATTAATCCATATTTGTTCAAGTGTCTGTTTATTTTGTCCTAAATTATCATTTCTAAAAGTTTTCCCGAGAATACTTAAGGTTACTGAGGTTAAACTGACTGGCCTGTATTTGCTGGGTTTGTCTTTACATCATTTTTTGAACAAAGGTGTAACATTTGCAATTCTCCAGTCCTCTGGCATCATCCCTGTATCGATGGAGGATTGAAAGATTATGGTCAGTGCCTCCACAATTTCCACCCTTACTTCCCTCAGTATCCTTGGATGCATTTCATCCGGTCCTGGTGACTTATCAACTTTAAGTACAGCCAACCTATCTAATACCTCTTCTTCATCAATTTTTAGCCCATCCAGTGTCTCAACTATCTCCTCTTTCACCATGACTTGGGCAGCATCTTCTTCCTTAGTAAAGACAGATGCAAAGCACTCATTTAGTACCTCAGCAACGTCCCCTGCCCTTGATGTATAAATCCCCTTTTAGGTCCCCAATCGGTGACACAGTTAACACAGTGAGAGGTAACTCGCAGCCCACGAGGGTGATAGAAGCAGAAACGATGAATGATTTCAAAAGGAAATTGGATGGGCACTTGAGGGCTGGTGGTATAGCATGGGGGAATGGGACTGACTGAATTGCTCTACAGAGAGCTGACATGGTCTTAACGGGCCACATGGCCTCCTGCTGTACCATAATGACTTTATGACCCAATGTCACTTGCTGTAAGCCTGGTGCGAGACTCAGTGTTGGCTCCAGTATATCAGTACAGTGTACAGTGGGTAATGCTGCATTAAGCATTTAAGTATACTTGCCAATCACAGTGTGAAAAGTGGAGCATGAAGCACAAGAGTTCTGAAAACTGAGGAAGGTTTATTCATTAAAGCCTGGGTCGGTAGAGAGGCCTTTTAGCAGGCTAGGTGCACTTGGACTGAATAGGAGGTGGAGTACACAACACTGAGTGCGATACAAGACTCTCACAACATAACAGTGAGTGGGAACGACTCCCATAACAGAACAGTGATTGTGATACACAACTCCTGCAACACAACAGTGAGTGTGATACATGAATCCTGGAACACAAAAGTGAGTGTGATACATGACTCCTGTAACACAACAGTGAGTGGGATACATGACTCCTGTAACACAACAGTGAGTGTGATACATGAATCCTGCAACACAACAGTGAGTGTGATACATGACTCCTGTAACACAACAGTGAGTGTGATACATGAATCCTGCAACACAACAGTGAGTGTGATACATGACTCCTGTAACACAACAGTGAGTGTGATACATGAATCCTGTAACACAACACTGAGTGCGATACACGACTCTCACAACACAACAGTGAGTGGGAAAGACTCCCATAACACAACAGTGATTGTGATACACAACTCATGCAACACAACAGTGAGTGTGATACATGAATCCTGTAACACAACAGTGAGTGTGATACATGACACTCATGTAACACAACAGTGAGTGTGATACATGACTCCTGTAACACAACAGTGAGTGTGATACATGACTCCTGTAACACAACAGGGAGTGTGATACATGACTCCTGGAACACAACAGTGAGTGTGATACATGACACTCCTGTAACCCAAGAGTGAGTGTGATACATGACTTCAGTAACCCAACAGTGAGTGTGATACACAACTCCTGCAACACAACAGTGAGTGTGATACATGACTCCTGTAACACAACAGTGAGTGTGATGCACAACTCCTGCAACACAACAGTGAGTGTGATACACGGCTCCTGTAACACAACAGTGAGTGTGATAAATGACACTCGTGTAACACAACAGTGAGTGTGATACATGACACTCCTGTAACACAACAGTGAGTGTGATACACGACTCCTGCAACACAACAGTGAGTGGGATACATGACACTCCTGGAACACAACACTGAGTGTGATACATGAATCCTGCAACACAACAGTGAGTGTGATACATGACTCCTGTAACACAACAGTGAGTGTGATACATGAATCCTGTAACACAACACTGAGTGCGATACACGACTCTCACAACACAACAGTGAGTGGGAAAGACTCCCATAACACAACAGTGATTGTGATACACAACTCATGCAACACAACAGTGAGTGTGATACATGAATCCTGTAACACAACAGTGAGTGTGATACATGACACTCATGTAACACAACAGTGAGTGTGATACATGACTCCTGTAACACAACAGTGAGTGTGATACATGACTCCTGTAACACAACAGTGAGTGTGATACATGACTCCTGTAACACAACAGTGAGTGTGATACATGACACTCCTGTAACCCAAGAGTGAGTGTGATACATGACTTCAGTAACCCAATAGTGAGTGTGATACACAACTCCTGCAACACAACAGTGAGTGTGATACATGACTCCTGTAACACAACAGTGAGTGTGATGCATGACTCCTGCAACACAACAGTGTGTGTGATACACGGCTCCTGTAACACAACAGTGAGTGTGATAAATGACACTCGTGTAACACAACAGTGAGTGTGATACATGACACTCCTGTAACACAACAGTGAGTGTGATACACGACTCCTGCAACACAACAGTGAGTGGGATACATGACACTCCTGTAACACAACACTGAGTGTGATACATGACACTCCTGTAACACAACAGTGAGTGTGATACATGACACTCCTGTAACACAACAGTGAGTGTGATGCATGACACTCCTGTAACACAACAGTGAGTGTGATACATGACACTCCTGTAACACAACAGTGAGTGTGATACATGACACTCCCTGTAACACAACAGTGAGTGTGATACATGACACCCCTGTAACACAACACTGAGGGAGATACATGACACTCCTGTAACACAACAGTGAGTGTGATACATGACACTCCTGTAACACAACAGTGAGTGTGATACATGACACTCCTGTAACACAACGGTGAGTGGGATACATGACACTCCTGTAACACAACAGTGAGTGGGATACATGACACTCCTGTAACACAACAGTGAGTGTGATACATGACACTCCTGTAACCCAACAGTGAGTGTGATACATGACTCCTGTAACACAACAGTGAGTGTGATACATGACACTCCTGTAACACAACAGTGAGTGTGATACATGACACTCCTGTAACACAACAGTTAGTGTAATACATGACACCCCTGTAACACAACAGTGAGTGTGATACACGATTCCTGTAACACAACAGTGAGTGGGATACATGACACTCCTGTAACACAACAGTGAGTGGGATACATGACACTCCTGTAACACAACAGTGAGTGTGATACATGACTCCTGTAACACGAGTGTGATACATGACTCCTGTAACCCAACAGTGAGTGTGATACATGAATCCTGTAACACAACAGTGAGTGTGAGACACAACTCCT
This sequence comes from Heterodontus francisci, assembly GCF_036365525.1. Classification (NCBI taxonomy): domain Eukaryota; kingdom Metazoa; phylum Chordata; class Chondrichthyes; order Heterodontiformes; family Heterodontidae; genus Heterodontus; species Heterodontus francisci. Next base: position 87,296,653 of record NC_090388.1, on the reverse strand, counting down.
GCAACACAACAGTGAGTGTGATACATGACTCCTGTAACACAACAGTGAGTGTGATACACAACTCCTACAACACAACAGTGAGTGGGATACATGACTCCTGTAACACAAAGGTGAGTGTGATACATGACTCCTGTAACACAACAGTGAGTGTGATACATGACACTCATGTAACACAACAGTGAGTGTGATACATGACACTCCTGTAACACAACAGTGAGTGTGATACATGACTCCTGTAACACAACAGTGAGTGTGATACATGACTCCTGTAACACAAAAGTGAGTGTGATACATGACTCCTGTAACACAACAGTGAGTGGGATACATGACACTCCTGTAACAAAACACTGAGTGTGATACATGACACTCCTGTAACACAACAGTGAGTGTGATACATGACTCCTGTAACACAACAGTGAGTGTGATACATGACTCCTGTAACACAACAGTGAGTGTGATACATGAATCCTGCAACACAACAGTGAGTGTGATACATGACTCCTGTAACACAACAGTGAGTGTGATACATGAATCCTGTAACACACCACTGAGTGCGATACACGACTCTCACAACACAACAGTGAGTGGGAAAGACTCCCATAACACAACAGTGATTGTGATACACAACTCATGCAACACAACAGTGAGTGTGATACATGAATCCTGTAACACAACAGTGAGTGTGATACATGACACTCATGTAACACAACAGTGAGTGTGATACATGACTCCTGTAACACAACAGTGAGTGTGATACATGACTCCTGCAACACAACAGCGAGTGTGATACATGACTCCTGTAACACAACAGTGAGTGTGATACATGACACTCCTGTAACCCAAGAGTGAGTGTGATACATGACTTCAGTAACCCAACAGTGAGTGTGATACACAACTCCTGCAACACAACAGTGAGTGTGATGCACAACTCCTGCAACACAACAGTGAGTGTGATACACGGCTCCTGTAACACAACAGTGAGTGTGATAAATGACACTCGTGTAACACAACAGTGAGTGTGATACATGACACTCCTGTAACACAACAGTGAGTGTGATACACGACTCCTGTAACACAACAGTGAGTGGGATACATGACACTCCTGTAACACAACACTGAGTGTGATACATGACACTCCTGTAACACAACCGTGAGTGTGATACATGACACTCCTGTAACACAACAGTGAGTGTGATGCATGACACTCCTGTAACACAACAGTGAGTGTGATACATGACACTCCTGTAACACAACAGTGAGTGTGATACATGACACTCCTGTAACACAACAGTGAGTGTGATACATGGCACTCCTGTAACACAACAGTGAGTGTGATACATGACACCCCTGTAACACAACACTGAGGGAGATACATGACACTCCTGTAACACAACAGTGAGTGTGATACATGACACTCCTGTAACACAACAGTGAGTGTGATACATGACACTCCTGTAACACAACGGTGAGTGGGATACATGACACTCCTGTAACACAACAGTGAGTGGGATACATGACACTCCTGTAACACAACAGTGAGTGTGATACATGACACTCCTGTAACCCAACAGTGAGTGTGATACATGACTCCTGTAACACAACAGTGAGTGTGATACATGACACTCCTGTAACACAACAGTTAGTGTAATACATGACACCCCTGTAACACAACAGTGAGTGTGATACACGATTCCTGTAACACAACAGTGAGTGGGATACATGACACTCCTGTAACACAACAGTGAGTGGGATACATGACACTCCTGTAACACAACAGTGAGTGTGATACATGACTCCTGTAACACGAGTGTGATACATGACTCCTGTAACCCAACAGTGAGTGTGATACATGAATCCTGTAACACAACAGTGAGTGTGAGACACAACTCCTGCAACACAACAGTGAGTGTGATGCATGACTCCTGTAACACAACAGTGAGTGTGATGCACAACTCCTACAACACAACAGTGAGTGTGATACATGACTCCTGTAACACAAAAGTGAGTGTGATACATGACTCCTGTAACACAACAGTGAGTGTGATACATGACACTCATGTAACAGAACAGTGAGTGTGATACATGACACTCCTGTAACCCAACAGTGAGTGTGATACATGACTCCTGTAACACAACAGTGAGTGTGATACATGACACTCCTGCAACACAACAGTGAGTGTGATACACGACTCCTGTAACACAACAGTGAGTGTGATACATGACTCCTGTAACACAACAGTGAGTGTGATACATGACACTCATGTAACACAACAGTGAGTATGATACATGACACTCCTGTAACACAACAGTGAGTGTGATACATGACACTCCAGTAACGCAACAGTGAGTGTGATACATGACACTCCTGTAACACAACAGTGAGTGTGATACATGACACTCCTGTAACACAACAGTGAGTGTGATACATGACACTCCTGTAACACAACAGTGAGTGTGATACATGACACCCCTGTAACACAACACTGAGGGAGATACATGACACTCCTGTAACACAGCAGTGAGTGTGATACATGACACTCCTGTAACACAACAGTGAGTGTGATACATGACACTCCTGTAACACAACGGTGAGTGGGATACATGACACTCCTGTAACACAACAGTGAGTGGGATACATGACACTCCTGTAACACAACAGTGAGTGTGATACATGACACTCCTGTAACCCAACAGTTAGTGTGATACATGACACCCCTGTAACACAACAGTGCGTGTGATACATGACACTCCTGTAACACAACAGTGAGTGTGATACATGGCACTCCTGTAACACAACAGTGAGTGTGATACATGACACTCCTGTAACACAACAGTGAGTGTGATACATGACTCCTGTAACACAACAGTGAGTGTGATACATGACTCCTGTAACACAACAGTGAGTGTGATACATGACACTCCTGTAACACAACAGTGAGTGTGATACATGACTCCTGTAACATAACGGTGAGTGTGATACATGACTCCTGTGACACGAGTGTGATACATGAATCCTGTAACACAACAGTGAGTGTGATACACGACTCCTGTAACACAACAGTGAGTGTGATACACGACTCCTGTAACACAACAGTGAGTGTGATACACGACTCCTGTAACACAACAATGAGTGTGATACATGACTCCTGTAACATGAGTGTGATACATGACTCCTGTAACACAACAGTGAGTGTGATACATGACTCCTGCAACACAACAGTTAGTGTGACACATGACTCCTGTAACACAACAGTGAGTGGGATACATGACACTCCTGTAACCCAACAGTGAGTGTGATACATGACTCCTGTAACACGAGTGTGATACATGACTTCTGTAACCCAACAGTGAGTGTGATACATGACACTCCTGTAACACAACAGTGAGTGGGATACATGACTCCTGTAACACAACAGTGAGTGTGATACATGAATCCTGCAACACAACAGTGAGTGTGATACATGACTCCTGTAACACAACAGTGAGTGTGATACATGAATCCTGCAACACAACAGTGAGTGTGATACATGACTCCTGTAACACAACAGTGAGTGTGATACATGAATCCTGTAACACAACACTGAGTGCGATACACGACTCTCACAACACAACAGTGAGTGGGAAAGACTCCCATAACACAACAGTGATTGTGATACACAACTCATGCAACACAACAGTGAGTGTGATACATGAATCCTGTAACACAACAGTGAGTGTGATACATGACACTCATGTAACACAACAGTGAGTGTGATACATGACTCCTGTAACACAACAGTGAGTGTGATACATGACTCCTGTAACACAACAGGGAGTGTGATACATGACTCCTGGAACACAACAGTGAGTGTGATACATGACACTCCTGTAACCCAAGAGTGAGTGTGATACATGACTTCAGTAACCCAACAGTGAGTGTGATACACAACTCCTGCAACACAACAGTGAGTGTGATACATGACTCCTGTAACACAACAGTGAGTGTGATGCACAACTCCTGCAACACAACAGTGAGTGTGATACACGGCTCCTGTAACACAACAGTGAGTGTGATAAATGACACTCGTGTAACACAACAGTGAGTGTGATACATGACACTCCTGTAACACAACAGTGAGTGTGATACACGACTCCTGCAACACAACAGTGAGTGGGATACATGACACTCCTGGAACACAACACTGAGTGTGATACATGAATCCTGCAACACAACAGTGAGTGTGATACATGACTCCTGTAACACAACAGTGAGTGTGATACATGAATCCTGTAACACAACACTGAGTGCGATACACGACTCTCACAACACAACAGTGAGTGGGAAAGACTCCCATAACACAACAGTGATTGTGATACACAACTCATGCAACACAACAGTGAGTGTGATACATGAATCCTGTAACACAACAGTGAGTGTGATACATGACACTCATGTAACACAACAGTGAGTGTGATACATGACTCCTGTAACACAACAGTGAGTGTGATACATGACTCCTGTAACACAACAGTGAGTGTGATACATGACTCCTGTAACACAACAGTGAGTGTGATACATGACACTCCTGTAACCCAAGAGTGAGTGTGATACATGACTTCAGTAACCCAATAGTGAGTGTGATACACAACTCCTGCAACACAACAGTGAGTGTGATACATGACTCCTGTAACACAACAGTGAGTGTGATGCATGACTCCTGCAACACAACAGTGTGTGTGATACACGGCTCCTGTAACACAACAGTGAGTGTGATAAATGACACTCGTGTAACACAACAGTGAGTGTGATACATGACACTCCTGTAACACAACAGTGAGTGTGATACACGACTCCTGCAACACAACAGTGAGTGGGATACATGACACTCCTGTAACACAACACTGAGTGTGATACATGACACTCCTGTAACACAACAGTGAGTGTGATACATGACACTCCTGTAACACAACAGTGAGTGTGATGCATGACACTCCTGTAACACAACAGTGAGTGTGATACATGACACTCCTGTAACACAACAGTGAGTGTGATACATGACACTCCCTGTAACACAACAGTGAGTGTGATACATGACACCCCTGTAACACAACACTGAGGGAGATACATGACACTCCTGTAACACAACAGTGAGTGTGATACATGACACTCCTGTAACACAACAGTGAGTGTGATACAAGACACTCCTGTAACACAACGGTGAGTGGGATACATGACACTCCTGTAACACAACAGTGAGTGGGATACATGACACTCCTGTAACACAACAGTGAGTGTGATACATGACACTCCTGTAACCCAACAGTGAGTGTGATACATGACTCCTGTAACACAACAGTGAGTGTGATACATGACACTCCTGTAACACAACAGTGAGTGTGATACATGACACTCCTGTAACACAACAGTTAGTGTAATACATGACACCCCTGTAACACAACAGTGAGTGTGATACACGATTCCTGTAACACAACAGTGAGTGGGATACATGACACTCCTGTAACACAACAGTGAGTGGGATACATGACACTCCTGTAACACAACAGTGAGTGTGATACATGACTCCTGTAACACGAGTGTGATACATGACTCCTGTAACCCAACAGTGAGTGTGATACATGAATCCTGTAACACAACAGTGAGTGTGAGACACAACTCCTGCAACACAACAGTGAGTGTGATACATGACTCCTGTAACACAACAGTGAGTGTGATACACAACTCCTACAACACAACAGTGAGTGGGATACATGACTCCTGTAACACAAAGGTGAGTGTGATACATGACTCCTGTAACACAACAGTGAGTGTGATACATGACACTCATGTAACACAACAGTGAGTGTGATACATGACACTCCTGTAACACAACAGTGAGTGTGATACATGACTCCTGTAACACAACAGTGAGTGTGATACATGACTCCTGTAACACAAAAGTGAGTGTGATACATGACTCCTGTAACACAACAGTGAGTGGGATACATGACACTCCTGTAACAAAACACTGAGTGTGATACATGACACTCCTGTAACACAACAGTGAGTGTGATACATGACTCCTGTAACACAACAGTGAGTGTGATACATGACTCCTGTAACACAACAGTGAGTGTGATACATGAATCCTGCAACACAACAGTGAGTGTGATACATGACTCCTGTAACACAACAGTGAGTGTGATACATGAATCCTGTAACACAACACTGAGTGCGATACACGACTCTCACAACACAACAGTGAGTGGGAAAGACTCCCATAACACAACAGTGATTGTGATACACAACTCATGCAACACAACAGTGAGTGTGATACATGAATCCTGTAACACAACAGTGAGTGTGATACATGACACTCATGTAACACAACAGTGAGTGTGATACATGACTCCTGTAACACAACAGTGAGTGTGATACATGACTCCTGCAACACAACAGCGAGTGTGATACATGACTCCTGTAACACAACAGTGAGTGTGATACATGACACTCCTGTAACCCAAGAGTGAGTGTGATACATGACTTCAGTAACCCAACAGTGAGTGTGATACACAACTCCTGCAACACAACAGTGAGTGTGATGCACAACTCCTGCAACACAACAGTGAGTGTGATACACGGCTCCTGTAACACAACAGTGAGTGTGATAAATGACACTCGTGTAACACAACAGTGAGTGTGATACATGACACTCCTGTAACACAACAGTGAGTGTGATACACGACTCCTGTAACACAACAGTGAGTGGGATACATGACACTCCTGTAACACAACACTGAGTGTGATACATGACACTCCTGTAACACAACCGTGAGTGTGATACATGACACTCCTGTAACACAACAGTGAGTGTGATGCATGACACTCCTGTAACACAACAGTGAGTGTGATACATGACACTCCTGTAACACAACAGTGAGTGTGATACATGACACTCCTGTAACACAACAGTGAGTGTGATACATGGCACTCCTGTAACACAACAGTGAGTGTGATACATGACACCCCTGTAACACAACACTGAGGGAGATACATGACACTCCTGTAACACAACAGTGAGTGTGATACATGACACTCCTGTAACACAACAGTGAGTGTGATACATGACACTCCTGTAACACAACGGTGAGTGGGATACATGACACTCCTGTAACACAACAGTGAGTGGGATACATGACACTCCTGTAACACAACAGTGAGTGTGATACATGACACTCCTGTAACCCAACAGTGAGTGTGATACATGACTCCTGTAACACAACAGTGAGTGTGATACATGACACTCCTGTAACACAACAGTTAGTGTAATACATGACACCCCTGTAACACAACAGTGAGTGTGATACACGATTCCTGTAACACAACAGTGAGTGGGATACATGACACTCCTGTAACACAACAGTGAGTGGGATACATGACACTCCTGTAACACAACAGTGAGTGTGATACATGACTCCTGTAACACGAGTGTGATACATGACTCCTGTAACCCAACAGTGAGTGTGATACATGAATCCTGTAACACAACAGTGAGTGTGAGACACAACTCCTGCAACACAACAGTGAGTGTGATGCATGACTCCTGTAACACAACAGTGAGTGTGATGCACAACTCCTACAACACAACAGTGAGTGTGATACATGACTCCTGTAACACAAAAGTGAGTGTGATACATGACTCCTGTAACACAACAGTGAGTGTGATACATGACACTCATGTAACAGAACAGTGAGTGTGATACATGACACTCCTGTAACCCAACAGTGAGTGTGATACATGACTCCTGTAACACAACAGTGAGTGTGATACATGACACTCCTGCAACACAACAGTGAGTGTGATACACGACTCCTGTAACACAACAGTGAGTGTGATACATGACTCCTGTAACACAACAGTGAGTGTGATACATGACACTCATGTAACACAACAGTGAGTATGATACATGACACTCCTGTAACACAACAGTGAGTGTGATACATGACACTCCAGTAACGCAACAGTGAGTGTGATACATGACACTCCTGTAACACAACAGTGAGTGTGATACATGACACTCCTGTAACACAACAGTGAGTGTGATACATGACACTCCTGTAACACAACAGTGAGTGTGATACATGACACCCCTGTAACACAACACTGAGGGAGATACATGACACTCCTGTAACACAGCAGTGAGTGTGATACATGACACTCCTGTAACACAACAGTGAGTGTGATACATGACACTCCTGTAACACAACGGTGAGTGGGATACATGACACTCCTGTAACACAACAGTGAGTGGGATACATGACACTCCTGTAACACAACAGTGAGTGTGATACATGACACTCCTGTAACCCAACAGTTAGTGTGATACATGACACCCCTGTAACACAACAGTGCGTGTGATACATGACACTCCTGTAACACAACAGTGAGTGTGATACATGGCACTCCTGTAACACAACAGTGAGTGTGATACATGACACTCCTGTAACACAACAGTGAGTGTGATACATGACTCCTGTAACACAACAGTGAGTGTGATACATGACTCCTGTAACACAACAGTGAGTGTGATACATGACACTCCTGTAACACAACAGTGAGTGTGATACATGACTCCTGTAACATAACGGTGAGTGTGATACATGACTCCTGTGACACGAGTGTGATACATGAATCCTGTAACACAACAGTGAGTGTGATACACGACTCCTGTAACACAACAGTGAGTGTGATACACGACTCCTGTAACACAACAGTGAGTGTGATACACGACTCCTGTAACACAACAATGAGTGTGATACATGACTCCTGTAACATGAGTGTGATACATGACTCCTGTAACACAACAGTGAGTGTGATACATGACTCCTGCAACACAACAGTTAGTGTGACACATGACTCCTGTAACACAACAGTGAGTGGGATACATGACACTCCTGTAACCCAACAGTGAGTGTGATACATGACTCCTGTAACACGAGTGTGATACATGACTTCTGTAACCCAACAGTGAGTGTGATACATGACACTCCTGTAACACAACAGTGAATGTGATACACGACTCTTGTAGCACGAGTGTGATACATGACTCCTGTAACACAACAGTGAGTGTGATACACGAATCCTGTAACACAACAGTGAGTGTGATACATGACTCCTGTAACACAACAGTGAGTGTGATACATGACACTCCTGTAACACAACAGTGAGTGTGATACACAACTCCTGTAACACGAGTGTGTTACATGACTTCTGTAACCCAACAGTGAGTGTGATACATGACTCCTGTAACATGAGTGTGATACATGACACTCCTGTAACACAACAGTGAGTGTGATACACAACTCCTGTAACACGAGTGTGTTACATGACTTCTGTAACACAACAGTGAGTGTGATACATGACTCCTGCAACACAGCAGTGAGTGTGATACATGACACTCCTGTAACACAACAGTGAGTGTGATACATGACACTCCTGTAACACAACGGTGAGTGGGATACATGACACTCCTGTAACACAACAGTGAGTGGGATACATGACACTCCTGTAACACAACAGTGAGTGTGATACATGACACTCCTGTAACCCAACAGTTAGTGTGATACATGACACCCCTGTAACACAACAGTGCGTGTGATACATGACACTCCTGTAACACAACAGTGAGTGTGATACATGGCACTTCTGTAACACAACAGTGAGTGTGATACATGACACTCCTGTAACACAACAGTGAGTGTGATACATGACTTCTGTAACACAACAGTGAGTGTGATACATGACTCCTGTAACACAACAGTGAGTGTGATACATGACACTCCTGTAACACAACAGTGAGTGTGATACATGACTCCTGTAACATAACAGTGAGTGTGATACATGACTCCTGTGACACGAGTGTGATACATGAATCTTGTAACACAACAGTGAGTGTGATACACGACTCCTGTAACACAACAGTGAGTGTGATACACGACTCCTGTAACACAACAGTGAGTGTGATACACGACTCCTGTAACACAACAATGAGTGTGATACATGACTCCTGTAACATGAGTGTGATACATGACTCCTGTAACACAACAGTGAGTGTGATACATGACTCCTGCAACACAACAGTTAGTGTGACACATGACTCCTGTAACACAACAGTGAGTGGGATACATGACACTCCTGTAACCCAACAGTGAGTGTGATACATGACTCCTGTAACACGAGTGTGATACATGACTTCTGTAACCCAACAGTGAGTGTGATACATGACACTCCTGTAACACAACAGTGAATGTGATACACGACTCTTGTAGCACGAGTGTGATACATGACTCCTGTAACACAACAGTGAGTGTGATACACGAATCCTGTAACACAACAGTGAGTGTGATACATGACTCCTGTAACACAACAGTGAGTGTGATACATGACACTCCTGTAACACAACAGTGAGTGTGATACACAACTCCTGTAACACGAGTGTGTTACATGACTTCTGTAACCCAACAGTGAGTGTGATACATGACTCCTGTAACATGAGTGTGATACATGACTCCTGTAACACAATAGTGAGTGTGATACATGACTCCTGTAACACAACAGTGAGTGTGATACATGACACTCCTGTAACACAACAGTGAGTGTGATACATGACTCCTGTAACATAACAGTGAGTGTGATACATGACTCCTGTGACACGAGTGTGATACATGAATCCTGTAACACAACAGTGAGTGTGATACACGACTCCTGTAACACAACAGTGAGTGTGATACACGACTCCTGTAACACAACAGTGAGTGTGATACACGACTCCTGTAACACAACAATGAGTGTGATACATGACTCCTGTAACATGAGTGTGATACATGACTCCTGTAACACAACAGTGAGTGTGATACATGACTCCTGCAACACAACAGTTAGTGTGACACATGACTCCTGTAACACAACAGTGAGTGGGATACATGACACTCCTGTAACCCAACAGTGAGTGTGATACATGACTCCTGTAACACGAGTGTGATACATGACTTCTGTAACCCAACAGTGAGTGTGATACATGACACTCCTGTAACACAACAGTGAATGTGATACACGACTCTTGTAGCACGAGTGTGATACATGACTCCTGTAACACAACAGTGAGTGTGGTACACGAATCCTGTAACACAACAGTGAGTGTGATACATGACTCCTGTAACACAACAGTGAGTGTGATACATGACACTCCTGTAACACAACAGTGAGTGTGATACACAACTCCTGTAACACGAGTGTGTTACATGACTTCTGTAACCCAACAGTGAGTGTGATACATGACTCCTGTAACATGAGTGTGATACATGACTCCTGTAACACAACAGTGAGTGTGATACATGACTCCTGCAACACAACAGTGAGTGTGACACATGACTCCTGTAACACAACAGTGAGTGGGATACATGACACTCCTGTAACCCAACAGTGAGTGTGATACATGACTCCTGTAACACGAGTGTGATACATGACTTCTGTAACCCAACAGTGAGTGTGATACATGACACTCCTGTAACACAACAGTGAATGTGATACACGACTCTTGTAGCACGAGTGTGATACATGACTCCTGTAACACAACAGTGAGTGTGATAAACGAATCCTGTGACACAACAGTGAGTGTGATACATGACTCCTGTAACACAACAGTGACTGTGATGCATGACTCCTGTAACACAACAGTGAGTGTGATACATGAATCCTGTAACACAACAGTGAGTGTGATACATGCCTCTAGTAACACGAGTGTGATACACAAGTGTGAATATATTCAATGACCCAATCTCCACTGCTCTCTGGGGAAGAGAATTGCACAGACTAACGACTCTCTGAGGGAAAGAAATTTCTCCTCATTTCCATCTTAATGGAAAACCCCTAATTTTTAAACTGTGCCCCATAAGGGAATTGATCCTCTCAGCATTCACCCTGTTAGGTCCTCTTAGAATCTTAATGTTTCAATCAGATCACCTCTCATTCATCTAAACTCCAGTGGATAAAGGCCCAACCTGTTCAAGCTTTCCTCATAAGATAACTCCTTCATCCCAGGATTCAGTCAAACAATCTTTCCCTGAACTGCTTCTAATGCAATTATATCCTTTTTTATGTAATGAGACCAAAACTGTACACTGTACTCCAGATGTGGTCTAACTAAGGCCCTGTACAGCGTTAGCAACACTTTTATACTCGATTCCCCTTACCATAAATGCCAACATTCCTAATCACTTTTTGTACCTGCATACTAACGTTTTGTGATTCATGTACCAGGACACCCAGATCCCTCTTTGCCACAGAGTTCTGCAGTCTCTCTCCATTTAAATAATAATCTGCTTTTCTATTCTTCCTGCCAAAGTGGACAAATTCACATTTTCCCACATTATACTCTATCTGCCAAATGTTTGCCCACTCACATAACCTATCTACATCACTATGTAAATTCTTTATGTCCTCTTGGCAGCTTACTTTCCGACCTATACTTGTGTCATCTGTAAATTTAGCTACCATACATTCGGTCCCTTCATCCATCATTCATATAGCTTGTAAATAGTTGAGGCCCCAGCACTGATCCCTTTGGCACTCCACCAGTAACGGCTTTCCAAACTGAAAATGACCCATTTATCCCTACTCTCTGCTGCCTGTTAGATAACCAATCCTCTCTCCATGCTAATATTACCCCCTATACTATGAGCTCTTATTTTGTGTAGCAATTTTGTGTAGTAACCTTTGATATGGCACCTTATCGAATGCCTTTGGAAATCCAAGTACACCACATCTGCAGGTTCCCCTCTATCCATCTTACTTGTTACTTCTCAAAGAACTCTAATAAACTAGTCAAACACGATTTCCCTTTCATAAAAGCATACGGGTTCTGCCTGATTGCATTATGATTTTCTAAATGTCCTGCTATTGTCTCCTTAATAAAGGATGCCAGCATTTTCCCTATAACAGATGTTAGGCTAACTGGCTCATAGGTTCCTGTTTTCTGTCTCCCTCCTTTCTTGAACAGAGGCTGCAGTTTTCCAATCTGCTGGGACCTTTCCAGAATATAGGAAATTTTGGAAGATTACAACCAATGCATCCACTATCTCTGCAGCCACTTCTTTTAAGACCCTTGGATGCAGGCCATCAGATCCAGGGGACCTGTGAGCCTTTCATACTAATAGTTTTCCCAGTACCTTTTCCCTAGTGATTGTGATTGTTTTAAGTTCCTCTCTCCCTTTTACCTTGTGATTTTCAAGTATTCTTGGGATTTCTTTTGTGTTTTTGACAGTGAAGACAGATACAAAATATCTGTTCAATGTTTCTGCCATTTCCTTGTTTTCCATTATTAATTCCCCAGACTCACCTCTAAAGGATCAATGCTCACTGCTCACTTTAGTTACGCTTTTCCTTTTTAAATACTTGTAGAAACTCCTACTATCTGTTTTTATATTTCTAGCTAGCTTTCTCTCATACTCTAATTTCTCCCTCTTTTTATTTTTAGTCATTCTTTGCTGGTTTCTAAAATCTGTCCAATCTTCTGACCTACCACTAATCTTCACAGTATTGTACACTTTTTCTTTCAATTTGATACTATCCTTAACTTCGTTAGTTAGCCACGGATGGTGTGTCCTTCTCCTCGAGTCTTTCTTTCTCAATGAAACATATCTTCGCTGAGAGTTATGAAACATACCCTTAAACATCTGACACTGCTTCTCAACTGTCCTATCTTTTAATCTATTTTCCCAGTTCACTTTAGCCAACTCTGTCCTCATACACTTGTAATAGCTGTTATTTAAGTTTAAGACAATAATCTTAGACCCATACTTCACACCCTCAAACTGAATGTAAAATTCTATCATGTTTTGATCACTGTTGCCTAGAGGCTCCTTCACTGTGAGGTCATTAATTAATTCTGTCTCATTGAACGTTACCAGGTCTAAAATAGTCTGCTCCCTAGAATGTACTGCTCGAAGAAACTGTCCTAAATATGCTCTATGTACTCATCTTCCAGGCTACCTTTGTCAATCTGATTAACGAAACTAAATGAAGATTAAAATCACCCATGATTATTGCAGTAAAGAATTTGAAACATGGCTCACAGAACACAAGAGTGATTCATGACTCCCGTAACACACCGAGTGTGATATAAGCCTCCCATTAAACAACAGTGGGTGTGATATATGACTCCAATTAAACAACAGTGGGTGTGATATATGACTCCAATTAAACAACAGTGGGTGTGATATATGACTCCAATTAAACAACAGTGGGTGTGATATATGACTCCAATTAAACAACAGTGGGTGTGATATATGACTCCAATTAAACAACAGTGGGTGTGATATGTGACTCCTGTAACACAACAGTGGGTGTGATATATGACTCCCATTAAACAACAATGGGTGTGATATATGACTCCAATTAAACAACAGTGGGTGTGATATATGACTCCCATTAAACAACAGTTGGTGTGATATATGACTCCAATTAAACAACAGTGGGTGTGATATATGACTCCAATTAAACAACAGTGGGTGTGATATATGACTCCAATTAAACAACAGTGGGTGTGATATATGACTCCAATTAAACAACAGTGGGTGTGATATATGACTCCCATTAAACAACAGTGGGTGTGATATATGACTCCAATTAAACAACAGTGGGTGTGATATATGACTCCCATTAAACAACAGTGGGTGTGATATATGACTCCAATTAAACAACAGTGGGTGTGATATATGACTCCAATTAAACAACAGTGGGTGTGATATATGACTCCAATTAAACAACAGTGGGTGTGATATATGACTCCAATTAAACAACAGTGGGTGTGATATATGACTCCAATTAAACAACAGTGGGTGTGATATATGACTCCCATTAAACAACAGTGGGTGTGATATATGACTCCAATTAAACAACAGTGGGTGTGATATATGACTCCCATTAAACAACAGTGGGTGTGATATATGACTCCAATTAAACAACAGTGGGTGTGATATATGACTCCAATTAAACAACAGTGGGTGTGATATATGACTCCCATTAAACAACAGTGGGTGTGATATATGACTCCAATTAAACAACAGTGGGTGTGATATATGACTCCCATTAAACAACAGTGGGTGTGATATATGACTCCCATTAAACAACAGTGGGTGTGATATATGACTCCCATTAAACAACAGTGGGTGTGATATATGACTCCAATTAAACAACAGTGGGTGTGATATATGACTCCCATTAAACAACAGTGGGTGTGATATATGACTCCAATTAAACAACAGTGGGTGTGATATATGACTCCAATTAAACAACAGTGGGTGTGATATATGACTCCAATTAAACAACAGTGGGTGTGATATATGACTCCCATTAAACAACAGTGGGTGTGATATATGACTCCAATTAAACAACAGTGGGTGTGATATATGACTCCCATTAAACAACAGTGGGTGTGATATATGACTCCCATTAAACAACAGTGGGTGTGATATATGACTCCAATTAAACAACAGTGGGTGTGATATATGACTCCCATTAAACAACAGTGGGTGTGATATATGACTCCAATTAAACAACAGTGGGTGTGATATATGACTCCCATTAAACAACAGTGGGTGTGATATATGACTCCAATTAAACAACAGTGGGTGTGATATATGACTCCAATTAAACAACAGTGGGTGTGATATATGACTCCCATTAAACAACAGTGGGTGTGATATATGACTCCAATTAAACAACAGTGGGTGTGATATATGACTCCAATTAAACAACAGTGGGTGTGATATATGACTCCCATTAAACAACAGTGGGTGTGATATATGACTCCCATTAAACAACAGTGGGTGTGATATATGACTCCAAATAAACAACAGTGGGTGTGATATATGACTCCAATTAAACAACAGTGGGTGTGATATGTGACTCCTGTAACACAACAGTGAGTGTGATATAAGCCTCCCATTAAACAACAGTGAGTGTGATATAAGCCTCCCATTAAACAACAGTGAGTGTGATACATGACTCCCATTACACAACAGTGAGTGTGATATAAGCCTCCCATTAAACAACAGTGAGTGTGATATAAGCCTCCCATTAAACAACAGCGAGTGTGATACACGACTCCCATTACACAACAGTGAGTGTCAGACATAACTCCTGTAACACAACAGCAAGTGTGATACATCACTCCCATAACACAACTGTGAGTGTGGTACACGACTCACAGAAATCAGAACGGGTGCATGGTCATTGATCACATAGTTTTATTTGACCATTAGCAGTGAGTTAATAGAGAAGCGGGCCATACAGAGCATTGTCGTGCTGTGCCAAGCCCTCACATTGGGGCAGTACCTGTCGGAGAGTGTTTAGTGATGGTACAGAGGGAGGAGCAGAGGCCTGGCACCTGACCAACTGCACATCTGCCGGCTTTACCTCAGTCTGAAGAACAGAATGTCACAAACAGAACAAATCTTTATCACAAGAACTAAACCGCGCTAAACATTCCAGACAGAATTGTTTGTTATATGACAAAGTGTAGCTGGAGTCTTGAGATACAACACATAGGGCAGGTGACAAGTCAGGATACGATAGACAACATATTGAAAGATTAGGAATATTAGGCACACAACAATGAGAGATTCAGATAAACAGTCATTATGTGATGTTACAGCTGATGCCTAACTAATCAGTGGGACTGGATCAGACATTGCCTTCTCATATATTACAATGGGTTGCTGCAGAGGTGCCAGTTTAGGTACAGCATTAGTTTAATAGGTGAAGGATAGGTGCTTTACACTGTCCCATCAAATACTCCCAGGGCTGGTACAGCACGGGGTTAGATACAGAGTAAAACTCCCACTACACTGTCCCATCAAATACTCCCAGGGCTGGTACAGCACGGGGTTAGATACAGAGTAAAACTCCCACTACACTGTCCCATCAAATACTCCCAGGGCTGGTACAGCACGGGGTTAGATACAGAGTAAAACTCCCACTACACTGTCCCATCAAATACTCCCAGGGCTGGTACAGCACGGGGTTAGATACAGAGTAAAACTCCCACTACACTGTCCCATCAAATACTCCCAGGGCTGGTACAGCACGGGGTTAGATACAGAGTAAAGCTCCCTTTACACTGTCCCATCAAATACTCCCAGGGCTGGTACAGCACGGGGTTAGATACAGAGTAAAGCTCCCTTTACACTGTCCCATCAAATACTCCCAGGGCTGGTACAGCACGGGGTTAGATACAGAGTAAAGCTCCCTCTACACTGTCCCATCAAATACTCCCAGGGCTGGTACAGCACGGGGTTAGATACAGAGTAAAGCTCCCTCTACACTGTCCCATCAAATACTCCCAGGGCTGGTACAGCACGGGGTTAGATACAGAGTAAAGCTCCCTCTACACTGTCCCATCAAATACTCCCAGGGCTGGTACAGCACGGGGTTAGATACAGAGTAAAGCTCCCTCTACACTGTCCCATCAAATACTCCCAGGGCTGGTACAGCACGGGGTTAGATACAGAGTAAAGCTCCCTCTACACTGTCCCATCAAACACTCCCAGGACAGGTACAGCACGGGGTTAGATACAGAGTAAAGCTCCCTCTACACTGTCCCATCAAATACTCCCAGGGCTGGTACAGCACGGGGTTAGATACAGAGTAAAGCTCCCTCTACACTGTCCCATCAAACACTCCCAGGGCTGGTTCAGCACGGGGTTAGATACAGAGTAAAGCTCCCTCTAGATACAGAGTAAAACTCCCACTACACTGTCCCATCAAACACTCCCAGGGCTGGTACAGCACGGGGTTAGATACAGAGTAAAACTCCCACTACACTGTCCCATCAAACACTCCCAGGGCTGGTACAGCACGGGGTTAGATACAGAGTAAAGCTCCCTCTAGATACAGAGTAAAACTCCCTCTACACTGTCCCATCAAATACTCCCAGGGAAGAAGAATAAAAAAGAAAAAAAATGAAAAATAAAAGAAAAAAAAACAGGGTTAGATAAAGCACAGGTTGGATACCCCCTAAAGATGAACAGAGTCGATGTCCCTAATGGGTCACTCTGCAGAAAAACAACATACTTTGTAAAACTACACAGAAATTCACTGTGACAGAAGAGATTAGAATGGAGTTATTGGTGTTAATTGTCCACCCTGCAAGAGTTGATTTAGAGGTGAATGATTGTCTGAATCTAGTGTAAATCAAGCAGAGTGGAAAGGAGGGACCAAGGGTTAAGAAGAGACATGAGTGGGGGTTTGGGGGGGTGGGAGGTCAGAAATCATTAACATCAGCCAGAAATACACGCATGAAGCTTGCAATGCCATGCTGTGATGTCACCTTTGTGCCATGAGATGGCCCCGGAACAGGCCATGGAAGCATTATAACCTTCTTGGGACAGGGTCGCAATTGCAGTACATCTCTTCTCTTTATTCAGAAATACAGTGCGAGAAACCAGATGTTACAACAGTACAATGGAAACGACAATGTTCAGTCAGCTGTAGATACAATGTCAGCACAAATCTAGCCAAATTACTCTTCACTCTCGCATTTTGTGTCCTGGGTTCAACTTTTATACGCTGCTGCAGTGTCTGGTCAAAGTTAACGAGTCCTTGATGGTGCCCCTTTGTTTGGGAGAGGAGTACGTCAGGGATGCCCCATGTCCAGCCAATTATACACCATCTGTGTGGAGCCATTCCTGTGCCTGCTTCGCAGGAGGTTGGCGGGTTTGGCTCTGCGCAGGCCAGCCATGCGGGTCATCCTCTTGGCCTACCCTGAAGACGTGCTCCTTGCGGTCACAGAACCTGTTGACTTGTGGAGGATGCACGAGTGCCAGCAGATCTTTTCTGCCATGTCCTCCGCGAGGAGCGATTGGGAGAAATGTTCCCGGTGGGTCAGTGGCGGGTGGACTCCCTATCGGAGGAGTAAACACCTTTTGCGTGGAGTACCACTTACCTCCTCTATCTGGAAGTCCACCTTTGCCCCACTACGGAAGCGTGGCCGGAAAAATGGCAGGAGTTGGAGGCGAAAGTTACCTACGAGCGCTGGTCTAAACCAACTGGTGGCCTCAATGCTGTGGTACCGGTTGGTCACTTTGGCCCCGCCCCCAGCATTTGCCACCAAGATCCAGAATAAGCTTGTCGATTTCTTCTGGGACATGCAGAAACACTGGATCTCTGCATCGGTCCTGAGTCTCCCAATTGAGGAGAACGGCCAGTCTCTGGTGTGCGTCTGCACCCAGGCTGCGATTCTCCACCTTTTGACCCTGCAGAGATACCTGTACATCAAGCATCCTCCCAAATGGTGTGCGCTGGCGACGTATTTTTTCTGCCAGTGTCACTGCCTTCAAGACGACACACAGCTCCCGGCGGAGACTGTTAGCCGCGCCTCTCTGAAGGAGCTGCCTGTCTTTTACCGGGATCCTTTCAGAGTCTGGAACATGGTCACCTCCAGTCAGGGCGCTCCCCCACCAGCGGAGGAGAGCGCCTCGGCTGTCTGGGCAGCTAGCTCTAGGAATGGACCTACGGGCGGAGGAGTAGCCAAACCCCCTGGGATGCCCTTCACTGCGGGTGACGAGGGGACTCGGGAATGTGGAGCGTTCCCGGCCGAGCTGAACCCCGCTTGGCTGGAACTGCTCATCGGACACAGGCCCCAAAACCCTCCTCGGGAGTCGGTTCCACACCAACCCGAGCCGCCTCTCGAAAATACCCTCTGTGCCATTCCACACGGCAGGGAGGGGTTTTCTATATGGGCTGCTCCTGCACACTCTCTACTTCCTCACCCTCGTCAGCCGGCCGGACACGCCCTGGTGGTCCATGTTACCATCTGGAGGTGAGGGGAAACCCTGGTGGAGATCTCTCTACGTGGGAGTCCTCCCCTTAACATCGGAGCCTGGAGTGGAGGGTGCTGCACAGGACAGTCCCGTGCAATGGACTTTTAAGTAGGTTCACGGACTCCCAGGCCGCCTGTAACTTCTGCGGCCTGGTCGAGTCAGTGTTCCATGTTTATATGGAGTGTGCGAGGTTGCAGCCCCTGTTCGAGTATTTGAAGGGGCTGCTCCTCAAGTTTTGGTTGCACTTCAGTCCCACGCTCCTGATCTTTGGGCACCCGGTGCAGAGGGGCGTGGGCCGGGAGGAGGATCTCCTCGTCGGTCTGCTCCTGGGCCTGGCCAAGGTGGCAATTCACAGGTTCTGGCTGCGGGCCGTCAGGGTATCTGTCCGCCCCGATTCCCTGGCCATCTTCCGAGGTTACGTTCGCACCCGGGTGTCCCTGGAGAAGGAGCATGTGGTGTCCGCCGGGACGCTTGAGGCCTTCCGCGACCGGTGGGCACCGCAGGGACTGGAGTGCATCATCGATGCCGAGAATGGCATTTTAACTTGAGCTTTGTTTTATTTATCTGTTTTTAATAAAGTTAGTTATTTAAAATTTATATAAAGGGGGCCTGGGGATTGAAGGCCCCCTCAGAATAAAAAGGGCCTGGAATATAGAGGCCACCTTAAAAAAAAAGGGTTAGATACAGAGTAAAACTCCCTCTACACTATCCCCATCAAACACTCCAAGGGCAGGTACAGTGCAGATCAATTGTGTCAAACTGGGAAGATATTATTGTCACACATCAACTCTGTCTGAAACTCAATCAAACTCCAAATTTGTTACCATAAGCTTTGCATTGAATACTCAGCTTCTATCAACAAGACACAGGGAAGCTAACTGGATGGGCTTTTGCAGTAAAAGTTGAGTACATCACATAATTCCATTCCCAGCTAGGATGATGTCTGCTGTCTATTTTTCCTGAACCCTATCCATGCACACATTAGCTTTGTATTCAGGTGAAATCTTTGCACTCTTATTATGTGCATCCTGAATATGCAGCTTGGAGGCAAAAACCTCAGGAACTTACCATCCTTCCAGTGAGGGTCCTCTGGCCTGAAGGTAAGTAGTGGCTGGAAACACTACTTCTTAACAGTTAAACAGGCTGACCCTGATCAGTACACATGAGCTCTGCAGTAGAGGTTCATCGGTAGATATTTACCTGTTTCCACTGAGGGACAGTAGTGAGTTGTGAGACATCCCTTTGACTGCTGTAAGGCTGTTGGCCAGGATATTCTTCATCTGAGAGGTTTGGCCGCTGTCAGCATGGAGAAATGGTGTTTAGCCAAGGGAAGAGTGGGGAGTGGGGACATGGGGAGTCCATTGAGGGAGAGTGGGGGCAAAAGGGGAGGAGATAGTCAAGCAACAAATAGCAATAAAAAGCAAGGATCCACGGCAAGCAGAACAAGGCAAGACAGACAAAAGAGAAAAAAAGGGACAATTAAAACATATTTCAAAATGTCAGGCACTGGTTTGAAATTAGGCTGATTTGAGGTTCTGGAGAAGCCTTAACAATGTAACAGCACTGGCACCCAATCAATAAGAGTACTTCACACTGACATTTACAATAGGAAATATTCCAGGTCCAAGCAGAACATCAGCATCTCTCCGTCATCACTCACAGCAGCACTAACATCTCCCTAGAACAGCAGGACAGACCCACTCAATGTCAAGTCATTCCAAACAGGTTACCTGGAGTAGTGTGGGAGGGGGTCACTGGTTATTACACAGGGTGGGAGAGTGTGTCACTGGGTATTAAACAGGGGGGGAGGGGATCACTGGTTATTACACAGGGTGGGAGTGTGTTTCACTGGGTATTAAACAGGGGGGGAGGGGGTCACTGGTTATTACACAGGGTGGCGGAGGGGGTCACTGGTTATTACACAGGGTGGCGGAGGGGGTCACTGGTTATTACACAGGGTGGTGGAGGGGGTTACTGGGTATTAAACAGGGTGGGGCAGGGGGTCACTGGTTATTACACAGGGTGACGGAGGGGGTTACTGGGTATTAAACAGGGTGGGGCAGGGGGTCACTGGTTATTACACAGGGTGACGGAGGGGGTTACTGGGTATTAAACAGGGTGGGGCAGGGGGTCACTGGTTATTACACAGGGTGACGGAGGGGGTTACTGGGTATTAAACAGGGTGGGGCAGGGGTCACTGGTTATTACACAGGGTGGCGGAGGGGGTCACTGGTTATTATACAGGGTGGGGGAGGGGGTTACTGGTTATTACACAGCGTGGGAGTGTGTTTCACTGGGTATTAAACAGGGTGGGGGAGGGGGTCACTGGTTATTACACAGGGTGGGAGAGTGTGTCACTGGGTATTAAACAGGGGGGGAGGGGATCACTGGTTATTACACAGGGTGGGAGTGTGTTTCACTGGGTATTAAACAGGGTGGGGGAGGGGGTCACTGGTTATTACACAGGGTAGGGGAGGGGGTTACTGGGTATTAAAGAGGGTGGGGGAGGGGGTCACTGGGTATTACACAGGGTAGGGGAGGGGGTTACTGGGCATTACTCAGGGTGGGGGAGGGGGTCACTGGCTATTACACAGGGTGGGGGAGGGGGTCACCGGGTATTACACAGGGTGGGGGAGGGGGTCACTAGTTATTACACAGGGTGGGGGAGGGGTTACTGGGTATTACACAGGGTGGGGGAGGGGGTCACTGGCTATTACACAGGGTGGGGGAGGGGGTCACTGGCTATTACACAGGGTGGGGGAGGGGGTTACTGGGTATTACACAGGGTGGGGGAGGGGGTCACTAGTTATGACACAGGGTGGGGAAGGGGTTACTGGGTATTACACAGGGTGGGGGAGGGGGTCACTGGCTATTACACAGGGTGGGGGAGGGGATCACTGGGTATTACACAGGGTGGGGGAGGGGGTCACTGGCTATTACACAGGGTGGGGGAGGGGATCACTGGGTATTACACAGGGTGGGGGAGGGCGTCACCGGGTATTACACAGGGTGGGGGAGGGGGTCACTGGGTATTACACAGGGTGGGGGAGTGTGTCACTGTATTACACAGGGTGCGGGATGGGGTCACTGGTTATCAAATAGGGTGGGGGAGGGGGTCACTGGGTATTACACAGGGTGGGGGAGGGGGTTACTGGGTATTACACAGGGTGGGGGAGGGGGATCACTGGTTATTACACAGGGTGGAGGAGGGGTCACTGGGTAATACACAGGGTGGGGAAGGGGGTCACTGGTTATTACACAGGGTAGGGAGGGGTTACTGGTTATTACACAGGGTGGGTGAGGGGGTCACTGGTTATTACACAGGGTAGGGAGGGGTTACTGGTTATTACACAGGGTGGGGAAGGGGGTCACTGGTTATTACACAGGGTAGGGAGGGGTTACTGGTTATTACACAGGGTGGGTGAGGGGGTCACTGGTTATTACACAGGGTGGGGAGGGGTTACTGGTTATTACACAGGGTGGGTGAGGGGGTCACTCGTTATTACACAGGGTGGGGGAGGGATCACTGGTTATTACACAGGGTGGGTGATGGGGTCACTCGTTATTACACAGGGTGGGGGAGGGGTTACTGGTTATTACAATGGGGGAGGGTGTCACTGGTTATTACACAGGGTGAGAGGGGAGGATTACTATGGGAGGTACTCAGGGAACAGGGTGAGGGTTGGGGTGTTGCGCAGGGTGATGTTACTGGAGGATTACTCAGGGGGTGGAAGGAGGCGTTTACTGGGGGATTATGGAGGATGGTGGGGGTGGGGTTTACTGGGGGGTTACCCAGCATGGTGGGGTTGGGGTTTACTGGAGGATTAAGGAGGATGATGGGGATGGGGTTTACTTGGGGTTACACAGGACTGTGGGGCATTGGGGTAATTTTGGTTACTGGGGGCGAGCTAGTGCGATGGGTATTGGGGGTTAATGCAGCTATGAGGAAAGATTGGATAGACTGGGGTTGTTCTCCTTGGAACAGAGAAGGCTGAGGGGAGATCTGATTGAAATTAGGAAATTTTGAGGGCCTCCCCATTGAAGGAACCTTTCCCCATTCCAAATCCCTTCCATGTTCCAGATTCCGTTGCCCATTCAAGGATTTCCTATTCTAGAAACCCCTCCACAGTCCAAGATCTCTTCCCCATTCCATGATTCCCATTCCAGGATCCCTTGAGGAAACCCTCCCACAATCTCCACCCCAGTCTAGGATTCGCTACCCATACCATGATCTCCTTTTCATTCCAGGAACACATCCTTATTCCAGAAACATCATCCCAATCCAGAATCCTCTTTCCATTCCAGGACCACTTCCTTATTTAAAGATCTACTTCCGATTCCAATATTTCTTTGTCACCCATGGCTCAGCTGAGTCGCACTCTCACCAACTGACAAGGTTCCAGGTTCAAGTCCCACACAGGCCTTGAGCACAGAAGTCTCGGCTGACACTCCATTGCAGTACTGAGGGAGTGCTGCTCTGTCGAGATGTGCCGTCTTTCAGATGTTAAACCGAAGCCCTGTCTGCCCGTTCAGATCCAATAGCACAATTTCAAAGAAATCCAGGGGAGTTACCCTCAGTGTTCTGGGCAATATTTATGCCTCAATCAATATGAGGAAAACAGATTATCTGGTCATTATCACATTGTTGTTTGTGGGATCTTGCTGTGTGCAAATTGCCTGCTGCATTTCATCATTATAACAGTTATTACATTTCAAAAGTACTTCATTGGCTGGAAAATGCTTTGGGAAGTCCTGAGGTCGTGAAAGGTGCTATATTTCTGCAAGACTTTCATTTTTATTCCAGGATCCCCTTCCAATTCCAGGATCACTTTCCATTCTAAGAATCTTTCCCATTCAAGAATTCTTTTATCATTGTAGGATTCGCTCCCTATTCCTGGAAACGCTCAGAATTTTAAAATCCATCGCCTATTCTGGACACCCCTCCCCATTCCTAGATCGCTTCCCATTCCGGGATTCCCCCTCCATTCTGACCACAACCCTTTCACTTCCTTCAGTATACTTTAGGATAATTAAAATTCTCCAATCATTAACCAGAAACATAGAATGATATAAAGAAGGAGGCCATTCGGCCAACTGTTCCTCTTTGGTAAAGCTATCCAATTAGTCCCACTCCCTGGCTCATTCCCCACAGCCTTGCAAAAATGTCCTCTTCAAGTATTTATCCGATTTCCTTTTGAAAGTTACTATTGAATCTGCTTCCTCTGCTCTTTCAGGCAGTGGATTTCAGATCGTAACAACTCATTGTGTAAAACTATTTTCCTCATCTCACCTCTGCTTCTTTCAGTAATCACCTTAAATCTGTATCCTCTGGTTATCAACGCTTCTGCCAATGGAAAGTTTCTCTTTACTTACTGTCAAAACCCTTCATAATTTTGAACACCTCTATCAAAATTTCCCATAACTTTCACTACTGTAAGGAGAAAAATCCGTTTCTCCAGGCTCTCCACTAAATAGCGTTCCTTCAACCCTGAAACCATTCTGGTAAATCTCCTCTGCACCCTCTCCAAGGGCTTCACATCCTTTCTAAAGTGTGGGGCCCAGAATCTAGCTGAGGCCTAACCAGTGCTTGCTCAAGGTTTAGCATAACTTTCTTGCAATTCTTTGCTATGCCTCTGTTATAGAGTAAAAGATCTGTTTTAACAGCCTTCTCAACATGTCCTGCCACCATTAAAGCTTTGTGTACTGTCATGCCCAGTAAAGACATATCATATTCCTACTTTTAAGAAATGAACTTTATTTAATGTGGAATCTTTGAAATTGATCTTTGCTTTAAAAGAGTGGACAATGTGGTGCAAAATGGCTACTGAAGGTCAGATGACCTGGCCTGTGTATTTGAAACTTGCCTCACTGTCTCAAAATGACAAAAGGATATATTCCAGACTAAGAGGCATCAACTACATCCATCTGAAGAAAAAGAATTTCACCCAGTGGGTGGGTGGAATCTGGAACACACTGCCTGAAGAGGTGGTAGAGGCAGGAACCCTCACAACATTTAAGAAGTATTTAGATGAGCACTTGAAACACCATAGCATACAAGGCTACGGGCCAAGTGCTGGAAAATGGGATTAGAATAGATAGATGCTTGATGGCTGGCAAGGACATGATGGGCCGATGGGCCTGTTTCCGTGCTGTATAACTCTAGGACTCTATGACCACATAACTGAGACTTAAAAGTGGGGAATCGATAGCACCAAGTTTTCTAAACAGAAACCTTCCTAAGGCCAAACTTCAACACCAAAAAGAAGAAATTAAACTATAATTGCACCTCATCTTAAAAAAAAAAGGTGATGAGAAACTCAGACCTGAACGGGAAATAGCTGTTGAAGATAATGTCAACTGCAGTAGTTGTAAGATTGAGGTGTGGATGTCAAAATGAGTGCAGAATGTCTGTTCATGTTTCTCTTACTTTACCCTGAAAACAATGGGCTGGATCTTCTTGTCCCACTGCCAGGAGCAGCAGCGGATGCAGAAAATGGTGGCCACCCTGCACGGGACCTGCACCGCCGCGATTCTGCGGTGGGCAGGCACTTAGCATATTGATGGCAGCTGCCCCCCCACCAACCACATGGCAGGGGCGGCCTCAACAATGCCACGAACAGCATCATCTGATACATGAGCAGGTGCTGGCACCATTTATAAAAGGCTGCCAGCCCTTCAAACAAAATGCAGAGTTGCCCCCCGCTCCCCCCCCCTCCCCATATACACAAAATATTACAGAGTTTCCCCCATACCCCCCTTATCCTTACACGCAACCCTTTCCTTTCCATCTATACTCAGAATGCAGCTGTGACCTTCTTGGTGGCACCAGCTTCTCCTGGACGAGAAAGCGAAGGTGCGTGAGTGCTGCATGTTGAACTAAAGATCGGGATCGGTTGGGAAGATCACGGTGGATGACGTGCTAATATATGCTGACAGTTATTTTAAATATTTAAGCCAGGGTTCCATCGCAGAGCGGCGGAGGGGCCCTCCCAGAGCTTCCATCCGCCAGGAAGATCAGACCCGGCAATCTTGGGTTCCATGGTGGCTGCTGCAGCTCCAATTCTCCAGCACACCCCCGCCACGAAACCCAATGTCAGGGCGAGCACACGATGTGGCCCAATGCAAAAAAAAATCACATCAAGATACCATTCTTTTCATGTGGTGAGGGCGTGTCGTTCCCAGTAAGACATATTATATTCCTACTTTCAAGATGCGAACGTTATTCAACACGATATCTTTGAAATTGACTATTCCTTTAAAAAAGTGGACAATATGCTGCAAAATGGCCACTGAAGGTCAGATGACCTGGCCTGTGTATTCGAAACTTGCCTCACTGTCTCAAAATGAAAAAAGGGTATATTCCAGACTAAGAGACGTCGACTACACCCATCCTGAAAACATCAAGAAACATTTCTGAGTTGAATGGATTTCTTCTGAGATAAAGAAGGTGTGAAGTAGACACATCATAATAGAATAATACTCATCCAGACATTAATGGATGGCCATGGATTCCACATCCTGATCTATTGTGTGGTCACACAAGGGGAGAAGACCATGTGTCAGGTACCAGAAATGCTAATATGATGAATTGTGACCTCAAAAAGTAACCCTCTGTAGAAACAGAGAGATCACAGACATATCATAGAAGGGATCTAGCCAGGGGTTGTGAAAACAAGAAGCAGCCCTGCTAATAATTCTACACTTCAACTTTTTGTAGGAGAGAACTGAAAGTGACCGCCACCTGCAGTCTAAAATCTTAACCACCAGAAATCTGCAACAGCTCAACAAGTTCAAGACTACAAACACCCTGGCCAATGTCTTTAAAAAGAGATTGTCTTACTTAGAAGATTCAACAGATTTACCTTTTACCTTCTATCCAACTACAGTGCATGTAAGAATGAATGCATGCATGAGTGGTGTTACAAACATTTCAGGGAATGAATATTGTTTGATAAGTAGTTGATCATCTGATTTAAATCTACAAGAAAACCTGTCACTGGCAAGTAAAACACTCAGGGGTTAACTCATCATTTTAAATAAAACATGAAGAGTGGGAACCACCCACACCCCTTACCACCTGTCCGCCCAGAGCTCTCAGTTCCTGAATAGGCTTACAATTTGTATCACCTACTGTCCTTGGTCTGAAAAGCCTTCTGGAATTGATGATGTGACAAAGCTATAAAAGTTCCCATTCCTCAAACTACTGATAATCTGTCAATTATTAGATAAATAGAATCTCAGATTTTTTAGGTAGGATGTTCCAGCAAGTAGGTTTGTTATCATTAGTTACACTGTACCCATTGGATCCATTGAAGTTCCAATTGTTCACTCCTTCAGCTTTCCAATTATTGAGCTCAATTCAATGGATTGTGCAGGGAAAAAATAAAGCAAATTGAACATGGACTCAGGGCACTCAGTCCACCCAACTGCACTATCACCCACTGTACCCCCACTCACTGAAACCCTCACCCACTGTACCCCCACTCACTGTACCCCCACTCACTGAAACCCTCACCCACTGTAAACCCCACCCATTGTAACCCTCACCCATTGTATCCCTCACCCATTGTAACCCTCACCCACTGTACCCCCACTCACTGAAACCCTCACCCATTGTAACCCTCACCCACTGTACCCCCACTCACTGTACCCCCACTCACTGTACCCCCACTCACTGAAACCCTCACCCATTGTAACCCTCACCCACTGTACCCCCACTCACTGTACCCCCACTCACTGAAACCCTCACCCATTGTAAACCCCACCCATTGTAACCCTCACCCACTGTACCCCCACTCACTGAAACCCTCACCCATTGTAACCCTCACCCACTGTACCCCCACTCACTGAAACCCTCACCCATTGTAACCCTCACCCACTGTACCCCCACTCACTGAAGCCTTCATCCACTGTATCCCCACCCACTGTACCCCCACCCACTGAAACCCTCACCCATTGCAACCCTCACCCATTATAACCCTGACCCACTGTACCCCCACTCACTGAAACCCTCACCCATTGTAACCCTCACCCACTGTACCCCTCACCCATTGTAACCCTCACCCATTGTAACCCTCACCCACTGTACCCCCACTCACTGAAACCCTCACCCATTGTAACCCTCACCCATTGTAACCCTCACCCACTGTACCCCCACTCACTGAAACCCTCACCCATTGTAACCCTCACCCATTGTAACCCTCACCCACTGTACCCCCACTCACTGAAACCCTCACCCATTGTAACCCTCACCCACTGTACCCCCACTCACTGAAACCCTCACCCATTGTAACCCTCACCCATTGTAACTCTCACCCACTGTACCCCCACTCACTGAAACCCTCACCCATTGTAACCCTCACTCACTGTACCCCCACTCACTAAAACCCTCACCCATTGTAACCCTCACCCATTGTAACCCTCACCCATTGTAACCCTCACCCACTGCACCCCCACTCACTGAAACCCTCACCCATTGTAACCCTCACTCACTGTACCCCCACTCACTGAAACCCTCACCCATTGTAACCCTCACCCATTGTAACCCTCACCCATTGTAACCCTCACCCTCTGCACCCCCACTCACTGAAACCCTCACCCATTGTAACCCTCACCCATTGTAACCCTCACCCATTGTAACCCTCACCCACTGCACCCCCACTCACTGAAACCCTCACCCATTGTAACCCTCACCCACTGTACCCCCACTCACTGAAACCCTCACCCATTGTAACCCTCACCCACTGTACCCCCACTCACTGAAACCCTCACCCATTGTAACCCTCACCCACTGTACCCCCACTCACTGAAACCCTCACCCATTGTAACCCTCACCCATTGTAACCCTCACCCATTGTAACCCCCACCCACTGTACCCCCACTCACTGAAACCCTCACCCATTGTAACCCTCACCCATTGTAACCCTCACCCACTGTACCCCCACTCACTGAAACCCTCACCCATTGTAAACCCCACCCATTCTAACCCTCACCCATTGTAACCCTCACCCACTGTATCCCCACCCACTGAAACCCTCACCCATTGTAACCCTCACCCACTGTACCCCCACTCACTGAAACCCTCATCCACTGTATCCTCACCCACGATCCCCCCACCCACTGTATACCCACCCACTGTACCCCCACCTACTGTACCACCACCACCCACAGTACGCCTGACCCACTGTGCCCCCCCCAAACCCACTGGAAACACAACCAGAGTTCCCAATACCAACTGAAACCTCCACCCACTGAACCCCACGCCCCTGTATGCCCACTCACTGTACAGCTGACTCATCGTACACCCAAACCCCTGTACCCCCACTCACTGTACACCCCACCCATTGAACAACCTGTACCCACTGTACCCCGCACACCCTATGCACCATTACCACCCCAAAACACCTACAGTACCCACCTAATGTACTGTCAAACAGTCCTCCAAGCTTGCAATGCCCCCCGACACACTTCCATGCCCCCAGATATTGTTCCTCCCCACACACAATCACCCCCAAACTCACACACACACATTGTTCCCCCCCCCACACACACTCCCACACACATACACACACACACTGTGCCCCCAAATACAGACAATGTCCCCCACCCCCACACCTAGTCCTTACCTGTCTCTTCAATCCGTGTGATGGTCCAGTGACTTGAGGTTCAGCCTTGGCCAGGAGCTGACTTGTGATGGATCTGACGTTCCCTTTCTGGTAGGCCTCACGTTCCTCCTGGAGTATGCAACGCAATGAGTCAGAGGTCAGATTATTTCCCTGAAACGCACAGCACACTGACACCACACACATTGGGTGTAGTTTTGTTCCCGGCAACTTTGGAGGTGGGGAAAAACCCCGCCAGCTTCCCACCTCCACTCTAATTAGGTCCAGGGTGGGAAGGTCTGTGATTGGCTTTCCCGCCCCACAGCCAATTGAGACCCTAAAGTAAGCAATTAATGCCCAATTAAAGGTCTCATCTTGCCTCTGCTGGTATTAGCCCAGCAGGCCTGTTGCCACATGGGGAGAATGCCAAGCAAACCCATGTGGGTTGCTTGCCAGCTCCAGAGACAACCATCTTATACCAGGGACCAATCTACTGAAACGTTTCTGTACCACCTCCAATGCAAGCGTATTCTTTCTTAAATGTGGAGACCAAAACTGCACACAGTACTCCAGGTGTGGTCCAACCAAAACCCTCGACAATTGTAGCAAGGCCTCTTTTTTTCTTGTACTCCAATCCCCTTGCAATAAAGGACAACATATCATTTGCCTTCCTCATTGTTTGCTGTACCTGCATGCTAACTTTCTGTGTTCCCTGTACAAGCGCACCCAAGTTTCTTTGAACATCGACACTCAAGTTTCACACCTTTTAAAAAAGATTGTGCTTTTCTACTTTTATGACCAAAGTGAATAATTTCACACTTCCCTTCATTATACTCCATTTGCCATCTCGTTGCCCACTCACTTAACCTGTCTATATCTTGTTGCAGTCTCTCTGTGTCCTTCCCACAGCTGACATGACACCTACCTTTGTATCATCAGCAAACGTAGATACATTACTCTCGGTCTCTTCATCCAAGTCATGAATATAGATTGTAAATAGCTGAGGCCCCAGCACTGATCCTTGCGGCACTCCACTATTTACTGCCTGCCAACTTGAAAATGCCCCGGCTACCCCTACTCTCTGCTTCCTGTCTATTAACCAACGCTCTATCCATGCTAATATATTACCCCAAATCCATAAGCCCTTATCTTGCCCATTAACGTTCTGTGTGGCACTTAATTGAATGCCTTTTGGAAATTCAAGTATATTACATCTGCTGGTTCCCCATTATCTTCCCTGCTTGTTACATCTTCAAAAAACTCTAATAAGTTTGTCAAGCATGATTTCCCTTTCGTAAAACCCTGTTGACTTTGTCTGATCATAAGATCATTTTCTAAATGCATTGTTAAAACTTCCTCAATAATAGGTTCCAGCACCTTTGACAGCACCTTCCAAACCTGCAACCTCTTGCACCTCAAAGGACAAGGGCAGCAGATACATGGGAACACCATCACTTGAAAGTTCCCCTCCAAGTCCCACACCAGCCTAACTTGGAACGATATCGCCGTTCCTACACTGTCGCTGGGTCAAAATCCTGGAACTCCCTTCCTAACAGCACTGTGGGTGTACCTACCCCAAATGGACTGCAGTGGTTCAAGAAGGCAGCTCACCACCACCTTCTCAAGGGCAATTAGGGATGGGCAACAAATGCTGGCCTAGCCAGGAACACTCAGATCCATGGGCGAATAAAAAAAAATACACAGGGACAGAGTGCAGGTAGGTGTCATGCTGTGTACAGGATCAAAGTGGACAGGAGTCACTCTTCACAATTGATCACTAAGGAGAAGGGTAAAACTGTACACAGCATCACTGGGAGCAGGGCTCATTCTGTACAAAGAATCAATGGGGTCAGGGGTTAATCTGCACAGAGGGTCAGAGAAATGATAAGAAAGACCGGTATTTATATCAAAATTTTTGTAACCACTAGACATCCCAAAGTGCTTTTCAACCAATGAGGTACATTTGAGGTGTAGTCACTTGTAACGGAGGAAAAGGCTGCACATAATTTAGGCACAGCAAGCTGCCACAAGCAGCAATGTTGTAATGACCAGAAAATCTGCTTTTGTGATGTTTGAGGGATAAATATTGGACAGAACACTGGGGATAAATTGCCAACTCCCATATTTATTGTGCCATGAGGTCAGAGAGGGCAAAGTCGACTGAAAGACAGCCCCTCCAACAATGTAGCACTCCGTCAGTACGGCACCAGAGTGTCAGCCTAGATGGTCAATTCTGGCAGTGTAACTTGAACCCACAGGTTTCAGATTCAGAGGTGAGAGTGCAATAAACTGAAATTGAGCGGATACAAAGAAGGGTCACTCTGTACACAGGGTCAGTGTGGACATGGGTCACTCTGTACACAGGGACAGTGTGGACAGGGGTCACTCTGTACACAGGGTCAGAAGGGACAGGGGTCACTCTCTAAACAGGGTCAGAGGGGACAGGGGTCACTCTCAACACAGGGTCGGGGGGACAAGGGTCACTCTTTACACGGAGTCAGGGGTCACTCTGTACGCGGGGTCAGAGGGGACAGGGGTCACTCTGTACGCGGGGTCAGGGGGGACAGGGGTCACTCTGTACGCGGGGTCAGGGGGGACAGGGGTCACTTTGTACGTGGGGTCAGGGTGGACAGCGGTCACTCTGTACGCGAGGTCAGGGTGGACAGGGGACACTCTGTACGCGGGGTCAGGGTTGACAGGGGTCACTCTGTATGCGGGCTCAGGGTGGACATGGGTCACTCTGTACGTGGGGTCAGAGTGGACAGGGGTCACTCTGTACGCGGGGTCAGTGTGGACAGGGGTCACTCTGTACGCGGGGTCAGTGTGGATAGGGGTCACTCTGTACATGGGGTCAGTGTGGACAGGGATCACTGTGGACGTGGGGTCAGTGTGGACAGGGGTGACTGTGTATGCAGGGTCAGTGTGGACAGGGGTCACTCTGTACATGGGGTCAGTGTGGACAGGGGTCACTGTGTACACGGGGTCAGTGTGGACAGGAGCCACTCTGTACACGGGGTCAGTGTGGACAGGGGCCACTGTGTACACAGGGTCAGTGTGGACAGGGGTCACTCTGTACACGGGGTCAGTGTGGACAGGGGTCACTGTGTACACGGGGTCAGTGTGGACAGGGGCCACTGTGTACACGGGGTCAGTGTGGACAGGGGCCACTGTGTACACAGGGTCAGTGTGGACAGGGGCCACTCTGTACACGGGGTCAGTGTGGACAGGGGTCACTCTGTACACGGGGTCAGTGTGGACAGGGGTCACTGTGTACACGGGGTCAGTGTGGACAGGGGCCACTCTGTACACGGGGTCAGTGTGGACAGGGGCCACTCTGTACACAGGGTCAATGTGGACAGGGGTCACTCTGTACACAGGGTCAGTGTGGTCAGGGGTCACTCTGTACACAGGGTCAGTGTGGACAGGGGTCACTCTGTACATAGTGTCAAGGTGGATGAATTATACTTTCCTTATTTAAGTAGGAATATAATTCCATTGGAGTCAGTTCAGAGAAAGTTCACTCGGTTGATTGCCGGTATAAATGTGTTGTCTTATGAGAGGATAAGATTGAGCAGTTTGTCCTATAATCATTTGTGTTTAGAAGAATGAGAGATGATCTTATTGAAAGATATAAGATTCTGAGGGGGTCTGACAGGGTGGATGCTGACAGAATGTTTCTCATGGGGCAATCTGGAACTGGGGGGCAAAGTTTCAGAATAAAGAGTCTCCTATTTGTGATGAAGGTGAGGCTCGAGGGGCCGAATGGCCTACTCCTGTTTCAGTTCTTATATTCTCATGTTCTTATTCTTATATTCTATCTGCACGAGGTACTAACTCACTTGTTTCTCAGGCGGCCGACTTAGTAATTTACGATTTAAAATATCCTAAAATATAAAAACACAGAAACAAATCCATCAACAGAGCCCGGGATCAATTCTCTACACAGGGTGTAACAGGCAATGTGCTCCCTGAGACATTTAAAATCATTCCTTGCAGAAAGTTTAATAGTCAAAGGACTACCCGAGACACAAGGGACCATTGCCTGCACAGGCTATAACAGGCTATAAATAGAGCCTATGAATAGTATGGAAAGAAACTTGAAATGAGGAGCTTTTTATGTTGTGTGATGCAACATAAATGAGATGTGTGGAGTTCAGTTTGTTGAAGATTTCAAACAGTTTATTAACAGCTAACAAGTATATACAGTGCTGAGCTACCTCTTTACATGACTTGCCTCCAGGTGTTACAGTAGCAGAGACACTCTGGCATGTAGTCACATGACTGCATCCTGGTATTTGTCTCATTAACATACTAAGATCTTAAAGGTACATTACTCTTAAAGTTAATCACACAACAATATCTGCAAGGGATATAAAAATTACAACAAAAAACTGTTTACAAATCTATTCAGAAAA
Source organism: Heterodontus francisci (assembly GCF_036365525.1). Lineage (NCBI taxonomy): Eukaryota > Metazoa > Chordata > Chondrichthyes > Heterodontiformes > Heterodontidae > Heterodontus > Heterodontus francisci. The sequence goes on along the minus strand of NC_090388.1, from coordinate 87,261,779 downwards.
AAAGGGTGGTAATGGATAATACTGGACCCTAAAAACTGAAGACGTGATATTGTCACTGAAAATAAGGAAATGGTGGATATGTTGAATAATTACTTTACGTCAGTATTTACAGCAGAGGAAGAGGTCAGCATGTCAGAAACTTTTCAGGAAAGATCGGTGGCAAGAAAGAAAGGAGGAGGGGTGTCAGTAATGATTTGGGGGAAATATTAGACAGCTGAGGGTCAAGAACAGAATCTATTTGGTTTGTTAAGAAATAGTAGACGTACCATTAAACAATTGTGTGTATTCCATCGGCCACCAAATAGTGGTAAAGATATACAGGAACAAATTTACAAGGAAATTACAGAGATGCGCAAATAGTCTAGAGCAGTTATAATGGGGGACTTTAATTATCCAAATATAGACTGGGATAGTAATAGTGTAAAGGGCAGAGATGGGGAAGACTTTATGAAATGTGTCCAGGAGAATTTTCCAGATCAGTTTGTTTCCAGCCCAACAAGGAAGGAGGCGCTGCCGGATCTGGTTTTAGGAAATGAGGTGGATCAAATGTCTGTCAGGGAACATTTATGAAACAGTGATCAAAGTTTTAGGTTAGTTATGGAAAAGGAAAAGAGCAATACTTAATTGGAGGACGGCCAATTTCAGTGAGATGAGAACAGATCTGTCTGGGGCAAAGTGGAATCAAAGATTGGCAGACAAAACTGTAAAGGATCAAGGGGCTGCCTTTAAACAGGAGAAGACTCAGGTACAGTCAGAGAGTCATAGACTGGTTACAGCACAGAGGAAGACATTTGTCCTGACGTGTCCGTACCGGCTCACAGCAAGAACAACTCAGCTATTTACACTCCCTGCCTTTTCCTCGTAGTACCGCAAATATTTCCTGTTCCGACAATTATCCAATTCCCTTTTGAAAGCCATGATTGAATCTGCCTCCACCACACTCTTAGACAGTGCATTCCAGATCCTAAACACTCACTGAATCTGCCTCCACCACACTCTCAGACAGTGCATTCCAGATCCTAATCACTCACTGAATCTGCCTCCACCACACTCTCAGGCAGTGCATTCCAGATCCTAAACACTCACTGAATCTGCCTCCACCACACTCTCAGACAGTTCATTCACTTCCTAAACACTCACTGAATCTGCCTCCACCACACTCTCAGGCAGTGCATTCCAGATCCTAAACACTCACTGAATCTGCCTCCACCACACTCTCAGGCAGTGCATTCCAGATCCTAAACACTCACTGAATCTGCCTCCACCATACTCTCAGGCAGTGCATTCCAGATCCTAAACACTCACTGAATCTGCCTCCACCACACTCTCAGGCAGTGCATTCCAGATCCTAAACACTCACTGAATCTGTCTCCACCACACTCTCAGACAGTGCATTCCAGATCCTAACCATTCACTGCGGAAAAAGGCATTTCCTCATCCCTGTTCATTCTTTTTTCATTCACCTTAAATCGGTGTCCTCTCATTCTGGAGCCTTCCACCAATGGGAACAGTTTCTCCCTTTCTTCTCTGTTCAGACCCCTCATGATTTTGAACACTTCTATGAATCACTCATCATCTTCCCTTCCCAAGGAGAACAACCCCTGCTTCACCAAACTATCCACATTACTGACGTCGTTCATCCTTGAAATCATTCTTATTAATCTTTTCTGCTCCCTCTCTAATGCCTTCACTTCCTTCCGAAAGTGTTATCCTTAGAATTGGACATAATACTCCATCTGAGGTCGAACCAGCATTTTATACAGATTTATAATAATGCCCTTGTTCTTGTACTCTAGGCCTCTATTTATAAAGCCCAGGATCCCCTATGCTTTATTAACCACTTTCTAACCTACCCTGCCACCTTCAATGATTTGTGCACATATTCCCCCCAGGTCCCTCTGCACAAGCACACTCTATAGAATTATATCCTTGATTTTATTTTGCCTCTCCTCGTTCTTCCTCCCAAAATGTATCAGTTCACACTTCTCAGCATTAAATTTCATCTGTCAGACTTCTGCCCATTCCAACAGCCTGTCTCCGTCCTCTTCAATTTTATCACTGTCCTCCTCACAGTTCACAACACTTCCATGTTTTGTGCTCTTGTGCAAATTCTGCATTTGTGCCCTGTACACCCAAGTCTAGGTCATTAATACAGATCAAGAGGAGAAGTGGTCTGAATATCAATCACTAGCAAACATCACAATACCTTCCTCCAGTAAGAAAAACCACCATTCACAACTACACTCTGTTCCTCGTCACACAGCCAATTTCATATCCATGCTTTCACTGTCCTGTTCATTCCATGGGTTTCCATGCTTCTGATAAGCCTGTTATGTGGCACTCTGAAACACCTTTTGGAAGTCCACATACACCACATCAACTGCATTACCCTCATCAACCAACTCTCTTACCTCATCAAAAGACTCAAGCAAGCTATTTAAACATGAACTTCTCTTAATAAATCCATGCTGGCTTTCCTTAATTAAGCCACTTTTGTCCAAATGACTGTGAGTTTTGTTCCAAATTATCATTTCGACAAGTTTTCCCATCACCGAGGTTAAACTGACTGGCCTGTAGTTGCTGGGCTTGTCTTTACAAGCTTTCTTGAACAAGGCTGTAACATTGGCAATTCTCCAGTCCTCTGGTGTTTCCCTGTATCTATGCCACTGCAATTTCTACCCTTACTTCCCTCAGTATCCTTGGATGAATCTCATCTGGTCCTGGTGACTTATCCACTTTAAGTACAGCCAGCCTTTCCAGTCCCTGCTCTTCACCAAATTTTAGCCCATCCAGTGTCTCAACTATCTCTTCTTTCACTATGACTTGGGCAGCATCTTTTTCCTTGGTAAAGAGAGATGCAAATTGCTCATTTCGAACCTCATTCATGCCCTCTGCGTCCATGCATAATTCCCTTTTTAGTTCCCTAATTGGCACCACTCCTTTTACCACCCTTTCACTGTACAAGATTTTCGATTTTTCACGTACAAGACATGTATGTTAGTTTCCAGTCCGTTCTCATAATCTCTACTTGCTTCTCTTATTTCTTTTTTTACTTCATGTCTGAAATTCCTGGTTCTCAGTTGTATTATCAATCTGATATCTGTCATCTGCACAGAGTCAGTTTGTAAATAGGAGACAGTCTGTACACAGAGTCAGTGTGGACAGGGGTCACTTTGTACACAGGGTCAGTGTGGACAGGGGTCACTTTGTACACAGGGTCAGTGGGGACAGGGGTCACTTTGTACACAGGGTCAGTGTGGACAGGGGTCACTCTGTACACAGGGTCAGTGGGGACAGGGGTCACTTTGTACACAGGGTCAGTGTGGACAGGGGTCACTCTGTACACAGGGTCAGTGGGGACAGGGGTCACTTTGTACACAGGGTCAGTGTGGACAGGGGTCACTCTGTACACAGGGTCAGTGTAGACAGGGGTCACTCTGTACACAGGGTCAGTGTGGACAGGGGTCACTCTGTACAAAGGGTCAGTGTGGACAGGGGTCACTTTGTACAAAGGGTCAGTGTGGACAGGGGTCACTCTGTACAAAGGGTCAGTGTGGACTGGGGTCACTCTGTACACAGGGTCAGTGTGAACAGGGGTCACTCTGTAAACAGGGTCAGTGTGGACAGGGGTAACTCTGTAAACGGGGTCAGTGTGAACAGGGGTCACTCTGTACACAGGGTCAGTGTGGACAGGGGTCACTCTGTAAACAGGGTCAGTGTGGACAGGGGTCACTCTGTAAACGGGGCCAGTGTGGACAGGGGTCACTCTGTACACAGGGTCAGTGTAGACAGGGGTCACTCTGTACATAGGGTTAGTGTGGACAGGGGTCACTCTGTACAAAGGGTCAGTGTGGACAGGGGTCACTCTGTACACAGGGTCAGTGTAAACAGGGGTCACTCTGTAAACAGGGTCAGTGTGGACAGGGGTAACTCTGTAAACGGGGTCAGTGTGGACAGGGGTCAATCTGTAAACGGGGTCAGTGTGGACAGGGGTCACTCTGTAAACGGGGTCAGTGTGGACAGGGGTCACTCTGTACACAGGGTCAGTGTAGACAGGGGTCACTCTGTACATAGGGTTAGTGTGGACAGGGGTCACTCTGTACACAGGGTCAGTGGGGACAGGGGTCACTTTGTACATATGGTCAGAGTGGACAGGGGTCACTCTGTACACAGGGTCAGTGTGGACAGGGGTCATTCTGTACATCGGGTCACTGGGGACAGGGGTCACTCTGTACACAGGGTCAGTGTGGACAGGGGTCACTCTGTACAAAGGGTCAGTGTGGACAGGGGTCACTCTGTACATCGTGTCAAGGTGGATGAATTTTACTTTCCTTATTTAAGGAGGAATATAATTCCATTGGAGTCAGTTCAGAGAAAGTTCACTCGGTTGATTGCCGGTATAAATGTGTTGTCTTATTGAGGATAGATTGAGCAGTTTGTCCTATAATCATTTGTGTTTAGAAGAATGAGAGATGATCTTATTGAAAGATATAAGATTCTGAGGGGGTCTGACAGGGTGGATGCTGACAGAATGTTTCTCATGGGGCAATCTGGAACTAGGGGGCAAAGTTTCAGAATAAAGAGTCTCCTATTTGTGATGAAGGTGAGGCTCGAGGGGCCGAATGGCCTACTCCTGTTTCAGTTCTTATATTCTCATGTTCTTATTCTTATATTCTATCTGCACGAGGGACTAACTCACTTGTTTCTCAGGCGGCCGTCTTAGTAATTTACGATTTAAAATATCCTAAAATATAAAAACACAGAAACAAATCCATCAACAGAGCCCGGGATCAATTCTCTACACAGGGTGTAACAGGCAATGTGATCCCTGAGACATTTAAGATCATTCCTTGCAGAAAGTTTAATAGTCAAAGGACTACCCGAGACACAAGGGACCATTGCCTGTACAGGCTATAACAGGCTATAAATAGAGCCTATGAATAGTATGGAAAGAAACTTGAAATGAGGAGCTTTTTATGTTGTGTGATGCAACATAAAGGAGATGTGTGGAGTTCAGTTTGTTGAAGATGTCAGTTTATTAACAGCTAACAAGTATATACAGTGCTGAGCTACCTCTTTACATGACTTGCCTCCAGGTGTTACAGTAGCAGAGACACTCTGGCATGTAGTCACATGACTGCATCCTGGTATTTGGCTCATTAACATACTAAGATCTTGAAGGTACATTACTCTTAAAGTTAATCACACAACAAAATCTGCAAGAGATAGCAAAATTAAAACCAAGAACTGTTTACAATTCTCTTAAAAAAGAGAGGGTGGTAATGGATAATACCGGCCCCGAGAAAACCGAAGACGTGATATTGTCACTAAAAATAAGGAAATGGCGGATACGCCGAATAATTACTTTGTGTCAGTATTTACAGCACAGGAAGAGGTCAGCATGTCAGAAATCCCAGGGAAATATTAATGAATCAGGGTCAGGAACTCATCAAACTGATGTAACATAGTAACAGTAATGAAGAAAATAATGGCAGCAAAGAGTGACAAATCCCCAGGAGCAGGTTTCCATCCCAGGGTTTTAAAGGAAGGCAGTGAGAAAATTGTTGATGCCCTAACTATAATCTTCCAAAGTTCTCTCGATTTGGGAACCAGTCCTTTCGATGGGAAAATCACGCATGTCAGTCCACTATTTAAGAAAGGTAAAGAGAAAGCAGGGATTTATAGAGCTGTTAGCCGAACATGCTGACGTGTTGTCGGGTAATTACTCAAGTCTATAATGAAGGATAGAGTGACTGAACACTGAACATTTTCAGCTGAACTGAGAGAGTATCATGGATTTATAAAGGGTAGGTCATGCCTGACAAATCGGATTGAATTTTTTGAATCGGTGACTATATTACTGGAGAGGGGAATGTCTATGGACATTACATATGTGGACTTCCAGAAGGCATTTGATAAAGTCCCTCATAAGAGACTGTTAGCAAAAGTTGATGCCAATGGAATTGAAGGCAATTTATTGACCTGGTAAAGAAACAGAGTGAGCGGCAGGAGAAGAGAGTCAGGATAATGGGCAGGATCTGACTAGTGATGTGATAGAAACATAGAAAATAGGAGCAGGAGTAGGCCATTCGGTCCTAGGAGCCTGTTCCGCCATTCATTATAATCATGGCTGATCATCCAACTCAGTAACCTGTTCCTGCTTTCACCCCATACCCTTTGATCCCTTTAGACCCAAGAGCGATATCTGACCCCTTCTTGAAAACATACAATGTTTTGCCCTCAACTGTTTTCTGTGGTCGTGAATTCCACAGGTTCACCACTCTCTGGGTGAAGAAATTTCTCCTCATCTCAGTTCTGAATGGTTTACCCCGTATCCTTAGACTATGACCCCTGGTTATGGACTCCCCCACCATCGGGAACATCCTTCCTGCATCTACCCTGTCAAGTCCTGTTAGAATTTTATAGGTTTCTATGAGATCCCCCCTCATTCTTCTGAACTCCAGCGAATATAATCCTAACCGACTCAATCTCTCCTCATACATCAGTCCCACCATCCCAGGAATCAGTCAGGTAAATCTTCACTGCACTCCCTCTATAGCAAGAACATCCTTCCTCAGATAAGGAGAATAAAACTGCACACAATATTCCACGTGTGGCCTCACCAAGGCCCTGTATAATTGCAGCAAGACATCCCTGCTTCTGTACTCAAATCCTCTCGCTATGAAGGCCAACATACCATTTGCCTTTTTTACTGCCTGTGGCACCTGCATGCTTACCTTCAGTAACTGGTCTACTAGAACAACCAGGTCTCTCCGTTTATAGCCGTTCAGATAATAATCTGTCTTCCTCTTTTTGCTACCAACGTGGATAACCTCACACTTGCCCACATTATATTGCATCTGCCATGAATTTGCCCACTCACTCAACTTGTCCAAATCACCCTGAAGCCTCTCTGCATCGTCCTCACAACTCACCCTCCCACCCAGTTTTGTGTCATCTGCAAATGTGGAGATATTACATTTAGTTCCCTCATCTAAATCATTAATATATATTGTGAATAGCTGGGGTCCTAGCACCGATCCCTGTAGTACCCCACTAGTCACTGCCTGCCATTCAGAAAAAGACCCATTTATTCCGACACTTTGTTTCCTGGCTGTCAACCAATTTTCTATCCATCGCCATTCACTACCCCCAATCCCATGTGCTTTAATTTTACACGCTAATCTCTTATGTGGGACTTTATCAAAAGCCTTCTGAAAGTCCAAATAAACCACATCTACTGGCTCCCCCTCATCAACTCTACTAGTTACATCCTCGAAGAATTCTAGTAGATTTGTCAAGCATGATTTCCCTTTTGTAAATCCATGCTGACTCTGACCGATTCTACCACTGTTCTCCAAGTGATCTGCTATAAAATCTTTGATGATGGACTCTAGAATTTTCCCCACTACCAACATCAGGCTGACTGGTCTGTAATTGCCTGCTTTCTCTCTACCTCCCTTTTTAAATAGTGGGGTTACATTAGCTACCGTCTAATCTGCAGGAATTGTTCCAGAGTCTATAAAATCTTGGAAGATGATCCTAACATCATCGCTGTATATTTGCCCCTTAGTGTTTCTCAGCTCTACCCATACAGATTCCACATTGTCAGAGCTAATATCCTTCCTCACTATTGCGTTAATTTCCTCTTTCACCAGCAATGCAACTCCATCACCTTTTGCTTTTGGTCTGTCCTTCCTAAATACTGAATATCCCTGGTTGTTCATTTCCCATCCCTGGTCACTTGCAGCCATGTCTCCGTAATCCTGACTATATCATACCCGTTTACATCTATTTGTCCGATTAATTCATCCACTTTATTGCTAATGCTCTACACGTTAAGGCACAAAGCCTTAAGGCTTGGCTTTTTAACATTACTTGTACGCTTCCCACTATTTTTAACTGCGGCCCTGTTTGATTCTGGCCCTTGATTTCTCTGCCTATCACTTTTCTTATTCCCCTTACTGTCTTTTGTTCTTGTCTTTGATTCCCCCTCCTCTGACTCCTTGCAAAGGTTCCCATCCCCCTGCCATTTTAATTTAAATCCTCCCCAACCACTCTAGCAAATACTCCCCTTTGGACATCAGTCCACATCCTGCCCAGGTGTAACCCGTGTAGTTTGTACTGGTCCCGCCTCCCCCAAAACCAGTCCCAATGTCCCACAAATCTAAAACCCTCCCCGTCACACCATCTCTTCAGCCACGTATTCATCCGATATATCCTGCTATTACTACTCTGATTAGCACGTGGCACTGGTAGTAATCCTGAGATCACTACCTTTGAGGTCCCACTTTTCAACTTACTTCCTAGCTCCCTATATTCTGCTTTGGGACCTCATCCTTTTTTTTACCTACATTGTTTCTACCAATGTGTACCACGACCACTGGCTGCTGACCCTCCCCCTTCAGAATGTCCTGTAACTGCTCTGAGACATCCTTGACCCTAGCACCAGGGAGGCAATATACCACCCTGGAGTCTTGTTTGTGGCCACAGAAACGCCTATCTATTCCCCTTGCAAGTGAATCCCCTATAACTATTGCATCCCCACACTTTTTACTCCTCCCTTGTGCAGCAGAGCCAACCCTGGTGCAATGAATTGGGCTGTTGCTGCTTTCCCCTGAGATGCCATTCCCGCCAACAGTATCCAAAGCAGTATATCTGTTTTGCAGGGGAATAACCAGAGGAGATTCCTGAATTGCCTGCCTAGTCCTCTTGCTCTGCCTTGTGGCCACTCATTCCCATCTTGCCTGTGGAGTCTGAGCCTGCGGTGTGACCACCTCTCTATACGTGCTCCCCACGATACTCTACGCCTCGCGGATGCTCCACAGAGTCCCCAGCCGTCGCTCCAGCTCTGAAACCCTGCAAGGCCTCAACTATTCATCAAATTTATTACTGACTTGGATCATGGGATGAAAAGCCACCGAGGCAAATTTGCTGATAACAGTTTAAAGGGGGCATTATGATCAGTGTTGATGGAAACATAAAATTACCAAGAGGTATTGATGCATCAAATGGGCAAAACTCTAGCAAATAGATTCTACGGGCACTAAATATTCCTGGGTACAAACTTTTCAAGAAAGATCGGGAATGCAAATAAGAAAGGAGGAGGGGTGGCATTATTGATTCAGGGGAAATATTACACTGTGGAGGGTCAAGAACAGAATCTATTTGGTTATTTAAGAAATAATAGATGTACCATTAAACAATGGTGTGTATTCCATAGGCCACTAACAAGTGGCAAAAATAGAGAGGAGCTAACTTGCAAGGAAATTACAGAAAGGTGCAAAAATTCTATAGTTACAACTTTAATTATCCTAATATAGACTGGGATAGTAATAGTGTAAAGGTCAGAGATGGGGAAGACTTTATGAAGGGTGTCCAGGAGAATTTTCAAGATCAGTTTGTTTTCAGCCCAACAAGGAAGGAGGCGCTGCCGGATCTGGTTTTAGGAAATGAGGTGGATCAAATGTCTGTCGGGGAACATTTCGGGGAACAGTGATCATAGTTTTAGGTTAATTATAGAAAAGGACGAGGAACAACCTAGAGTATAAATACTTAATTGGAGGACGGCCAATTTCAATGGGATGAGAACAGATCTGTCTGGGGCAGAGTGGAATCAAAGATTGGCAGACAAAACTGTAAAGGATCAAGGGGCTGCTTATAAACAGGAGATGACTCAGGTACAGTCATAGAGTCATAGAATCATAGACTGGTTACAGCACAGAGGAAGACATTCGGCATGTCGTGTCCATACAAGCTCACTGCAAGAACAACTCAGCTATTTACACTCCCCTGCCTTTTCCTCGTAGTCCTGCAAATATTTATTGTTCAGATAATTATCCAATACTCTTTTGAAAGCCATGAATCTGCCTCCACCACACTCTCAGACAGTGCATTCCATATCCTAAACACTCACTGAATCTGCCTCCACCACACTCTCAGACAGTACATTCCAGATCCTAAACACTCACTGAACCTGCCTCCACCACACTCTCAGACAGTGCATTCCATATCCTAAACACTCACTGAATCTGCCTCCACCACACTCTCAGACAGTACATTCCAGATCCTAAACACTCACTGAACCTGCCTCCACCACACTCTCAGACAGTGCATTCCATATCCTAAACACTCACTGAATCTGCCTCCACCACACTCTCAGACAGTACATTCCAGATCCTAAACGCTCACTGAATCTGCCTCCACCACACTCTCAGACAGTGCATTCCATATCCTAAACACTCACTGAATCTGCCTCCACCACACTCTCAGACAGTACATTCCAGATCCTAAACACTCACTGAACCTGCCTCCACCACACTCTCAGACAGTGCATTCCAGATCCTAAACACTCACTGAATCTGCCTCCACCACACTCTCAGACAGTGCATTCCATATCCTAAACACTCACTGAATCTGCCTCCACCACACTCTCAGACAGTACATTCCAGATCCTAAACACTCACTGAATCTGCCTCCACCACACTCTCAGACAGTTCATTCACATCCTGAACACTCACTGAATCTGTCTCCACCACACTCTCAGACAGTGCATTCCAGATCCTAAACACTCACTGAATCTGCCTCCACCACACTCTCAGACAGTGCATTCCAGATCCTAAACACTCACTGAATCTGCCTCCACCACACTCTCAGACAGTGCATTCCAGATCCTAAACACTCACTGAACCTGCCTCCACCACACTCTCAGACAGTGCATTCCAGATCCTAAACACTCACTGAACCTGCCTCCACCACACTCTCAGACAGTACATTCCAGATCCTAAACACTCACTGAATCTGCCTCCACCACACTCTCAGACAGTTCATTCACATCCTGAACACTCACTGAATCTGTCTCCACCACACTCTCAGACAGTGCATTCCAGATCCTAAACACTCACTGAATCTGCCTCCACCACACTCTCAGACAGTGCATTCCAGATCCTAAACACTCACTGAATCTGCCTCCACCACACTCTCAGACAGTGCATTCCAGATCCTAAACACTCACTGAATCTGCCTCCACCACACTCTCAGACAGTGCATTCCAGATCCTAAACACTCACTGAATCTGCCTCCACCACACTCTCAGACAGTACATTCCAGATCCTAAACACTCAGTGAACCTGCCTCCACCACACTCTCAGACAGTACATTCCAGATCTTAAACACTCACTGAATCTGCCTCCACCACACTCTCAGACAGTTCATTCACATACTGAACACTCACTGAATCTGTCTCCACCACACTCTCAGACAGTGCATTCCAGATCCTAAACACTCACTGAATCTGCCTCCACCACACTCTCAGACAGTGCATTCCAGATCCTAAACACTCACTGAATCTGCCTCCACCACACTCTCAGACAGTGCATTCCAGATCCTAAACACTCACTGAATCTGCCTCCACCACACTCTCAGACAGTGTATTCCAGATCCTAAACACTCACTGAATCTGCCTCCACCACACTCTCAGACAGTGCATTCCAGATCCTAAACACTCACTGAACCTGCCTCCACCACACTCTCAGACAGTGCATTCCAGATCCTAAACACTCACTGAATCTGCCTCCACCACACTCTCAGGCAGTGCATTCCAGATCCTAAACACTCACTGAATCTGCCTCCACCACACTCTCAGGCAGTGCATTCCAGATCCTAAACACTCACTGAACCTGCCTCCACCACACTCTCAGGCAGTGCATTCCAGATCCTAAACACTCACTGAACCTGCCTCCACCACACTTTCAGACAGTGCATTCCAGATCCTAAACACTCACTGAACCTGCCTCCACCACACTCTCAGACAGTGCATTCCAGATCCTAAACACTCACTGAATCTGCCTCCACCACACTCTCAGGCAGTGCATTCCAGATCCTAAACACTCACTGAACCTGCCTCCACCACACTCTCAGGCGGTGCATTCCAGATCCTAAACACTCACTGAATCTGCCTCCACCACACTCTCAGGCGGTGCATTCCAGATCCTAAACACTCACTGAACCTGCCTCCACCACACTCTCAGACAGTGCATTCCAGATCCTAAACACTCACTGAATCTGCCTCCACCGCACTATCAGACAGTGCATTCCAGATCCTAAACACTCACTGAATCTGCCTCCACCACACTCTCAGACAGTGCATTCCAGATCCTAAACACTCACTGAACCTGCCTCCACCACACTCTCAGGCGGTGCATTCCAGATCCTAAACACTCACTGAATCTGCCTCCACCACACTCTCAGGCAGTGCATTCCAGATCCTAAACACTCACTGAATCTGCCTCCACCACACTCTCAGGCAGTGCATTCCAGATCCTAACCATTCACTGCGGAAAAAGGCATTTCCTCATCCCTGTTCATTCTTTTTTCATTCACCTTAAATCGGTGTCCTCTCATTCTGGAGCCTTCCACCAATGGGAACAGTTTCTCCCTTTCTTCTCTGTTCAGACCCCTCATGATTTTGAACACTTCTATGAATCACTCATCATCTTCCCTTCCCAAGGAGAACAACCCCTGCTTCACCAAACTATCCACATTACTGACGTCGTTCATCCATGAAATCATTCTTATTAATCTTTTCTGCTCCCTCTCTAATGCCTACACTTCCTTCCGAAAGTGTTATCCTTAGAATTGGACATAATACTCGGTTCTGAGGTCGAACCAGCATTTTATAGAGATTTATAATAATGCCCTTGTTCTTGTACTCTAGGCCTCTATTTATAAAGTCCAGGATCCCCTCTGCTTTATTAACCACTTTCTAACCTACCCTGCCACCTTCAATGATTTGTGCACATATTCCCCCCAGGTCCCTCTGCACAAGCACACTCTATAGAATTATATCCTTGATTTTATTTTGCCTCTCCTCGTTCTTCCTCCCAAAATGGATCAGTTCACACTTCTCAGCATTAAATTTCATCTGTCAGACTTCTGCCCATTCCAACAGCCTGTCTCCGTCCTCTTCAATTTTATCACTGTCCTCCTCACAGTTCACAACACTTCCATGTTTTGTGCTCTTGTGCAAATTCTGCATTTGTGCCCTGTACACCCAAGTCTAGGTCATTAATACAGATCAAGAGGAGAAGTGGTCTGAATATCAATCACTAGCAAACATCACAATACCTTCCTCCAGTAAGAAAAACCACCATTCACAACTACACTCTGTTCCTCGTCACACAGCCAATTTCATATCCATGCTGTCACTGTCCTGTTCATTCCATGGGTTTCCATGCTTCTGATAAGCCTGTTATGTGGCACTTTATGAAACACCTTTTGGAAGTCCATATACACCACATCAACTGCATTACCCTCATCAACCAACTCTCTTACCTTATCAAAAGACTCAAGCAGGCTATTGAAACATGATTTTCCCTCTATAAATCCATGCTGGCTTTCCTCAGTTAATGCACATTTGTCCACGTGACCGTGTGTTTTGTCCCAAATAATCATTTGGTTTAGATTTAGGTTTAGAGATACAGCACTGAAACAGGCCCTTCGGCCCACCGAGTCTGTGCCGACCATCAACCACCCATTTTACTAATCCTACGCTAATTCCATATTTCTTCCACAACCCCACCTGTCCCTATATTTCCCTACCTATACTATGGGGAATTTATAATGGCCCATTACCTATCAACCTGCAAGTCTTTGGCATGTGGGAGGAAACCGGAGTACCCGGAGAAAACCCACGCAGACACAGGGAGAACTTGCAAACTCCACACAGGCAGTACCCAGAATTGAACCCGGGTTGCTGGAGCTGTGAGGCTGCGGTGCTAACCACTGCGCCACTGTGCCGCCCTACAAGTTTTCCCACCACCGAGGTTAAACTGACTGGCCTGTAGTTGCTGGGCTTGTCTTTACAAGCTTTCTTGAACAAGGCTGTAACATTGGCAATTCTCCAGTCCTCTGGCGTTTCCCTGTATCTATGCCACTGCAATTTCTACCCTTACTTCCCTCAGTATCCTTGGATGAATCTCATCTGGTCCTGGTGATTTATCCACTTTAAGTACAGCAAGCCTTTCCAGTCCCTACTCTTCACCAATTTTTAGCCCATCCAGAGATTCCACTGCCTCTTCTTTCACTATGACTTGGGCAGCATCTTCTTCCTTGGTAAAGACAGATGCAAAGTACTCATTTAGAATCTCATCCATGCCATCCGTCTCCATGTATAAATCCCTTTTTAGGTCTCTAATTGGCACCACTCCACCTTTTACCACCATTTCAGTATTTCTATGCCGATAGAACACTTTTAGATTCACATTTATGTTAGTTTCCAGTCTGTTGTCATAACCTCTATTTCTTTCTCTTATTTATTTTTTCACTTCATCTCTGAACTTCCTGGTTCTCAGCTGTATTATCAACCTGACATCTGTCATAGGCACAGGGTCTGTCTGTACACATGGTCTGTCTGTACACAGGGTCTGTCTGTACACAGGGTCAGTCAGTACACAGGGTCTGTCTGTACACAGGGTCAGTCTGTGCTTCAGAGGCACTCTGCTCGCAGGGGTCACACAGTACACAGGGTCAATGTGAACAGGGGTCACTTTACAGAGGCTCAATAGCGACAGGGGTCACTCTGTACACAGGGTCAGTGGCCACAGGGGTCACTCTGTACACAGGCTGAATGGCCACAGGGGTCACTCTGTACACAGGGTCAGTGGCCACAGGGGTCACACTGTACACAGGTGAGTGGCCACAGGGGTCACTTGTACACAGGCTCAGTGTGGACAGGGGTCACTTGTACACAGGCTCAGTGGGGACAGCGGTCACACTGCACACAGGGTCAGTTTGTGTGATGGTTATTCTCTATCTGCAGGAGAGATTAACTCACTTCTTTCTCTGGCTGCCTGGTTAATTTCTCACGTCCTAACACATCCTAAAAAAAATAAAAACACAGCAACAAATAATGGAATCAATTCTCTACACTGGGTGTAATAGGAAAACAGCTCCCTGAGACACATGTGATCATTCTCTACACAGAGTGTAATGGACAAAGGGCTGCCTAGGAACGGGGGATTATTCGCTACACTGGGTGTAACAGGAAAGGGATCCCCTGGTGAGACAGGATCATTCTCTGCACTCCCTTCACTCTGATGCACAGTGGCAGCAGGGTTCACCATCTACAAATGCACTGCAGCAGTTCAGCAACGCTCCTTTGATAGCACCTTCCAAACCCATGACCTCTTCCATGTGGAAGGACAAGGGCAGCAGATACATGGGAACACAACCCCTGCAAGTCACACACTATCCTGACTTAGAACATAGAACATCGAACATGTTCTTGGAACTATATCACCGTTCCTTCACTGTCACAGGGTCAGAATCCATAAACTCCCTTCCTGTCAGCACTGCGAGTGTATGTAAACCCCAAGACTGCAGCAGTTCAAGAAGGCAGCTCACCACCACCATCTCAAGGGCATTTTAGTGATTGCAATAAATGCTGGTTGGTTTGATTGAGGTGCTGCATATTTGTAATCTTGTTACTTTGTAAAATAAATGCAGGACTAAGTAAAGATTGGATCCAGCATCATCCTCAAAACAACAAGCCTTCTGGAGTATGACACGCTATATGCAAGGTCAGAGGGCAGAGGCAGGTCACTGTGGACAGGGGTCACTGTGTACACAGGGTCAGTGTGGACAGGGGTCACTCTGTACACAGGGTCAGTGTGGACAGGGGTCACTCTGTAAACAGGGTCTGTGTGGACAGGGGTCACTCTGTACACAGGGTCAGTGTGGACAGGGGTCACTCTGTACATAGGGTCAGTGTGGACAGGGGTCACTCTGTACACAGGGTCAGTGTGGACAGGGGTCACTCTGTAAACAGGGTCAGTGTGGACAGGGGTCACTCTGTACACAGGGTCAATATGGACAGGGGTCACTCTGTACCCAGGGTCAGTGTGGACAGGGGTCACTCTGTACACAGGGTCAGTGGGGACAGGGGTCACTTGTACACAGGGTCAGTGTGGACAGGGGTCACTCTGTACACAGGCTCAGTGGGGACAGGGGTCACTTGTACACAGGGTCAGTTTGGGTGATGGTTATTCTCTATCTGCAGGAGAGATTAACTCACTTCTTTCTCTGGCTGCCTGGTTAATTTCTCACGTCCTAACACATCCTAAAAAAAATAAAAACACAGCAACAAATAATGGAATCAATTCTCTACACTGGGTGTAATGGGAAAACAGCTCCCTGAGACACATGGGATCATTCTCTACACAGAGTGTAATGGACAAAGGGCTGCCTAGGAACGGGGGATTATTCGCTACACTGGGTGTAACAGGAAAGGGATCCCCTGGTGAGACAGGATCATTCTCTGCACTCCCTTCACTCTGATGCACAGTGGCAGCAGTGTTCACCATCTACAAATGCACTGCAGCAGTTCAGCAAGGATCCTTTGATAGCACCTTCCAAACCCATGACCTCTTCCATGTGGAAGGACAAGGGCAGCAGATACATGGGAACACAACCCCTGCAAGCCACACACCATCCTGACTGAGAACATAGAACATCGAACATGTTCTTGGAACTATATCACCGTTCCTTCACTGTCACAGGGTCAGAATCCATAAACTCCCTTCCTGTCAGCACTGCGAGTGTATGTAAACCCCAAGACTGCAGCAGTTCAAGAAGGCAGCTCACCACCACCATCTCAAGGGCATTTTAGTGATTGCAATAAATGCTGGTTGGTTTGATTGAGGTGCTGCATATTTGTAATCTTGTTACTTTGTAAAATAAATGCAGGACTAAGTAAAGATTGGATCCAGCATCATCCTCAAAACAACAAGCCTTCTGGAGTATGACACGCTATATGCAAGGTCAGAGGGCAGAGGCAGGTCACTGTGGACAGGGGTCACTGTGTACACAGGGTCAGTGTGGACAGGGGTCATTCTGTAAACAGGGTCAGTGTGGACAGGGGTCACTCTGTACACAGGGTCAGTGTGGACAGGGGTCACTCTGTAAACAGGGTCAGTGTGGACAGGGGTCACTCTGTACACAGGGTCAGTGTGGACAGGGGTCACTCTGTACACAGGGTCAGTGTGGACAGGGGTCACTCTGTAAACAGGGTCAGTGTGGACAGGGGTCACTCTGTACACAGGGTCAGTGTGGACAGGGTTCACTCTGTACACAGGGTCAGTGTGGACAGGGTTCACTCTGTACACAGGGTCAGTGTGGACAGGGGTCACTCTGTACACAGGGTCAATATGGACAGGGGTCACTCTGTAAACAGGGTCAGTGTGGACAGGGGTCACTCTGTAAACAGGGTCAGTGTGGACAGGGGTCACTCTGTAAACAGGGTCAGTGTGGACAGGGGTCACTCTGTACACAGGGTCAATATGGACAGGGGTCACTCTGTAAACAGGGTCAGTGTGGACAGGGGTCACTCTGTACACAGGGTCAGTGTGGACAGGGGTCACTCTGCACACAGGGTCAGTGTGGACAGGGGTCACTCTGTAAACAGGGTCAGTGTGGACAGGGGTCACTCTGTACACAGGGTCAGTGTGGACAGGGGTCACTCTGTACACAGGGTCAATATGGACAGGGGTCACTCTGTAAACAGGGTCAGTGTGGACAGGGGTCACTCTGTAAACAGGGTCAGTGTGGACAGGGGTCACTCTGTAAACAGGGTCAGTGTGGACAGGGGTCACTTGTACACAGGGTCAGTGTGGACAGGGGTCACTCTGTACACAGGCTCAGTGGGGACAGCGGTCACACTGCACACAGGGTCAGTTTGGGTGATGGTTATTCTCTATCTGCAGGAGAGATTAACTCACTTCTTTCTCTGGCTGCCTGGTTAATTTCTCACGTCCTAACACATCCTAAAAAAAATAAAAACACAGCAACAAATGCATCAACAAATAATGGAATCAATTCTCTACACTGGGTGTAATGGGAAAACAGCTCCCTGAGACACATGGGATCATTCTCTACACAGAGTGTAATGGATAAAGGGCTGCCTGAGGAACGGGGGATTATTCGCTACACTGGGTGTAACAGGAAAGGGATCCCCTGGTGAGACAGGATCATTCTCTGCACTCCCTTCACTCTGATGCACAGTGGCAGCAGGGTTCACCATCTACAAATGCACTGCAGCAGTTCAGCAAGGATCCTTTGATAGCACCTTCCAAACCCATGACCTCTTCCATGTGGAAGGACAAGGGCAGTAGATACATGGGAACACAACCCCTGCAAGTCACACACCATCCTGACTTGGAACATAGAACATCGAACATGTTCTTGGAACTATATCACCCTTCCTTCACTGTCACAGGGTCAGAATCCATAAACTCCCTTCCTGTCAGCACTGCGAGTGTATGTGAACCCCAAGACTGCAACGGTTCAAGAAGGCAGCTCACCACCACCATCTGAAGAGCAATTAGGGATTGTAATAAATGCTGGGCTAACCGGCGATGCCCACATCGTGTGAACGAGTAAACAAATTACAGTCAAGTGTTATCGTGGACAAGGTTTACAGGTGAGTGATTTGGTCGTCAAATATCCTAAAATATAAAACCACAGAATCAAATCCATCAACGAATCCCAGGATCATTCCCTACACTGGGACTCTGTACATTAGCTAAGTGTGGGCAAAGTTCACTCTATACATGATGTCAGAGGACGGAGAGTGGTCACACTATACACAGGGTCACAGGACATACCACGGTTACTCTGTATGCAGTGTCAGAGATCAGTCAGGTGACACTCTATGTTAATTGTGTTTAATCATTGGCAGATGGAGGGTGTTCTTTAGGTTCTTACATGACTATATATACACTTACTGAAACTGAGTGAAGGTTTGATTGAGGAGCTGCATGTTTGTAATCTTGTTATTTTGTAAAATAAATGCTGGACTGAGTAAAGATTGGCTCCAGCAAAATCCTTAAACAAGCAGCTTTCTAGAGTATGACACTATATGCAAGGTTAGAGGGAGGTGAGGGGTTAGTGTGGACAAGGATCACTCTGTACACAGGGTCAATATGGACAGGGGTCATTCTGTACACAGGGTCAATATGGACAGGGGTCACTCTGTACACAGGGTCAGGGTGGTCAGGGGTCACTCTGTACACAGGGTCAGTGGGGACAGGGGTCACTCTGTTACACAGGGTCAATATGGACAGGTGTCACTCTGTACACAGGTCAGTGGGGACAGGGGTCACTCTTTACACAGGGTCAATATGGACAGGTTTCACTCTGTACACAGGGTCAGGGTGGTCAGGGGTCACTCTGTACACAGGGTCAATATGGACAGGTGTCACTCTGTACACAGGGTCAATATGGACAGGTGTCACTCTGTACACAGGTCAGTGGGGACAGGGGTCACTCTTTACACAGGGTCAATATGGACAGGTGTCACTCTGTACACAGGTCAGTGGGGACAGGTGTCACTCTGTACACAGGGTCAATATGGACAGGTGTCACTCTGTACACAGGTCAGGGTGGTCAGGGGTCACTCTGTTACAGGGTCAATATGGACAGGGGTCACTCTGTACACAGGGTCAATATGGACAGGTGCCACTCTGTACACAGGGTCAGTGTGGTCAGGGGTCATGCTGCACACAGGGTCAGTGTGGTCAGGGGTCACTCTGTACACAGGGTCAATATGGACAGGGGTCACTCTGTACACAGGGTCAGGGTGGTCAGGGGTCACTCTGTACACAGGGTCAATATGGACAGGTGTCACTCTGTACACAGGGTCAGTGTGGTCAGGGGTCATGCTGTACACAGGGTCAGTGTGGTGAGGGGTCACTCTGTACACAGGGTCAGTGTGGACAGGGGTCACTCTGTACATAGTGTCAAGGTGGATGAATTATACTTTCCTTATTTAAGTCGGAATATAATTCCATTGGAGTCAGTTCAGAGAAAGTTCACTCAGTTGATTGCCGGTATAAATGTGTTGTCTTATGAGGATAGATTGAGCAGTTTGTTCCATAATCATTTGTGTTTCGAAGAATGAGAGATGATCTTATTGAAAGATATAAGATTCTGAGGGGGTCTGACAGGGTGGATGCTGACAGAATGTTTCTCATGGGGCAATCTGGAACTAGGGGGCAAAGTTTCAGAATAAAGAGTCTCCTATTTGTGATGAAGGTGAGGCTCGAGGGGCCGAATGGCCTACTCCTGTTTCAGTTCTTATATTCTCATGTTCTTATTCTTATATTCTATCTGCACGAGGGACTAACTCACTTGTTTCTCAGGCGGCCGACTTAGTAATTTACGATTTAAAATATCCTAAAATATAAAAACACAGAAACAAATCCATCAACAGAGCCCGGGATCAATTCTCTACACAGGGTGTAACAGGCAATGTGATCCCTGAGACATTTAAGATCATTCCTTGCAGAAAGTTTAATAGTCAAAGGACTACCCGAGACACAAGGGACCATTGCCTGTACAGGCTATAACAGGCTATAAATAGAGCCTATGAATAGTATGGAAAGAAACTTGAAATGAGGAGCTTTTTATGTTGTGTGATGCAACATAAAGGAGATGTGTGGAGTTCAGTTTGTTGAAGATGTCAGTTTATTAACAGCTAACAAGTATATACAGTGCTGAGCTACCTCTTTACATGACTTGCCTCCAGGTGTTACAGCAGCAGAGACACTCCAGCATGCAGTCACATGACTGCATCCTGGTATTTGTCTCATTAACATACTAAGATCGTAAAGGTACATTACTCTTAAAGGTAATCACACAACAAAATCTGCAAGGGATATAAAAATTACAACAAAAAACTGTTTACAAATCTATCAGGAAAAAGAGGGTGGTAATGGATAATACTGGACCCTTGTAAACGGAAGACGTGATATTGTCACTGAAAATAAGGAAATGGCGGATATGTTGAATAATTACTTTGTGTCAGTATTTACAGCAGTGGAAGAGGTCAGCATGTCAGAAATCCCAATAAACTATTAATGAATCAGAGTCAGGGACTCATCAAACTGATGTAACATCGTAACAGCAATAAAGAAAGTACTGGCAACAACGAATGACAAATCCCCAGGACCTGATGGTTTCCATCCCAGGATTTTACAGGAAGGCTGTGAGTAAATTGTTGATGCCCTAACTATAACCTTCCAAAGTTCTCTCCATTTGGGAACCAATTCTTTTGATGGGAAAATCATGTCTGGCAGTCCACTATTAAAGAAAGGTGAGTAAAAGAAAGCAGGGAATTAGAGAGCTGTTAGCCCAACATGCTGACATGTGTTGTCGGGTAATTACTCAAGTCTATAATGAAGGATAGAGTGACTGAACACTGAACATTTTCAGCTGAACTGAGAGAGTATCATGGATTTATATAGGGTAGGTCATGCCTGACAAATTGGATTGAATTTTCTGAAGAGCTGACTAAATTACTGGAGAGGGGAATGTCTATGGGCATTACATATAAGGAAATCCAGAAGGCATTTGATAAAGTCCCTCAATTGTTAAGAAATTGACTGAGCGACAGGAGACAGAGAGTCAGGATAATGGGCAGGTTCTCTCATTGGCAGGATCTGACTAGTGATATCTTGCAAGGACTCAACTATTCACCAAATTTATTACTGACTTGGATGATGGGATGAAAATCCACCGAGGCAAATTTGCTGATGACAGTTTAAAGGGGGCATTATGATCAGTGTTGATAGAAACATAAAATTACCAAGAGGTATTGATGGATCAAATGGGCAACAGTGCCAAATAGATTCTATGGGTACAAAATATTCCTAAATACAAACTTTTCAGGAAAGATCGGGAAAGCAGGAAGGAAAGGAGGAGGGGTGGCAGTATTGATTCAGGGGAATATTACACTTTGGAGGGTCAGGAACAGAATATACTTGGTTATTTCAGTAATAATAGATGTAACATTAAACAATGGTGTGTATTCCATAGGCCACCAACAAGTGGGAAAGATATAGAGGAGTAAATCTGCAAGGAAATTACAGAGAGGTGCAAAAACTCTTGAGCACTTAGAAGGGGGACTTTAATTATCCAGATATAGACTGGGATAGTAATAGTGTAAAGGTCAGAGATGGGGAAGACTTTATGAAGGGTGTGCAAGAGAATTTTCGAGATCAGTTTGTTTCCAGCCCAACAAGGAAGGAGGCACTGCCGGATCTGGTTTTAGGAAATGAGGTGGATCAAGTGTCTGTCAGGGAACATTCAGGGAAAAGTGATCATAGTTTTAGGTTAGTTATGGAAAAGGAAAAGAGCAATACTTAATTGGAGGACGGCCAATTTCAATGGGATGAGAACAGATCTGTCTGGGGCAAGTGGAATCAAAGATTGGCAGACAAAACTGTAAAGGATCAAGGCGCTGCCTTTAAACAGGAGAAGACTCAGGTACAGTCAGAGAGTCATAGACTGGTTACAGCACAGAGGAAGACATTCGGCCTGTTGTGTCTGTAGAGGCTCACTGCAAGAACAACGCAGCGATTTCCACTTCGCTGCCATTTCCTCGTAGTTCAGCAAATATTACCTCTTCAGATAATTATCCAATTCTCTTTCGAAAGCCTTGATTGAATCTGCCTCCACCACACTTTCAGACGGTGCATTCCAGATTCTAAACACTCACTGAACCTGCCTCCACCACATTCTCAGGCAGTGCATTCCAGATCCTAAACACTCACTGAACCTGCCTCCACCACATTCTCAGACAGTGCATTCCAGATCCGAAACACTCGCTGAATCTGCCTCCACCACACTCTCAGACAGTGCATTCCAGATCCTAAACAATCACTGAACCTGCCTCCACCACACTCTCAGACAGTGCATTCCAGATCCTAAACACTCACTGAACCTGCCTCCACCACATTCTCAGGCAGTGCATTCCAGATCCTAAACACTCACTGAATCTGCCTCCACCACACTCTCAGACAGTGCATTCCAGATCCTAAACACACACTGAATCTGCCTCCACCACACTCTCAGGCGGTGCATTCCAGATCCTAAACACTCACTGAATCTGCCTCCACCACATTCTCAGACAGTGCATTCCAGATTCTAAACACTCACTGAACCTGCCTCCACCACACTCTCAGACAGTGCATTCCAGATCCTAAACACTCACAGAACCTGCCTCCACCACACTCTCAGACAGTGCATTCCAGATCCTAAACACTCACTGAACCTGCCTCCACCACACTCTCAGACAGTGCATTCCAGATCCTAAACACTCACTGAATCTGCCTCCACCACACTCTCAGGCGGAGCATTCCAGATCCTAAACACTCACTGAATCTGCCTCCACCACACTCTCAGGAGGTGCATTCCAGATCCTAAACACTCACTGAATCTGCCGCCACCACACTCTCAGGCGGAGCATTCCAGATCCTAAACACACACTGAATCTGCCTCCACCACACTCTCAGGCAGTGCATTCCAGATCCTAAACACTCTCTGAATCTGCCTCCACCACACTCTCAGACAGTGCATTCCAGATCCTAAACACTCACTGAATCTGCCTCCACCACACTCTCAGACAGTGCATTCCAGATCCTAAACACACACTGAATCTGCCTCCACCACACTCTCAGACAGTGCATTCCAGATTCTAAACACTCTCTGAATCTGCCTCCACCACACTCTCAGACAGTGCATTCCAGATCCTAAACACTCACTGAATCTGCCTCCACCACATTCTCAGGCAGTGCATTCCAGATCCTAAACACTCTCTGAATCTGCCTCCACCACACTCTCAGACAGTGCATTCCAGATCCTAAACACTCACTGAATCTGCCTCCACCACACTCTCAGACAGTGCATTCCAGATCCTAAACACTCACTGAATCTGCCTCCACCACACTCTCAGGCGGAGCATTCCAGATCCTAAACACTCACTGAATCTGCCTCCACCACACTCTCAGGTGGTGCATTCCAGATCCTAAACACTCACTGAATCTGCCTCCACCACACTCTCAGGCAGTGCATCCCAGATTCTAAACACTCTCTGAATCTGCCTCCACCACACTCTCAGGCGGTGCATTTCAGACCCTAAACACTCGCTGAATCTGCCTCCACCACACTCTCAGGCAGTGCATTCCAGATCCTAAACACTGACTAAATTTGCCTCCACCACACTCTCAGGCAGTGCATTCCAGATCCTAAACACTCTCTGAATCTGCCTCCACCACACTCTCAGACAGTGCATTCCAGATCCTAAACACTCACAGAACCTGCCTCCACCACACTCTCAGACAGTGCATTCCAGATCCTAAACACTCACTGAATCTGCCTCCACCACACTCTCAGACAGTGCATTCCAGATCCAAAACACTCACTGAATCTGTCTCCACCACACTCTCCGGCAGTGCATTCCAGATCCTAAACACTCACTGAATCTGCCTCCACCACACTCTCAGACAGTGCATTCCAGATCCTAAACACTCACTGAATCTGCCTCCACCACACTCTCAGGTGGAGCATTCCAGATCCTAAACACTCACTGAACCTGCCTCCACCACACTCTCAGACAGTGCATTCCAGATCCTAAACACTCACTGAATCTGCCTCCACCACACTCTCAGGCGGAGCATTCCAGATCCTAAACACTCACTGAATCTGCCTCCACCACACTCTCAGGTGGTGCATTCCAGATCCTAAACACTCACTGAATCTGCCGCCACCACACTCTCAGGCGGAGCATTCCAGATCCTAAACACTCACTGAATCTGCCTCCACCACACTCTCAGGTGGTGCATTCCAGATCCTAAACACTCACTGAATCTGCCTCCACCACACTCTCAGACAGTGCATTCCAGATCCTAAACACTCACTGAATCTGCCTCCACCACACTCTCAGGCGGAGCATTCCAGATCCTAAACACACACTGAATCTGCCTCCACCACACTCTCAGACAGTGCATTCCAGATTCTAAACACTCTCTGAATCTGCCTCCACCACACTCTCAGACAGTGCATTCCAGATCCTAAACACTCACTGAATCTGCCTCCACCACATTCTCAGGCAGTGCATTCCAGATCCTAAACACTGACTAAATTTGCCTCCACCACACTCTCAGGCAGTGCATTCCAGAGCCTAAACACACACTGAATCTGCCTCCACCACACTCTCAGGCGGAGCATTCCAGATCCTAAACACTCACTGAATCTGCCTCCACCACACTCTCAGGTGGTGCATTCCAGAGCCTAAACACACACTGAATCTGCCTCCACCACACTCTCAGGCAGTGCATTCCAGACCCTAAACACTCGCTGAATCTGCCTCCACCACACTCTCAGGCAGTGCATTCCAGACCCTAAACACTCGCTGAATCTGCCTCCACCACACTCTCAGGTGGTGCATTCCAGAGCCTAAACACTCACTGAATCTGCCTCCACCACACTCTCAGGCAGTGCATTCCAGAGCCTAATCACACACTGAATCTGCCTCCACCACACTCTCAGGTGGTGCATTCCAGAGCCTAAACACTCACTGAATCTGCCTCCACCACACTCTCAGGTGGTGCATTCCAGATCCTAAACACTCGCTGAATCTGCCTCCACCACACTCTCAGGCAGTGCATTCCAGACCCTAAACACTCGCTGAATCTGCCTCCACCACACTCTCAGGCAGTGCATTCCAGACCCTAAACACTCGCTGAATCTGCCTCCACCACACTCTCAGGCAGTGCATTCCAGACCCTAAACACTCGCTGAATCTGCCTCCACCACACTCTCAGGTGGTGCATTCCAGATCCTAAACACTCACTGAATCTGCCTCCA
This sequence comes from Heterodontus francisci, assembly GCF_036365525.1. Lineage (NCBI taxonomy): Eukaryota > Metazoa > Chordata > Chondrichthyes > Heterodontiformes > Heterodontidae > Heterodontus > Heterodontus francisci. The sequence goes on along the minus strand of NC_090388.1, from coordinate 87,236,078 downwards.
CCACACTCTCAGGTGGTGCATTCCAGACCCTAAACACTCACTGAATCTGCCTCCACCACACTCTCAGGCAGTGCATTCCAGACCCTAAACACTCGCTGAATCTGCCTCCACCACACTCTCAGGCAGTGCATTCCAGACCCTAAACACTCGCTGAATCTGCCTCCACCACACTCTCAGACAGTGCATTCCAGATCCTAAACACTCACTGAAACTGCCTCCACCACACTCTCAGACAGTGCATTCCAGATCCTAAACACTCACTGAATCTGCCTCCACCACACTCTTAGACAGTGCATTCCAGATCCTAAACACTCACTGAATCTGCCTCCACCACACTCTCAGGCGGAGCATTCCAGATCCTAAACACTCACTGAACCTGCCTCCACCACACTCTCAGGCAGTGCATTCCAGACCCTAAACACTCGCTGAATCTGCCTCCACCACACTCTCAGGCAGTGCATTCCAGACCCTAAACACTCGCTGAATCTGCCTCCACCACACTCTCAGACAGTGCATTCCAGATCCTAAACACTCACTGAAACTGCCTCCACCACACTCTCAGACAGTGCATTCCAGATCCTAAACACTCATTTAACCTGCCTCCACCACACTCTCAGACAGTGCATTCCAGATCCTAAACACTCACTGAATCTGCCTCCACCACACTCTCAGGCGGAGCATTCCAGATCCTAAACACTCACTGAATCTGTCTCCACCACACTCTCCGGCAGTGCATTCCAGATCCTAAACACTCACTGAATCTGCCGCCACCACACTCTCAGGCGGAGCATTCCAGATCCTAAACACACACTGAATCTGCCTCCACCACACTCTCAGACAGTGCATTCCAGATCCAAAACACTCACTGAATATGTCTCCACCACACTCTCAGACAGTGCATTCCAGATTCTAAACACTCTCTGAATCTGCCACCACCACACTCTCAGACAGTGCATTCCAGATCCTAAACACTCACTGAATCTGCCTCCACCACACTCTCAGACAGTGCATTCCAGATTCTAAACACTCTCTGAATCTGCCTCCACCACACTCTCAGACAGTGCATTCCAGATCCTAAACACTCACTGAACCTGCCTCCACCACATTCTCAGGCAGTGCATTCCAGATCCTAAACACTCACTGAATCTGCCTCCACCACATTCTCAGACAGTGCATTCCAGATCCTAAACACTCACTGAATCTGCCTCCACCACACTCTCAGGTGGTGCATTCCAGAGCCTAAACACACACTGAATCTGCCTCCACCACACTCTTAGACAGTGCATTCCAGATCCTAAACACTCACTGAATCTGCCTCCACCACACTCTCAGGCGGAGCATTCCAGATCCTAAACACTCACTGAATCTGCCTCCACCACACTCTCAGGTGGTGCATTCCAGAGCCTAATCACACACTGAATCTGCCTCCACCACACTCTCAGGCGGAGCATTCCAGATCCTAAACACTCACTGAACCTGCCTCCACCACACTCTCAGGCAGTGCATTCCAGACCCTAAACACTCGCTGAATCTGCCTCCACCACACTCTCAGGCAGTGCATTCCAGACCCTAAACACTCGTTGAATCTGCCTCCACCACATTCTCAGACAGTGCATTCCAGATCCTAAACACTCACTGAAACTGCCTCCACCACACTCTCAGACAGTGCATTCCAGATCCTAAACACTCACTTAACATGCCTCCACCACACTCTCAGACAGTGCATTCCAGATCCTAAACACTCACTGAATCTGCCTCCACCACACTCTCAGGCGGAGCATTCCAGATCCTAAACACTCACTGAATCTGTCTCCACCACACTCTCCGGCAGTGCATTCCAGATCCTAAACACTCACTGAATCTGCCGCCACCACACTCTCAGGCGGAGCATTCCAGATCCTAAACACACACTGAATCTGCCTCCACCACACTCTCAGACAGTGCATTCCAGATCCAAAACACTCACTGAATCTGTCTCCACCACACTCTCAGACAGTGCATTCCAGATTCTAAACACTCTCTGAATCTGCCACCACCACACTCTCAGACAGTGCATTCCAGATCCTAAACACTCACTGAATCTGCCTCCACCACACTCTCAGACAGTGCATTCCAGATTCTAAACACTCTCTGAATCTGCCTCCACCACACTCTCAGACAGTGCATTCCAGATCCTAAACACTCACTGAACCTGCCTCCACCACATTCTCAGGCAGTGCATTCCAGATCCTAAACACTCACTTAATCTGCCTCCACCACACTCTCAGACAGTGCATTCCAGATTCTAAACACTCTCTGAATCTGCCTCCACCACACTCTCAGACAGTGCATTCCAGATCCTAAACACTCACTGAACCTGCCTCCACCACATTCTCAGGCAGTGCATTCCAGATCCTAAACACTCACTGAATCTGCCTCCACCACATTCTCAGACAGTGCATTCCAGATTCTAAACACTCACTGAACCTGCCTCCACCACACTCTCAGACAGTGCATTCCAGATCCTAAACACTCACAGAACCTGCCTCCACCACACTCTCAGACAGTGCATTCCAGATCCTAAACACTCACTGAACCTGCCTCCACCACACTCTCAGACAGTGCATTCCAGATCCTAAACACTCACTGAATCTGCCTCCACCACACTCTCAGGTGGTGCATTCCAGATCCTAAACACTCACTGAATCTGCCTCCACCACACTCTCAGACAGTGCATTCCAGATCCTAAACACTCACAGAACCTGCCTCCACCACACTCTCAGACAGTGCATTCCAGATCCTAAACACTCACAGAACCTGCCTCCACCACACTCTCAGACAGTGCATTCCAGATCCTAAACACTCACTGAACCTGCCTCCACCACACTCTCAGACAGTGCATTCCAGATCCTAAACACTCACAGAACCTGCCTCCACCACACTCTCAGACAGTGCATTCCAGATCCTAAACACTCACAGAACCTGCCTCCACCACACTCTCAGACAGTGCATTCCAGATCCTAAACACTCACTGAATCTGCCTCCACCACACTCTCAGGCGGAGCATTCCAGATCCTAAACACTCACTGAATCTGCCTCCACCACACTCTCAGGAGGTGCATTCCAGATCCTAAACACTCACTGAATCTGCCGCCACCACACTCTCAGGCGGAGCATTCCAGATCCTAAACACACACTGAATCTGCCTCCACCACACTCTCAGGCAGTGCATTCCAGATCCTAAACACTCTCTGAATCTGCCTCCACCACACTCTCAGACAGTGCATTCCAGATCCTAAACACTCACTGAATCTGCCTCCACCACACTCTCAGACAGTGCATTCCAGATCCTAAACACACACTGAATCTGCCTCCACCACACTCTCAGACAGTGCATTCCAGATTCTAAACACTCTCTGAATCTGCCTCCACCACACTCTCAGACAGTGCATTCCAGATCCTAAACACTCACTGAATCTGCCTCCACCACATTCTCAGGCAGTGCATTCCAGATCCTAAACACTCTCTGAATCTGCCTCCACCACACCCTCAGACAGTGCATTCCAGATCCTAAACACTCACTGAATCTGCCTCCACCACACTCTCAGACAGTGCATTCCAGATCCTAAACACTCACTGAATCTGCCTCCACCACACTCTCAGGCGGAGCATTCCAGATCCTAAACACTCACTGAATCTGCCTCCACCACACTCTCAGGTGGTGCATTCCAGATCCTAAACACTCACTGAATCTGCCTCCACCACACTCTCAGGCAGTGCATCCCAGATTCTAAACACTCTCTGAATCTGCCTCCACCACACTCTCAGGCGGTGCATTTCAGACCCTAAACACTCGCTGAATCTGCCTCCTCCACACTCTCAGGCAGTGCATTCCAGATCCTAAACACTGACTAAATTTGCCTCCACCACACTCTCAGGCAGTGCATTCCAGATCCTAAACACTCTCTGAATCTGCCTCCACCACACTCTCAGACAGTGCATTCCAGATCCTAAACACTCACAGAACCTGCCTCCACCACACTCTCAGACAGTGCATTCCAGATCCTAAACACTCACTGAATCTGCCTCCACCACACTCTCAGACAGTGCATTCCAGATCCAAAACACTCACTGAATCTGTCTCCACCACACTCTCCGGCAGTGCATTCCAGATCCTAAACACTCACTGAATCTGCCTCCACCACACTCTCAGACAGTGCATTCCAGATCCTAAACACTCACTGAATCTGCCTCCACCACACTCTCAGGTGGAGCATTCCAGATCCTAAACACTCACTGAACCTGCCTCCACCACACTCTCAGACAGTGCATTCCAGATCCTAAACACTCACTGAATCTGCCTCCACCACACTCTCAGGCGGAGCATTCCAGATCCTAAACACTCACTGAATCTGCCTCCACCACACTCTCAGGTGGTGCATTCCAGATCCTAAACACTCACTGAATCTGCCGCCACCACACTCTCAGGCGGAGCATTCCAGATCCTAAACACTCACTGAATCTGCCTCCACCACACTCTCAGGTGGTGCATTCCAGATCCTAAACACTCACTGAATCTGCCTCCACCACACTCTCAGACAGTGCATTCCAGATCCTAAACACTCACTGAATCTGCCTCCACCACACTCTCAGGCGGAGCATTCCAGATCCTAAACACTCACTGAATCTGCCTCCACCACACTCTCAGGTGGTGCATTCCAGATCCTAAACACTCACTGAATCTGCCTCCACCACACTCTCAGACAGTGCATTCCAGATCCTAAACACACACTGAATCTGCCTCCACCACACTCTCAGACAGTGCATTCCAGATTCTAAACACTCTCTGAATCTGCCTCCACCACACTCTCAGACAGTGCATTCCAGATCCTAAACACTCACTGAATCTGCCTCCACCACATTCTCAGGCAGTGCATTCCAGATCCTAAACACTGACTAAATTTGCCTCCACCACACTCTCAGGCAGTGCATTCCAGATCCTAAACACTCTCTGAATCTGCCTCCACCACACTCTCAGGTGGTGCATTCCAGAGCCTAAACACACACTGAATCTGCCTCCACCACACTCTCAGGCGGAGCATTCCAGATCCTAAACACTCACTGAATCTGCCTCCACCACACTCTCAGGTGGTGCATTCCAGAGCCTAAACACACACTGAATCTGCCTCCACCACACTCTCAGGCAGTGCATTCCAGACCCTAAACACTCGCTGAATCTGCCTCCACCACACTCTCAGGCAGTGCATTCCAGACCCTAAACACTCGCTGAATCTGCCTCCACCACACTCTCAGGTGGTGCATTCCAGAGCCTAAACACTCACTGAATCTGCCTCCACCACACTCTCAGGCAGTGCATTCCAGAGCCTAATCACACACTGAATCTGCCTCCACCACACTCTCAGGTGGTGCATTCCAGAGCCTAAACACTCACTGAATCTGCCTCCACCACACTCTCAGGCGGTGCATTCCAGATCCTAAACACTCGCTGAATCTGCCTCCACCACACTCTCAGGCAGTGCATTCCAGACCCTAAACACTCGCTGAATCTGCCTCCACCACACTCTCAGGCAGTGCATTCCAGACCCTAAACACTCGCTGAATCTGCCTCCACCACACTCTCAGGCAGTGCATTCCAGACCCTAAACACTCGCTGAATCTGCCTCCACCACACTCTCAGGTGGTGCATTCCAGATCCTAAACACTCACTGAATCTGCCTCCACCACACTCTCAGGTGGTGCATTCCAGACCCTAAACACTCACTGAATCTGCCACCACCACACTCTCAGGCAGTGCATTCCAGACCCTAAACACTCGCTGAATCTGCCTCCACCACACTCTCAGGCAGTGCATTCCAGACCCTAAACACTCGCTGAATCTGCCTCCACCACACTCTCAGACAGTGCATTCCAGATCCTAAACACTCACTGAAACTGCCTCCACCACACTCTCAGACAGTGCATTCCAGATCCTAAACACTCACTGAATCTGCCTCCACCACACTCTTAGACAGTGCATTCCAGATCCTAAACACTCACTGAATCTGCCTCCACCACACTCTCAGGCGGAGCATTCCAGATCCTAAACACTCACTGAACCTGCCTCCACCACACTCTCAGGCAGTGCATTCCAGACCCTAAACACTCGCTGAATCTGCCTCCACCACACTCTCAGGCAGTGCATTCCAGACCCTAAACACTCGCTGAATCTGCCTCCACCACACTCTCAGACAGTGCATTCCAGATCCTAAACACTCACTGAAACTGCCTCCACCACACTCTCAGACAGTGCATTCCAGATCCTAAACACTCACTTAACCTGCCTCCACCACACTCTCAGACAGTGCATTCCAGATCCTAAACACTCACTGAATCTGCCTCCACCACACTCTCAGGCGGAGCATTCCAGATCCTAAACACTCACTGAATCTGTCTCCACCACACTCTCCGGCAGTGCATTCCAGATCCTAAACACTCACTGAATCTGCCGCCACCACACTCTCAGGCGGAGCATTCCAGATCCTAAACACACACTGAATCTGCCTCCACCACACTCTCAGACAGTGCATTCCAGATCCAAAACACTCACGGAATATGTCTCCACCACACTCTCAGACAGTGCATTCCAGATTCTAAACACTCTCTGAATCTGCCACCACCACACTCTTGGACAGTGCATTCCAGATCCTAAACACTCACTGAATCTGCCTCCACCACACTCTCAGACAGTGCATTCCAGATTCTAAACACTCTCTGAATCTGCCTCCACCACACTCTCAGACAGTGCATTCCAGATCCTAAACACTCACTGAACCTGCCTCCACCACATTCTCAGGCAGTGCATTCCAGATCCTAAACACTCACTGAATCTGCCTCCACCACATTCTCAGACAGTGCATTCCAGATCCTAAACACTCACTGAATCTGCCTCCACCACACTCTCAGGTGGTGCATTCCAGAGCCTAAACACACACTGAATCTGCCTCCACCACACTCTTAGACAGTGCATTCCAGATCCTAAACACTCACTGAATCTGCCTCCACCACACTCTCAGGTGGTGCATTCCAGATCCTAAACACTCACTGAATCTGCCTCCACCACACTCTCAGACAGTGCATTCCAGATCCTAAACACTCACAGAACCTGCCTCCACCACACTCTCAGACAGTGCATTCCAGATCCTAAACACTCACAGAACCTGCCTCCACCACACTCTCAGACAGTGCATTCCAGATCCTAAACACTCACTGAACCTGCCTCCACCACACTCTCAGACAGTGCATTCCAGATCCTAAACACTCACAGAACCTGCCTCCACCACACTCTCAGACAGTGCATTCCAGATCCTAAACACTCACAGAACCTGCCTCCACCACACTCTCAGACAGTGCATTCCAGATCCTAAACACTCACTGAATCTGCCTCCACCACACTCTCAGGCGGAGCATTCCAGATCCTAAACACACACTGAATCTGCCTCCACCACACTCTCAGGAGGTGCATTCCAGATCCTAAACACTCTCTAAATCTGCCTCCACCACACTCTCAGACGGTGCATTCCAGATCCTAAACACTCTCTGAATCTGCCTCCACCACACTCTCAGACAGTGCATTCCAGATCCTAAACACTCACTGAATCTGCCTCCACCACACTCTCAGACAGTGCATTCCAGATCCTAAACACTCACTGAATCTGCCTCCACCACACTCTCAGGCAGTGCATTCCAGATCCTAAACACTGACTAAATTTGCCTCCACCACACTCTCAGGCAGTGCATTCCAGATCCTAAACACTCTCTGAATCTGCCTCCACCACACGCTCAGACAGTGCATTCCAGATCCTAAACACTCACTGAATCTGCCTCCACCACACTCTCAGGCGGAGCATTCCAGATCCTAAACACTCACTGAATCTGCCTCCACCACACTCTCAGGTGGTGCATTCCAGAGCCTAAACACACACTGAATCTGCCTCCACCACACTCTCAGGCGGAGCATTCCAGATCCTAAACACTCACTGAATCTGCCTCCACCACACTCTCAGGTGGTGCATTCCAGAGCCTAAACACACACTGAATCTGCCTCCACCACACTCTCAGGCGGAGCATTCCAGATCCTAAACACTCACTGAATCTGCCTCCACCTCACTCTCAGGTGGTGCATTCCAGATCCTAAACACTCACTGAACCTGCATCCACCACACTCTCAGGCAGTGCATTCCAGACCCTAAACACTCGCTGAATCTGCCTCCACCACACTCTCAGGCAGTGCATTCCAGACCCTAAACACTCGCTGAATCTGCCTCCACCACACTCTCAGACAGTGCATTCCAGATCCTAAACACTCACTGAAACTGCCTCCACCACACTCTTAGACAGTGCATTCCAGATCCTAAACACTCACTGAACCTGCCTCCACCACACTCTCAGACAGTGCATTCCAGATCCTAAACACTCACTGAATCTGCCTCCACCACACTCTCAGGCGGAGCATTCCAGATCCTAAACACTCACTGAATCTGCCTCCACCACACTCTCAGGTGGTGCATTCCAGATCCTAAACACTCACTGAATCTGCCTCCACCACACTCTCAGGCGGAGCATTCCAGATCCTAAACACTCACTGAATCTGCCTCCACCACACTCTCAGGTGGTGCATTCCAGATCCTAAACACTCACTGAATCTGCCTCCACCACACTCTCAGGTGGTGCATTCCAGATCCTAAACACTCACTGAATCTGCCTGCACCACACTCTCAGGCAGTGCATTCCAGATCCTAAACACTCACTGAATCTGCCGCCACCACACTCTCAGGCGGAGCATTCCAGATCCTAAACACTCACTGAATCTGCCTCCACCACACTCTCAGACAGTGCATTCCAGATCCTAAACACACACTGAATCTGCCTCCACCACACTCTCAGACAGTGCATTCCAGATTCTAAACACTCACTGAATCTGCCTCCACCACACTCTCAGGCGGAGCATTCCAGATCCTAAACACTCACTGAATCTGCCTCCACCACACTCTCAGGTGGTGCATTCCAGAGCCTAAACACACACTGAATCTGCCTCCACCACACTCTCAGGCGGAGCATTCCAGATCCTAAACACTCACTGAATCTGCCTCCACCACACTCTCAGACAGTGCATTCCAGATCCTAAACACACACTGACTCTGCCTCCACCACACTCTCAGGCAGTGCATTCCAGATCCTAAACACTCACTGAATCTGCCTCCACCACACTCTCAGGCAGTGCATTCCAGATCCTAAACACTCACTGAATCTGCCTCCACCACACTCTCAGAAAGTGCATTCCAGATCCTAAACACACACTGAATCTGCCTCCACCACACTCTCAGACAGTGCATTCCAGATCCTAAACACTCACTGAATCTGCCTTCACCACATTCTCAGGCAGTGCATTCCAGATCCTAAACACTCACTGAATCTGCCTCCACCACACTCTCAGGTGGTGCATTCCAGATCCTAAACACTCACTGAATCTGCCTCCACCACACTCTCAGGCGGAGCATTCCAGATCCTAAACACACACTGAATCTGCCTCCACCACACTCTCAGACAGTGCATTCCAGATTCTAAACACTCACTGAATCTCCCTCCACCACACTCTCAGGTGGTGCATTCCAGATCCTAAACACTCACTGAATCTGCCTCCACCACACTCTCAGGCGGAGCATTCCAGATCCTAAACACACACTGAATCTGCCTCCACCACACTCTCAGACGGTGCATTCCAGATCCTAAACACTCACTGAATCTGCCTCCACCACACTCTCAGGCAGTGCATTCCAGACCCTAAACACTCGCTGAATCTGCCTCCACCACACTCTCAGGCAGTGCATTCCAGACCCTAAACACTCGCTGAATCTGCCTCCACCACACTCTCAGGCAGTGCATTCCAGACCCTAAACACTCGCTGAATCTGCCTCCACCACACTCTCAGACAGTGCATTCCAGATCCTAAACACTCACTGAACCTGCCTCCACCACACTCTCAGACAGTGCATTCCAGATCCTAAACACTCACTGAATCTGCCTCCACCACACTCTCAGGCGGAGCATTCCAGATCCTAAACACTCACTGAATCTGCCTCCACCACACTCTCAGGTGGTGCATTCCAGATCCTAAACACTCACTGAATCTGCCTCCACCACACTCTCAGGTGGTGCATTCCAGATCCTAAACACACACTGAATCTGCCTCCACCACACTCTCAGACAGTGCATTCCAGATTCTAAACACTCTGTGAATCTGCCTCCACCACACTCTCAGACAGTGCATTCCAGATCCTAAACACTCACTGAATCTGCCTTCACCACATTCTCAGGCAGTGCATTCCAGATCCTAAACACTCTCTGAATCTGCCTCCACCACACTCTCAGACGGTGCATTCCAGATCCTAAACACTCTCTGAATCTGCCTCCACCACACTCTCAGACAGTGCATTCCAGATCCGAAACACTCACTGAATCTGCCTCCTCCACACTCTCAGACAGTGCATTCCAGATCCGAAACACTCACTGAATCTGCCTCCACCACACTCTCAGGCAGTGCATTCCAGACCCTAAACACTCGCTGAATCTGCCTCCACCACACTCTCAGACAGTGCATTCCAGATCCTAAACACTCACTGAACCTGCCTCCACCACACTCTCAGGCGGAGCATTCCAGATCCTAAACACTCACTGAATCTGCCTCCACCACACTCTCAGGTGGTGCATTCCAGATCCTAAACACTCACTGAATCTGCCTCCACCACACTCTCAGGCAGTGCATTCCAGACCCTAAACACTCGCTGAATCTGCCTCCACCACACTCTCAGACAGTGCATTCCAGATCCTAAACACTCACTGAACCTGCCTCCACCACACTCTCAGGCGGAGCATTCCAGATCCTAAACACTCACTGAATCTGCCTCCACCACACTCTCAGGTGGTGCATTCCAGATCCTAAACACTCACTGAATCTGCCGCCACCACACTCTCAGGCGGTGCATTCCAGATCCTAAACACTCACTGAACCTGCCTCCACCACACTCTCAGACAGTGCATTCCAGATCCTAAACACTCACTGAATCTGCCTCCACCACACTCTCAGGCGGAGCATTCCAGATCCTAAACACTCACTGAATCTGCCGCCACCACACTCTCAGGCGGAGCATTCCAGATCCTAAACACACACTGAATCTGCCTCCACCACACTCTCAGACAGTGCATTCCAGATTCTAAACACTCTCTGAATCTGCCTCCACCACACTCTCAGACAGTGCATTCCAGATCCTAAACACTCACTGAATCTGCCTCCACCACACTCTCAGACAGTGCATTCCAGATCCAAAACACTCACTGAATCTGCCTCCTCCACACTCTCAGACAGTGCATTCCAGATCCTAAACACTCACTGAATCTGCCTCCACCACACTCTCAGACAGTGCATTCCAGATCCTGAACACTCACTAAATCTGCCTCCACCACACTCTCAGACAGTGCATTCCAGATCCTAAACACTCACTGAATCTGCCTCCACCACACTCTCAGGCGGAGCATTCCAGATCCTAAACACTCACTGAATCTGCCTCCACCACACTCTCAGGTGGTGCATTCCAGAGCCTAAACACACACTAAATCTGTCTCCACCACACTCTCAGACAGTGCATTCCAGATCCTAAACACTCACTGAATCTGCCTCCACCACACTCTCAGGCGGAGCATTCCAGATCCTAAACACTCACTGAATCTGCCTCCACCACACTCTCAGGTGGTGCATTCCAGAGCCTAAACACACACTGAATCTGCCTCCACCACACTCTCAGGCGGAGCATTCCAGATCCTAAACACTCACTGAATCTGCCTCCACCACACTCTCAGGCGGAGCATTCCAGATCCTAAACACTCACTGAATCTGCCTCCACCACACTCTCAGGCAGTGCATTCCAGATCCTAAACACTCACTGAATCTGCCTCCACCACACTCTCAGGCGGAGCATTCCAGATCCTAAACACTCACTGAATCTGCCTCCACCACACTCTCAGGCGGAGCATTCCAGATCCTAAACACTCACTGAATCTGCCTCCACCACACTCTCAGGCAGTGCATTCCAGACCCTAAACACTCGCTGAATCTGCCTCCACCACACTCTCAGACAGTGCATTCCAGACCCTAAACACTCACTGAATCTGCCTCCACCACACTCTCAGCCAGTGCATTCCAGATCTTAAACACTCACTGAACCTGCCTCCACCACACTCTCAGACAGTGCATTCCAGATCCTAAACACTCACTGAACCTGCCTCCACCACACTCTCAGACAGTGCATTCCAGATCCTAAACACACACTGAATCTGCCTCCACCACACTCTCAGACAGTGCATTCCAGATCCTAAACACACACTGAATCTGCCTCCACCACACCCTCAGACAGTGCATTCCAGATTCTAAACACTCTCTGAATCTGCCTCCACCACACTCTCAGACAGTGCATTCCAGATCCTAAACACACACTGAATCTGCCTCCACCACACTCTCAGACAGTGCATTCCAGATCCTAAACACACACTGAATCTGCCTCCACCACACTCTCAGGCAGTGCATTCCAGATCCTAAACACACACTGAATCTGCCTCCACCACACTCTCAGACAGTGCATTCCAGATCCTAAACACACACTGAATCTGCCTCCACCACATTCTCAGACAGTGCATTCCAGATCCTAAATACACACTGAATCTGCCTCCACCACACTCTCAGGCAGTGCATTCCAGATCCTAAACACACACTGAATCTGCCTCCACCACATTCTCAGACAGTGCATTCCAGATCCTAAATACACACTGAATCTGCCTCCACCACACTCTCAGGCAGTTCATTCCACATCCTAAACACACACTGAATCTGCCTCCACCACACTCTCAGACAGTGCATTCCAGATCCTAAACACTCACTGAACCTGGCTCCACCACACTCTCAGACACTGCATTCCAGATCCTAAACACTCACTGAATCTGCCTCCACCACATTCTCAGACAGTGCATTCCAGATCCTAAACACTCACTGAACCTGCCTCCACCACACTCTCAGACAGTGCATTCCAGATCCTAAACACTCACTGAATCTGCCTCCACCACATTCTCAGACAGTGCATTCCAGATTCTAAACACTCACTGAACCTGCCTCCACCACACTCTCAGACAGTGCATTCCAGATCCTAAACACTCACAGAACCTGCCTCCACCACACTCTCAGACAGTGCATTCCAGATCCTAAACACTCACTGAACCTGCCTCCACCACATTCTCAGACAGTGCATTCCAGATCCTAAACACTCTCTGAACCTGCCTCAACCACATTCTCAGGCAGTGCATTCCAGATCCTAAACACTCACTGAATCTGTCTCCACCACACTCTCAGACAGTGCATTCCAGATCCTAAACACTCACTGAATCTGCCTCCACCACATTCTCAGACAGTGCATTCCAGATCCTAAACACTCACTGAACCTGCCTCCCCCACACTCTCAGGTGGTGCATTCCAGAGCCTAAACACACACTGAATCTGCCTCCACCACTCTCTCAGGCAGTGCATTCCAGATTCTAAACACTCTCTAAATCTGCCTCCACCACACTCTCAGGCAGTGCATTCCAGACCCTAAACACTCACTGAACCTGCCTCCACCACACTCTCAGACAGTGCACTCCAGATCCTAAACACTCACTGAACCTGCCTCAACCACATTCTCAGGCAGTGCATTCCAGATCCTAAACACTCACTGAATCTGCCTCCAGCACACTCTCAGGCAATGCATTCCAGATCCTAAACACTCACTGAATCTGTCTCCACCACACTCTCAGGCAGTGCATTCCAGATCCTAAACACTCACTGAATCTGCCTCCACAACACTCTCAGGCAGTGCATTCCAGATCCTAAACACTCACTGAATATGCCTCCACCACACTCTCAGACAGTGCATTCCGTATCCTAAACACTCACTGAATCTGCCTCCACAACACTCTCAGACAGTGCATTCCAGATCCTAAACACTCACTGAACCTGCCTCAACCACATTCTCAGGCAGTGCATTCCAGATCCTAAACACTCACTGAATCTGCCTCCACCACATTCTCAGACAGTGCATTCCAGATCCTAAACACTCACTGAATCTGCCTCCCCCACACTCTCAGGTGGTGCATTCCAGAGCCTAAACACCCACTGAATCTGCCTCCACCACTCTCTCAGGCAGTGCATTCCAGATTCTAAACACTCTCTAAATCTGCCTCCACCACACTCTCAGGCAGTGCATTCCAGACCCTAAACACTCACTGAACCTGCCTCCACCACACTCTCAGACAGTGCATTCCAGATCCTAAACACTCACTGAACCTGCCTCAACCACATTCTCAGGCAGTGCATTCCAGATCCTAAACACACACTGAATCTGCCTCCACCACACTCTCAGGCGGTGCGTTCCAGATCCTAAACACACACTGAATCTGTCTCCACCACACTCTCAGGCAGTGCATTCCAGATTCTAAACACTCTCTGAATCTGCCTCCACCACACTCTCAGACAGTGCATTCCAGATCCTAAACACTCACTGAATCTGCCTCCACAACACTCTCAGGCAGTGCATTCCAGATCCTAAACACTCACTGAATATGCCTCCACCACACTCTCAGACAGTGCATTCCGTATCCTAAACACTCACTGAATCTGCCTCCACAACACTCTCAGACAGTGCATTCCAGATCCTAAACACTCACTGAATCTGCCTCCACAACACTCTCAGACAGTGCATTCCAGATCCTAAACACTCACTGAATCTGCCTCCACAACACTCTCAGACAGTGCATTCCAGATCCTAACCATTCACTGTGGAAAAAGGCATTTCCTCATCCCTGTTCATTCTTTTTTCATTCACCTTAAATCGGTGTCCTCTCATTCTGGAGCCTTCCACCAATGAGAACAGTTTCTCCCTTTCTTCTCTGTTCAGACCCCTCATGATTTTTAACACTTCTATCACTCTTCGCTTCATCTTCCCATCCCTAAGGAGAACAACCCCTGCTTCACCAAACTATCCACATAACTGACTTCCTTCATCCTTGGAATCATTCTTATCAATCTTTTCTGCTCCCTCTTTAACGCCTTCACATCCTTCCTAAAGTGTGGTGCTTAGAATTGGACATAATACTCCAGTTGAGGCCAAACCAGTGTTTGATACAGATTCATCCTAACCTCTTTGTTCTTGTACTCTAGGCCTCTATTTATAAAGCCCAGGATCCCCTATGCTTTATTAACCACTTTCTAACCTACCCTGCCACCTTCAATGATTTGTGCACATATTCCCCCCAGGTCCCTCTGCACAAGCACACTCTATAGAATTATATCCTTGATTTTATTTTGCCTCTCCTCGTTCTTCCTCCCAAAATGTATCAGTTCACACTTCTCAGCATTAAATTTCATCTGTCAGACTTCTGCCCATTCCAACAGCCTGTCTCCGTCTTCTTCAATTTTATCACTGTACCTCCTCACAGTTCACAATACTTCCACGTTTTGTGCTCTTGTGCAAATTCTGCATTTGTGCCCTGTACACCCAAGTCTAGGTCATTAATACAGATCAAGAGGAGAAGTGGTCTGAATATCAATCACTAGCAAACATCACAATACCTTCCTCCAGTAAGAAAAACCACCATTCACAACTACACTCTGTTCCTCGTCACACAGCCAATTTCATATCCATGCTTTCACTGTCCTGTTCATTCCATGGGCTTCCATGCTTCTGATAAGCCTGTTATGTGGCACTTTATGAAACACCTTTTGGAGGTCCATGTACACCACATCAACTGCATTACCCTCATCAACCAACTCTCTTACCTTATCAAAAGACTCAAGCAAGCTATTGAAACATGATTTTCCCTCAATAGATCCATGCTGGCTTTCCTCAGTTAATCCACATTTGTCCAAGAGACTGTGTGTTTTGTCCTAAATTATCATTTCTACAAGTTTTCCCATCACCGAGGTTAAACTGACTGGCCTGTAGTTGCTGGGCTTGTCTTTACAAGCTTTCTTGAACAAGGCTGTAACATTGGCAATTCTCCAGTCCTCTGGCATTTCCCTGTATCTATGCCACTGCAATTTCTACCCTTACTTCCCTCAGTATCCTTGGATGAATCTCATCTGGTCCTGGTGACTTATCCACTTTAAGTACAGCCAGCCTTTCCAGTCCCTACTCTTCACTAATTTTTAGCCCATCCAGAGATTCCACTGCCTCTTTTTTCACTATGACTTGGGCAGCATCTTCTTCCTTGGTAAAGACAGATGCAAAGTACTCATTTAGAACCTCATCCATGCCATCCGTCTCCATGTATAAATCCCTTTTTAGATCTCTAATTGGCAGCACTCCACCTTTTACCACCATTTCAGTATTTCTATGCCGACAGAACACTTGTAGATTCACATTTATGTTAGTTTCCAGTCCATTCTCATCATCTCTTTGCTTCTCTTATTCCTTTTTCCACTTCATATCTGAACTTCGTGGTTCTCAATTGTATTATTAACGTAACATCTTTCATATGCACAGGGGTCACTCTGTGCACAGGGTCAGTGGCCACAGGGGTCACTCTGTACACAGGGTCAGTGGGGACAGGGGTCACTCTGTGCACAGGGTCAGTGGCCACAGGGGTCACTCTGTACACAGGGTCAGTGGCCACAGGGGTCACTCTGTACACAGGGTCAGTGGGGACAGGGGTCACTCTGTGCACAGGGTCAGTGGCCACAGGGGTCACTCTGTGCACAGGGTCAGTGGGGACAGGGGTCACTCTGTGCACAGGGTCAGTGGCCACAGGGGTCACTCTGTGCACAGGGTCAGTGGGGACAGGGGTCACTCTGTGCACAGGGTCAGTGGCCACAGGGGTCACTCTGTGCACAGGGTCAGTGGGGACAGCGGTCACACTGCACACAGGGTCAGTTTGGGTGATGGTTATTCTCTATCTGCAGGAGAGATTAACTCACTTCTTTCTCTGGCTGCCTGGTTAATTTCTCACGTCCTAACACATGCTAAAAAAAATAAAAACACAGCAACAAATCCATCAACAAATAATGGAATCAATTCATCAATACTCTACACTGGGTGGAATGGGAAAACAGCTCCCTGAGACACATGGGATCATTCTCTACACAGAGTGTAATGGACAAAGGGCTGCCTGAGGAATGGGGGATTATTCGCTACACTGGGTGTAACAGGAAAGGGATCCCCTGGTGAGACAGGATCATTCTCTGCACTCCCTTCACTCTGATGCACAGTGGCAGCAGGGTGCACCATCTACAAATGCACTGCAGCAGTTCAGCAAGGCTCCTTTGATAGCACCTTCCAAACCCATGACCTCTTCCATGTGGAAGGACAAGGGCAGCAGATACATGGGAACACAACCCCTGCAAGTCACACACCATCCTGACTTGGAACATAGAACATCGAACATGTTCTTGGAACTATATCACCGTTCCTTCACTGTCACAGGGTCAGAATCCAAAAACTCCCTTCCTGTCAGCACTGCGAGTGTACGTAAACCCCAAGACTGCAGCAGTTCAAGAAGGCAGCTCACCACCACCATCTCAAGGGCATTTTAGTGATTGCAATAAATGCTGGTTGGTTTGATTGAGGTGCTGCATATTTGTAATCTTGTTACTTTGTAAAATAAATGCAGGACTAAGTAAAGATTGGATCCAGCATCATCCTCAAAACAACAAGCATTCTGGAGTATGACACGCGATATACAAGGTCAGAGGGCAGAGGTAGGTCACTGTGGACAGGGGTCACTGTATACGCAGGGTCAGTGTGGACAGGGGTCACTCTGTACACAGGGTCAGTGTGGACAGGGGTCACTCTGTAAACAGGGTCAGTGTGGACAGGGGTCACTCTGTACACAGGGTCAATATGGACAGGGGTCACTCTGTAAACAGGGTCAGTGTGGACAGGGGTCACTCTGTAAACAGGGTCAGTGTGGACAGGGGTCACTCTGTACACAGGGTCAGTGTGGACAGGGTTCACTCTGTACACAGGGTCAGTGTGGACAGGGGACGCTCTGTATACAGGGTCAGTGTGGACAGGGGTCACTCTGTACACAGGGTCAGTGTGGACAGGGTTCACTCTGTACACAGGGTCAGTGTGGACAGGGGACGCTCTGTATACAGGGTCAGTGTGGACAGGGGTCACTCTGTACACAGGGTCAGTATGGACAGGGGTCACTCTGTACACAGGGTCAGTGTGGACAGGTGTCGCTCTGTACACAGGGTCAGTGTGGACAGGGGTCACTCTGTACACAGGGTCAGTATGGACAGGGGTCACTCTGTACACAGGGTCAGTGTGGACAGGTGTCGCTCTGTACACAGGGTCAGTGTGGACAGGGGTCACTCTGTACACAGGGTCAGGGTGGACAGGGGTCATTCTGTACACAGGATCAGTGTGGGCAGGGGTCACTGTACACGGTCAGTGTGGACAGGGGTCAATCTGCACACAGGAGTCACTGTGTACACAGGGTCAGGGTGGTCAGGGGTCATTCTGTACACAGGTTCAGTGTGGACAGTGGTCACTGTACACGGTCAGTGTGGACAGGGGTCACTCTGTACATAGTGTCAAGGTGGACGAATTTTACTTTCCTTATTTAAGGAGGAATATAATTCCATTGGAGTCAGTTCAGAGAAAGTTCACTCGGTTGATTGCCGGTATAAATGTGTTGCCTTATTGAGGATAGATTGAGCAGTTTGTTCCATCATCATTTGTGTTTAGAAGAATGAGAGATGATCTTATTGAAAGATATAAGATTCTGAGGGGGTCTGACAGGGTGGATGCTGACAGAATGTTTCTCATGGGGCAATCTGGAACTGGGGGGCAAAGTTTCAGAATAAAGAGTCTCCTATTTGTGATGAAGGTGAGGCTCGAGGGGCCGAATGGCCTACTCCTGTTTCAGTTCTTATATTCTCATGTTCTTATTCTTATATTCTATCTGCACGAGGGACTAACTCACTTGTTTCTCAGGCGGCCGACTTAGTAATTTACGATTTAAAATATCCTAAAATATAAAAACACAGAAACAAATCCATCAACAGAGCCCGGGATCAATTCTCTACACAGGGTGTAACAGGCAATGTGATCCCTGAGACATTTAAGATCATTCCTTGCAGAAAGTTTAATAGTCAAAGGACTACCCGAGACACAAGGGACCATTGCCTGCACAGGCTATAACAGGCTATAAATAGAGCCTATGAATAGTATGGAAAGAAACTTGAAATGAGGAGCTTTTTATGTTGTGTGATGCAACATAAATGAGATGTGTGGAGTTCAGTTTGTTGAAGATGTCAGTTTATTAACAGCTAACAAGTATATACAGTGCTGAGCTACCTCTTTACATGACTTGCCTCCAGGTGTTACAGTAGCAGAGACACTCTGGCATGTAGTCACATGACTGCATCCTGGTATTTGGCTCATTAACATACTAAGATCGTAAAGGTACATTACTCTTAAAGTTAATCACACAACAAAATCTGCAAGGGATATAAAAATTAAAACAAAAAACTGTTTACAATTCTATTCAGAAAAAAAGGGTGGTAATGGATAAGACTGGACCCTGGAAAAATGAAGACATGATATTGTCACTGAAAATAAGGAAATGGCGGATATGTTGAATAATTACTTTGTGTCAGTATTTACAGCAGAGGAAGATGTCAGCATGTCAGAAATCCCAGGGAAATATGAAGGAATCAGAGTCAGGGGCTCATCAAACTGATGGAAGCAAAGTAACAGTAATGAAGAAAATAATGGCAGCAAAGAGTGACAAATCCCCAGGACCTGATGGTTTCCATCCCAGGGTTTTAAAGGAAGGCAGTGAGAAAGTTGTTGATGCCCTAACTACAATCTTCCAAAGTTCTCTCGATTTGGGAACCAGTCCTTTTTATGGGAAAATCATGTCTGGCAGTCCACTATTTAAGAAAGGTGAAGAGAAAGCAGGGAATTTCATGTGTTGTCAGGTAATTACTCAAGTCTATAAATAAGGGTAGAGTGACTGAACATTGAACATTTTCAGCTGAACTGAGAGCCAGCATGGATTTATATAGTGCAGGTCATGCCTGACAAATTGGATTGAATTTTTTGAACAGGTGACTAAATTACTGGAGAGGGGAATGTCTATGGGCATTACATATAAGGACTTCCAGAAGGCATTTGATAAAGTCCCTCATAAGAGACTGTTAACTAATGTTGAAGCTCATGGCACTGAAGGCAAATTATTGACTTAATTGTTGGTTAAGAAATTGACTGAGCGACAGGAGACAGAGAGTCAGGATAATGGGCAGGTACTCTCATTGGCAGGATCTGACTAGTGATATCTTGCAAGGCCTCAACTATTCACCAAATTTATTACCAACTTGGATGATGGGATGAAAATCCACCGAGGCAAATTTGCTGATGACAGTTTAAAGGGGGCATTATGATCAGTGTTGATAGAAACATAAAATTACCAAGAGGTATTGATGCATCAAATGGGCAAAACTCTGGTAAATAGATTCTACGGATACTAAATATTCCTGGATACAAACTCTTCAGGAAAGATCGGGAAGGCAAGAATGAAAGGAGGAGGGGTGGCAGTATTGATTCAGGGGGAGTATTACACTGTGGAGGGTCAAGAACAGAATATACTTGGTTATTTAAGTAATAATAGACGTAACATTAAACAATTGTGTGTATTCCATAGGTCACTAACAAGTGGGAAAGATATAGAGGAACAAAATTACAACAAAATTACAGAAATGTGCAAAAACTCAAGAGCAGTTATAAGGGGGACTTTAATTATCCAAATATAGACTGGGATAGTAATAGTGTAAAGGGCAGAGATGGGGAAGACTTTATGAAGGGTGTCCAGCAGAATTTTCTAGATCAGTTTGTTTCCAGCGCAACAAGGAAGGAGGCACTGCCGGATCTGGTTTTAGGAAATGAGGTGGATCAAATGTCTGTCAGGGAACATTTAGGGAACAGTGATCATAGTTTTAGGTTAATTATAGAAAAGGACGAGGAACAATCTAGAGTATAAATACTTAATTGGAGGAGGGCCAATTTCAATGGGACGAAAACAGATCTGTCTGGGGCAAAGTGGAATCAAAGATTGGCAGACAAAACTGTAAAGGATCAATGGGCTGCCTTTAAACAGGAGATGACTCAGGTACAGTAATAGAGTCAGAGAATCATAGACTGGTTACAGCACAGAGGAAGCCAATCGTCCTGTCTTGTCCGAACCGGCTCACTGCAAGAACAACTCAGCTATTTACACTCCCCTGCCTTTTCCTCGTAGTCCTGCAAATATTTCCTCTTCAGATAATTATCCAATTCCCTTTAGAAAGCCTTGATTGAATCTGCCTCCACCACACTCCCTGGCAATACATTCCAGATCCTAAACACTCACTGAATCTGCCTCCACCACACTCTCAGACGGTGCATTCCAGATCCTAAACACTCACTGAATCTGCCTCCACCACACTCTCAGGCAGTGCATTCCAGATCCTAAACACTCACTGAATCTGACTCCACCACACTCTCAGACAGTGCATTCCAGATCCTAAACACTCACTGAATCTGCCTCCACCACACTCTCAGGCAGTGCATTCCAGATCCTAAACACTCAATGAATCTGCCTCCACCACACTCTCAGGCAGTGCATTCCAGATCCGAAACACTCACTGAATCTGCCTCCACCACACTCTCAGGCAGTGCATTCCAGATCCTAAACACTCAATGAATCTGCCTCCACCACACTCTCAGGCAGTGCATTCCAGATCCTAAACACTCAATGAATCTGCCTCCACCACACTCTCAGGCAGTGCATTCCAGATCCTAAACACTCACTGAATCTGCCTCCACCACACTCTCAGGCAGTGCATTCCAGATCCTAAACACTCAATGAATCTGCCTCCACCACACTCTCAGGCAGTGCATTCCAGATCCTAAACACTCAATGAATCTGCCTCCACCACACTCTCAGGCAGTGCATTCCAGATCCTAAACACTCACTGAATCTGCCTCCACCACACTCTCAGGCAGTGCATTCCAGATCCTAAACACTCACTGAATCTGACTCCACCACACTCTCAGACAGTGCATTCCAGATCCTAAACACTCACTGAATCTGCCTCCACCACACTCTCAGGCAGTGCATTCCAGGTCCTAAACACTCAATGAATCTGCCTCCACCACACTCTCAGGCAGTGCATTCCAGATCCGAAACACTCACTGAATCTGCCTCCACCACACTCTCAGGCAGTGCATTCCAGATCCTAAACACTCAATGAATCTGCCTCCACCACACTCTCAGGCAGTGCACTCCAGATCCTAAACACTCAATGAATCTGCCTCCATCACACTCTCAGGCAGTGCATTCCAGATCCTAAACACTCACTGAATCTGCCTCCACCACACTCTCAGGCAGTGCATTCCAGATCCTAAACACTCACTGAATCTGCCTCCACCACAGTCTCAGGCAGTGCATTCCAGATCCTAAACACTCACTGAATCTGCCTCCACCACACTCTCAGACAGTGCATTCCAGATCCTAAACACTCACTGAATCTGCCTCCACCACACTCTCAGGCAGTGCATTCCAGATCCTAAACACTCACTGAATCTGCCTCCACCACAGTCTCAGGCAGTGCATTCCAGATCCTAAACACTCACTGAATCTGCCTCCACCACACTCTCAGACAGTGCATTCCAGATCCTAAACACTCACTGAATCTGCCTCCACCACACTCTCAGGCAGTGCATTCCAGATCCTAAACACACAATGAATCTGCCTCCATCACACTCTCAGGCAGTGCATTCCAGATCCTAAACACTCACTGAATCTGCCTCCACCACAGTCTCAGGCAGTGCATTCCAGATCCTAAACACTCACTGAATCTGCCTCCACCACACTCTCAGACAGTGCATTCCAGATCCTAAACACTCACTGAATCTGCCTCCACCACACTCTCAGGCAGTGCATTCCAGATCCTAAACACACAATGAAGCTGCCTCCACCACACTCTCAGGCAGTGCATTCCAGATCCTAAACACTCACTGAATCTGCCTCCACCACACTCTCAGGCAGTGCATTCCAGATCCTAAACACTCAATGAATCTGCCTCCATCACACTCTCAGGCAGTGCATTCCAGATCCTAAACACTCAATGAATCTGCCTCCACCACACTCTCAGACAGTGCATTCCAGATGCTAAACACTCAATGAATCTGCCTCCACCACACTCTCAGGCAGTGCATTCCAGATCCTAAACACTCACTGAATCTGCCTCCACCACACTCTCAGGCAGTGCATCCCAGATCCTAAACACTCACTGAATCTGTCTCCACCACACTCTCAGGCAGTATATTCCAGATCCTAAACACTCACTGAATCTGTCTCCACCACACTCTCAGGCAGTGCATTCCAGATCCTAAACACTCACTGAATCTGCCTCCACCACACTCTCAGACAGTGCATTCCAGATCCTAAACACTCAGTGAATCTGCCTCCACCACACTCTCAGACAGTGCATTCCAGATCCTAAACATTCACTGAATCTGCCTCCACCACACTCGCAGACAGTGCATTCCAGATCCTAAACACTCAATGAATCTGCCTCCACCACACTCTCAGGCAGTGCATTCCAGATCCTAAACACTCACTGAATCTGCCTCCACCACACTCTCAGACAGTGCATTCCAGATCCTAAACACTCACTGAATCTGCCTCCACCACACTCTCAGACAGTGCATTCCAGATCCTAAGCACTCACTGAATCTGCCTCCTCCACACTCTCAGACAGTGCATTCCAGATCCTAAACACTCACTGAATCTGCCTCCACCACACTCTCAGACAGTGCATTCCAGATCCTAAACACTCACTGAATCTCCCTCCTCCACACTCTCAGACAGTGCATTCCAGATCCTAAGCACTCACTGAATCTGCCTCCACCACACTCTCAGACAGTGCATTCCAGATCCTAAGCACTCACTGAATCTGCCTCCTCCACACTCTCAGACAGTGCATTCCAGATCCTAAACACTCACTGAATCTGCCTCCACCACACTCTCAGACAGTGCATTCCAGATCCTAAACACTCACTGAATCTGTCTCCACCACACTCTCAGGCAGTGCATTCCAGATCCTAAACACTCACTGAATCTGCCTCCACCACACTCTCAGACAGTGCATTCCAGATCCTAAACACTCAATGAATCTGCCTCCACCACACTCTCAGGCAGTGCATTCCAGATCCTAAACACTCAATGAATCTGCCTCCACCACACTCTCAGACGGTGCATTCCAGATCCTAAACATTCACTGAATCTGCCTCCACCACACTCGCAGACAGTGCATTCCAGATCCTAAACACTCACTGAATCTGCCTCCACCACACTCTCAGGCAGTGCATTCCAGATCCTAAGCACTCACTGAATCTGCCTCCTCCACACTCTCAGACAGTGCATTCCAGATCCTAAACACTCAATGAATCTGCCTCCACCAGACTCTCAGGCAGTGCATTCCAGATCCTAAGCACTCACTGAATCTGCCTCCTCCACACTCTCAGACAGTGCATTCCAGATCCTAAACACTCACTGAATCTGCCTTCACCACACTCTCAGACAGTGCATTCCAGATCCTAAACACTCACTGAATCTGCCTCCACCACACTCTCAGGCAGTGCATTCCAGATCCTAAACACTCAATGAATCTGCCTCCACCACACTCTCAGGCAGTGCATTCCAGATCCTAAACACTCAATGAATCTGCCTCCACCACACTCTCAGACAGTGCATTCCAGATCCTAAACACTCAATGAATCTGCCTCCACCACACTCTCAGACAGTGCATTCCAGATCCTAAACACTCAATGAATCTGCCTCCACCACACTCTCAGACAGTGCATTCCAGATCCTAAACACTCAATGAATCTGCCTCCACCACACTCTCAGACAGTGCATTCCAGATCCTAAACACTCACTGAATCTGCCTCCACCACACTCTCAGGCAGTGCATTCCAGATCCTAAACACTCAATGAATCTGCCTCCACCACACTCTCAGGCAGTGCATTCCAGATCCTAAACACTCAATGAATCTGCCTCCACCACACTCTCAGACAGTGCATTCCAGATCCTAAACACTCAATGAATCTGCCTCCACCACACTCTCAGACAGTGCATTCCAGATCCTAAACACTCAATGAATCTGCCTCCACCACACTCTCAGACAGTGCATTCCAGATCCTAAACACTCAATGAATCTGCCTCCACCACACTCTCAGACAGTGCATTCCAGATCCTAAACACTCAATGAATCTGACTCCACCACACTCTCAGACAGTGCATTCCAGATCCTAAACACTCGCTGAATCTGTCTCCACCATACTCTCAGACAGTGTATTCCAGATCCTAAACACTCACTGAATCTGCCTCCACCACACTCTCAGACAGTGTATTCCAGATCCTAAACACTCACTGAATCTGCCTCCACCACACTCTCAGACAGTGCATTCCAAATCCTAACCATTCACTGTGGAAAAAGGCATTTCCTCATCCCTGTTCATTCTTTTGTCATTCACCTTAAATCGGTGAGTTCTGATTCTGGAGCCTTCCACCAATGAGAACAGTTTCTCCCTTTCTTCTCTGTTCAGACCCCTCATGATTTTGAACACTTCTGACAATCTTCTCTTACTCATCCGTTCCCCAAGGAGAACAACCCCTGCTTCACCAAACTATCCACATAACTGACTTCCCTCATCCTTGGAATAATTCTTACAAATCTTTTCTGCTCCCTCTTTAACGCCTTCACATCCTTCCTAAAGTCTGATGCCTGGAATTGGACATAATACTCCAGTTGAGGCCAAACCAGTGTTTGATACAAGTTCATCCTAACCTCCTTGTTCTTGTACTCTAGGCCTCTATTTATAAAGCCCAGGATCCCCTATGCTTTATTAACCACTTTCTAACCTACCCTGCCACCTTCAATGATTTGTGCACATATTCCCCCCAGGTCCCTCTGCACAAGCACACTCTATCGAATTATATCCTTGATTTTATTTTGCCTCTCCTCGTTCTTCCTCCCAAAATGTATCAGTTCACACTTCTCAGCATTAAATTTCATCTGTCAGACTTCTGCCCATTCCAACAGCCTGTCTCCGTCTTCTTCAATTTTATCACTGTCCTCCTCACAGTTCACAACACTTCCATGTTTTGTGCTCTTGTGCAAATTCTGCATTTGTGCCCTGTACACCCAAGTCTAGGTCATTAATACAGATCAAGAGGAGAAGTGGTCTGAATATCAATCACTAGCAAACATCACAATACCTTCCTCCAGTAAGAAAAACCACCATTCACAACTACACTCTGTTCCTCGTCACACAGCCAATTTCATATCCATGCTTTCACTGTCCTGTTCATTCCATGGGCTTCCATGCTTCTGATAAGCCTGTTATGTGGCACTTTATGAAACATCTTTTGGAAGTCCATGTCCACCACATCAACTGCATTACCCTCATCAACTATCATTGGAGTTCTGAAGAAGGGTCACTGACCTGAAACCTTAACTCTGCTTCTCTCTCCACAGATGCTGCCAGACCTCCTGAGTATTTCCAGTATTTCTTGATTTTATTTCAGATTTCCAGCATCTGCAGTATTTTGCTTTTATTAACCCTCATCAACTATCTGTGTTACCTCGCCAAAAACCATTTTCCCATCACCGAGGTTAAACTGACTGGCGTGTAGTTGCTGGGCTTATCTTTACAAGCTTTCTTGAACATGACTGTAACATTGGCAATTCTCTGGCATTTCCCTGTATCTATGCCACTGCAATTTACACCCTTATATTTGCAAATCTCCAGGCCACTGTTGCACATGTTTATCTAAGCAGGATAGGAAGATTATGGCCAATTCCTCTGCAATTTCCACCCTTACTTCCCTCCGTATCCTTGGATGTATCTCATCTGTTCCTGGTTACTTATCCACTTTAAGAACAGCCTGCCTTTCCAGTGCCTACTCTTCAGCATGTTTTAACCCATCCTGTGTCTCAACTACCTCTACTTTCACCATGACTTGGACAGCATCTTCTTCCTTGGTAAAGACAGATGCAAAGTACTCATTTAGTACCTCATCCATTTCCTCAGTCTCCGTGCATAAAAATCCCTTTCTAGGTCCCTAATTGGCACTACTCCTCCTTTTACCACCCTTTCAGTATTTATCATAGAGAATAGATCTCTATTTCTATGCCTATAGAAGACTTCTAGTTTCACACTTATGTTAGCTGCCAGTCCATTTTCATAATCTCCACTTGCTTCTCTTATTTCTTTTTTCACTTCAGCTCTGAACATCCTAGTTCTCTGTTGTCTTATCAACCTGACATCTGTCATATGCACAGGGTCAGTCTGTACATATGGTCTGTCTGGACACAGGGTCAGTGTGGACAGGGGTCAGCTGTGCACAGGGGTCACTCTGTACACAGGGTCAGTGTGGACAGGGGTCACTCTGTACACAGGGTCAGTGTGGACAGGGGTCACTCTTTACACAGGGTCAGTCCATACACAGGGTCAGTCTGGACATGGGTCACTCTGTACAGAGGGTCAGTATGGAAGGGGTCACTCTGTACACAGGGTCGGTGTGGACAGGGGTCACTCTGTACACGGGGTCAGTGTGGACAGGGGCCACTCTGAACACAGGGTCAGTGTGGACAGGGGTCACTCTGTACACAGGGTCAGTGTGGACAGCGGTCACTCTCTACACAGGGTCAGTGTGGACAGCGGTCACTCCCTACACAGGGTCAGTGTGGACAGCGGTCACTCTCTACACAGGGTCAGTGGATGGAGGTTATTCTCTATCTGCAGGAGAGATTAACTCACTTGTTTGTCTGGCTGCCTGGTTAATGTCTGACGTTCTAAAATATCCTAAAAAATAAAAACACAGAAACAAATCCATCAACAAATAATGGAACACAACTCCCTAGAAATGGTGTAACATGAAAAGGGTTCCCTGAAACACTTGGTTTTGTTCTCTACTCAAGGTGTAATGGGAAATCTCCTCCCTGAGACACATGGGATCATTCTCTACACAGAGTGTAATGGATAAAGAGCTGCTTGTGCCACACGGGATCGTTTGCTACACTGGGTGTAATAGGAAAGGGATCCCCTGGTGAGACAGGATCATTCTCTGCACAGAGAGTATCTTTCAAGGCCTCCTGCAATAAACAGGAGCAATCTGTACTCGGCTTTATGTTCTACCAAATGTCATTTTACACACAAGACCCGGCATCTCCCTCAATCTACTATAATCATCAAGCCAACAGATCAATCCTGGTTCAATGAGCAGTGCAGGAGAGGATGCTGGAAGCAGCACCAGGCATATCTAAAAATGAGATGTCAACCTGGTGAAGTTACAACACAGGACTACATTCATGTTAAATAGTGGAGGCAAAGTGATATAGACATAGCTAAGTGATCCCACAACCAACAGATCAGAACAAAGCTCTGCAGTCCTGCTACATCCAGTCATAAAGGGCGGTGGGCAATGAAACAATTAACCGGAGGACGAGGCTCCACAAATATCATCAATAACGCAGTGTAAAGCATGTCAGGTCAAAAGACAAGGCTAAATCATTTGCAACCAACTTCACCCAGAAGTGCCAAGTGGTTGATCCATCTTTGCCTCCTCCTCAGGTTCTCAGCATCACAGATGCCAGTCTTCACCCAATTCAAATCCTCCACGTGATGTCACGAAACGGCTAAAGGCAATGGATACTGCAAAGGCTGTGGGCCCTGATAACATTCCGGCTGTAGTGCTAAAGACTTGTTCTCCAGAATGAGTTATTCGCCTAGCCAAGCTGTTCCAGTACAGCTACAACACTCGCATCTACCCAGCAATGTGGAAAATTGTCCAGGTGTGTCCTGTACACAAACAGGAGGATCAATCCATTCCAGCCAATTACCGCCCTATCAATCTACTCTCAATCATCAGCCAAGTGATGGAAGGTGTTGTTGACATTGATATCAAGTGGTACTTACTCAGCAATAACCTGCTCAGCGATGCACAGTTTGAGTTCTGTCAGGGCCACTTGGCTCCAGACTTCATTGCAACCTTGGTCCAAACATGGACAAAAGAGCTGAAGCCCAGAGGTGGGTTGGGAGTGACTGCCCTCACTATCAAGGCAGCATTTGACTGAGTATGGCATCAAGGAGCCTGAGCAAAATTGAAGTCGATGGGAATCAGTGGGAAAACTCTCCACTAGTTGGAGTTATACCTAGCACAAATGAAGATGGTTGAAGTTGTTGGTGGCGAAACAGCTCAGCCCCAGGACATCGTTCCTCAGGGCAATAGCCTGGACCCAAGCATCTTCAGCTGTTTCAGTGACCTACCCTCTCACACAAGATCAGATGTGGGGATGTTCACTGATGATGCACAATGTTTAGTACCATTTGCAGACATGCCCAGATACAGCAAGACCTGAACACCATTCAGGCTTGGGCTGGTAAGTGGCTAGTAACATTCGCACCACACAACTGCCAAGCAATGGCCATCTCCAACAAAAGAGAATCTACGCATCCCCCCTTGACATTTAATGATATTTAATGACCATTGCTGAATTATCAACATCCTTGGGTTGCCATTGACCAGAAATTGAACTGGAAAAGACATAGAAACATAGTGGCTACAAGAGCAGGTCAGAGGATGGCAATTCACCTCCTGACTCCCCAAAGCCTGTCCACCATCTACAAGGCACAAGTCAGGAGTGTGATGGAATACTCTCCACTTGCCTGGATTGGTGCAGCTCCAACAACACTCAAGAAGCTCAACAGCATCCCGGACAAAGCAGCCTGCTTGATTAGCACACCATTCACTACCTTCAACAGTCAATCCCTTCACCACTGACGTATGGTGACAACAGTGTGTACCATCCACAAATGCACTGCAGCAATTCAGCAAGGCTCCTTTGAGAGCACCTTCCAAACCCACGACCTCTACCACCTCTAAGGACAAGGGCAGCAGATGCATGGGAACACCACCACCTACAAGTTCCCCTCCATGCCACACACCATCCTGACGTGGAACTATATCGCCGTTCCTTTACTGTTGCTGGGTCAAAATCCTGAAACTCCCTTCCTAAAAGTACTGTGGGTATACGTACATCACAGGACTGCAGTGGCGCAAGAAGACAGCTCACCACCATTTTCTCAAGGTCAATTAGGGATTGTAATAAATGTTGGCCTCGCCAGTGATGCCCACATCCCATGAACGAATAAAGAAATCTCTTTGAACAGTGTTAATGTGGAGAAGGCTCACAGATGAGTGATTTGGTCGTCAAATATCCTAAAATATAAAACCACAGAATCAAATCTATCAACGAATCCCAGGATCATTCCCTACACTGGGACTCTGTACATTAGCTAAGTGTGGGCAAAGTTCACTCTATACATGATGTCAGAGGACGGAGAGTGGTCACACTATACACAGGGTCACAGGACATACCACGGTTACTCTGTATGCAGTGTCAGAGATCAGTCAGGTGACACTCTATGTTAATTGTGTTTAATCATTGGCAGATGGAGGGTGTTCTTTAGGTTCTTACATGACTATATATACACTTACTGAAACTGAGTGAAGGTTTGATTGAGGAGCTGCATGTTTGTAATCTTGTTATTTTGTAAAATAAATGCTGGACTGAGTAAAGATTGGCTCCAGCAAAATCCTTAAACAAGCAGCTTTCTGGAGTATGACACTATATGCAAGGTTAGAGGGAGGTGAGGGGTTAGTGTGGACAAGGATCACTCTGCACACAGGGTGAATATGGACAGGGGTCATTCTGCACACAGGGTCAGGGTGGTCAGGGGTCACTCTGTACACAGGGTCAGTGGGGACAGGGGTCACTCTGTACACAGGGTCAATATGGACAGGTGTCACTCTGTACACAGGGTCAGGGTGGTCAGGGGTCATTCTGCACACAGGGTCAGGGTGGTCAGGGGTCACTCTGTACACAGGGTCAGTGGGGACAGGGGTCACTCTGTACACAGGGTCAATATGGACAGGTGTCACTCTGTACACAGGTCAGTGGGGACAGGGGTCACTCTTTACACAGGGTCAATATGGACAGGTGTCACTCTGTACACAGGGTCAGGGTGGTCAGGGGTCACTCTGTACACAGGGTCAGTGTGGACAGGTGTCACTCTGTACACAGGGTCAGTGTGGACAGGGGTCACTCTGTACACAGGGTCAGGGTGGTCAGGGGTCACTCTGTACACAGGGTCAGTGGGGACAGGGGTCACTCTGTACACGGGTCAGTGTTGTCAGGGGTCACTCTGTACACAGGGTCAGTGTGGACAGGGGTCACTCTGTACACAGGGTCAGGGTGGATGAATTTTACTTTCCTTATTTAAGTAGGAATATAATTCCATTGGAGTCAGTTCAGAGAAAGTTCACTCGGTTGATTGCCGGTATAAATGTGTTGTCTTATTGAGGATAGATTGAGCAGTTTGTCCTATAATCATTTGTGTTTAGAAGAATGAGAAATGATCTTATTGAAAGATATAAGATTCTGAGGGGGTCTGACAGGGTGGATGCTGACAGAATGTTTCTCATGGGGCAATCTGGAACTAGGGGGCAAAGTTTCAGAATAAAGAGTCTCCTATTTGTGATGAAGGTGAGGCTCGAGGGGCCGAATGGCCTACTCCTGTTTCAGTTCTTATATTCTCATGTTCTTATTCTTATATTCTATCTGCACGAGGGACTAACTCACTTGTTTCTCAGGCGGCCGACTTAGTAATTTACGATTTAAAATATCCTAAAATATAAAAACACAGAAACAAATCCATCAGCATAGCCCGGGATCAATTCTCTACACAGGGTGTAACAGGCAATGTGATCCCTGAGACATTTAAGATCATTCCTTGCAGAAAGTTTAATAGTCAAAGGACTACCCGAGACACAAGGGACCATTGCCTGTACAGGCTATAACAGGCTACAAATAGAGCCTATGAATAGTATGGAAAGAAACTTGAAATGAGAAGCTTTTTATGTTGTGTGATGCAACATAAAGGAGATGTGTGGAGTTCAGTTTGTTGAAGACGTCAGTTTATTAACAGCTAACAACTATATAAGTGCTGAGCTACCTCTTTACATGACTTGCCTCCAGGTGTTACAGTAGCAGAGACACTCTGGCATGTAGTCACATGACTGCATCCTGGTATTTGGCTCATTAACATACTAAGATCGTAAAGGTACATTACTCTTAAAGTTAATCACACAACAAAATCTGCAAGGGATATAAAAATTAAAACCAAGAATTGTTTACAATTGAATTAGGAAAAAACGGGTGGTAATGGATAATACCGGCCCCTTGAAAAATGAAGACATGATATTGTTACTGAAAATAAGGAAATGGCGGATATGTTGAATAATTACTTAGTGTCAGTATTTACAGCAGAGGAAGAGGTCAGCATGTCAGCAATCCCAGGGAACTATGAATGAATCAGAGTCAGGGTCTCATCAAACTGATGGAAGCAAAGTAACAGTAATGAAGAAAATAATGGCAGCAAAGAGTGACAAATCCCCAGGACCTGATGGTTTCCATCCCAGGGTTTTAAAGGAAGGCAGTGAGAAAATTGTTGATGCCCTAACTACAATCTTCCAAAGCTCTCTCGATTTGGGAACCAGTCCTTTTGATGGGAAAATCACGCATGTCCGTCCACTATTAAAGAAAGCTAAGAGAGGGAAACCAGGGAATTATAGAGCTGTTAGCCTAACATGTGTTGTTGGGTAATTACTCAAGTCTACAATTAAGGGTAGAGTGACTGAACACTGAACATTTTCAGCAGAACTGAGAGAGTATCATGGATTTATAAAGGGGAGATTATGTCTGAATAATCGGATTGAATTTTTTAAAGAGGTGACTAAACTACTGCACAGGGTAATGTCGATGAATGCTATATATCTGGACTTCCAGAAGGCATTTGATAAGGTGCCTCATAAGAGACTTTTAGCTAAACTTGACGCCCATGGAATTGAATGCAAATTATTGACCTGGCAAAGAAACAGAGTGAGAGGCAGGAGACAGAGAGTCAGGATAATGGGCAGGTACTCTCATTGGTAGGATCTGACTAGTGATGTCCTGCAAGGCCTCAACTATTCACCAAATTTATTACTGACTTGGATGATGGGATGAAAATCCACCGAGGCAAATTTGCTGATGACAGTTTAAAGGGGGCATTATGATCAGTGTTGATAAAAACATAAAATTACCAAGAGGTATTGATGGATCAAATGGGCAAAACTCTGGCAAATAGATTCTATGGCACTAAATATTCCTGGATACAAACTCTTTAGGAATGATAGGGAAGGCAAGAAAGAAAGGAGGAGGGGTGGCAGTATTGATTCAGGGGAATATTACTGAGCTGGAGTGGTCGAGGACAGAATCTATTTGGTTAGTTAAGAAATAATAGACGAACATTTAAACAGTTGTGTGTATTCCATAGGCCACAAATTGTGGAAAACATACAGAGGAGCAAATTTACAAGGAAATTACAGAGAGGTGCAAAAACTCGAGAGTAGTCATAGTGGGGGACTTTAATTATCCAAATATAGACTGGGATAGTAATAGTGTAAAGGGCAGAGATGGGGAAGACTTTATGAAGGGTGTCCAGGAGAATTTTCTAGATCAGTTTGTTTCCAGCCCAACAAGGAAGGAGGCACTGCCGGATCTGGTTTTAGGAAATGAGGTGGGTCAAGTGTCTGTCGGGGAACATTTACGGAACAGCGATCATCGTTGTAGGTTAATTATGGAAAAGGAAGAGGAGAATCTAGAGTAAAAATACTTAATTGGAGGATGGCCAATTTCAATGGGATGAGAACAGATCTGTCTGGGGCAGAGTGGAATGAAAGATTGGCAGACAAAACTGTAAAGGATCAATGGGCTGCCTTTAAACAGGAGATGACTCAGGTACAGTCAGAGAGTCATAGACTGGTTACAGCACAGAGGAAGATATTCGTCCTGTCTTGTCCATACTGGCTCACTGCCAGAACAACTCAGCCATTTCCACTCCCCTGCCTTTTCCTCGTAGTCCTGCAAATTTTTCCTGTTCCGATAATTATTCAATTCCCTTTTGGAAGCCATGATTGAATCTGCCTCCAAAACACTCTCAGGCAATACATACTAGATCCCAACCATTCACTGTGGAAAATGACATTTCCTCATCACTGTTGGTTCTATTGTAATTCACCTTAACTAGGTGTCCTTTGATTCTGGAACCTTCCACCAATGGACACAGTTTCTCTCTATCTACTCTGTTCAGAACCCTCATGATTTTGAACACCTCTATCAATCTTCTCTTAATCTTCTCTTCCCCAAGGAGAACAGCCCCAGCTTCCCCAGTCTACCTATATAACGGAGAACCTCAACCCTGGAACCATTCTCATAAATCTTTTCTGCACCCTCTCTAAAGCCTTCACATCCTTCCTAAAGTGTTATCCTCAGAATTGGACTCAATACTCCATTTGAGGACAATCCAGTGTTTGATACAGGTTCATCATTAAGAATTATAGAAGGTTTACAGAACAGCAAGTGGCCACTTGGCCCATTGTGTTATGGCGGCCGAAGAACGGGCCTAATCCCACCTTCCACCATTTAGTGCACAGCCCTGTAGGATACAGCACTTGAGGTGCATATTCAGGCACTTTTTAAATAGGTTGAGGGTTTCTGCCTCTACCACCCTTTAATGCAATGAGTTCCAGACCCCTATCACCCTCGGAGTGAAAATTTATTCCTCATCTCCCCCCTAATTGTTTTACAAATCACTTCAAATCTACATCCCCTCGTCACTGACCTCTCTGCTAAGCTGAATAGACCCTTCACCTCCACTCTATCCAGGCCCCTCACAATGTTGTACATTTCAACCAGATCTCCCCTCAGCCTTCTCTGTTCCTAGAAGAACAACCCCAGCCTATCCAATCTTTCCTCATAGCTGCATTTTTCCAGTCCTGGAAACATCCTCGTAAACCTCCTCTGTACCCTCTCTGGTGCAATTACATCCTTTCTGTAATAAGGTGACCAGAACGGCACATAGTATTCAGGATGTGGCCGAACCATTGAGTTATGCATAACCTCCCTGCTCTTACAGACTATGCCTCAGCTAATAAAGGAAAGAATTCCATATGCCTTCTTAACCACCTTATCGACCTGTCCTGCTACCTTCAAGGATCTGTGGACAGAAACTCCAAGGTACCACACTTCCTCTACACTTCTCAGTATTCTCCCGTTAATCGTGTATTCCTTTGCCTTTTTTGACCTCCCCAAATGCATCACCTCACACTTCACTGGGTTGAATTCCATTTGCTACTTCTCTGCCCATCTGGTCAGTCAATCGATATCTTCCTGAAGCCGACAGCTATCCTCCTCGCTATCAATCACACGGCTAATTTCTGTGTCGTCTGCAAACCTCTTGATCATGCCCCTTACAGTTACATCCAAATCGTTCACATATCCCACAAAAAGCAGGGCATCTAGTAGTGACCCCTGTGGAATGTCACTGGAAACAGCCTCAAAAACAGCCGTCAACAATTACCCTTTGTTTCCTGCCACTGAGCCAATTATGTATCCAGCTTGCAACATTTCCCTGGATCCCATGCTCTTATTTTTTTTTAACCAGTCTGCCATGTCACTGTCCCTTTCATTCCATGGGCTTCAAAGTTGCTGACAAGCCACTTTATCAAATACATTTGAGAAATCCATGTACACTACAACAACCACTTTACCTTCATCAACCTTCTCTGTTACCTCATCAAAAAACTCAAGTAAGCTTTTTAAAACACATTTTGTCCTTAACAATTCGAAGCTGTCTTTCATTAATTAATCCGCATTCGGCAAAGTGACTGCGACTTTTCACCCAAATTATCATTTCTAAAAGCTTTTCCACCTGCGAGGTTAAACTGACTGGCCTGTGGTTGCTAGGCTTGTCCTTGCACCCTTTTTTGAACAAGGGTGCAACATTTGCTATTTTCCAGGCCTCTGGAAACACCTCTGTATCTAAGTAGAATTCTAAATTATGGTCAAAGCCTCTGCAATTTCCACCCTTACTTCCCTCATTTTCCTTGAGTGTATCTCATCCAGTCCAGGTGACTTATCCACTTT
This sequence comes from Heterodontus francisci, assembly GCF_036365525.1. Taxonomy (NCBI): domain Eukaryota; kingdom Metazoa; phylum Chordata; class Chondrichthyes; order Heterodontiformes; family Heterodontidae; genus Heterodontus; species Heterodontus francisci. The sequence continues at coordinate 87,199,878 of NC_090388.1, read as the reverse complement.
AAGTACAGCTTTTCCAGTCCCTACTCTTCAGCATGTTTTAGCCCATAAGTCCCTCAACTACCTCCTCTGTCACCAGGACTTGAGCAGCATCTTCCTCTTCATTAAAGACAGATGCAAATTCCTCATTTAGAACCTCATCCATGCCCTCTGCCTCCATGCATAAATCCCTTTTTTGGTCCCTAATTCACCCCACTACACCATTTAGTACCCTTTTACAACTTAAATGCCAAGAGAAGACTTTAAGAGACCCTTTTATGTTAGCTGCCAGTCCCTTTCATAATCTCTCTTTGCTCCTCTTATTTTTTCACTTCTACTCTGAACTTGCAGCTTCTCACTTGTAATTATAAACCTGATATCATCATATGCACAGGGTCAGTCTGTACACAGGGTCACTCTGTACACAGAGTCAGTCTGTAAACAGGGTCAGTGTGGACAGGGGCCGCTCTGTACACAGGGTCAGTGTGGACAGGGGTCACTCTGTACACAGGGTCAGTGTGGACAGGGGTCACTCTGTACACAGGGTCAGTGTGGACAGGGGTCACTCTGAACACAGGGTCAGTGTGGACAGGGGTCACTCTGTACACAGGGTCAGTGTGGACAGCGGTCACTCTGTACACAGGGTCAGTGTGAACAGGGGTCACTCTGAACACAGGGTCAGTGTGGACAGGGGTCACTCTGTACACAGGGTCAGTGTGGACAGCGGTCACTCTGTACACAGGGTCAGTGTGGACAGGGGTCACTCGGTACACAGGGTTAGTCTGTACACAGGGTCACTCTGTACACAGGATCAGTCTGTACACAGGGTCATTGTGGACAGGGGCCACTCTGTGCACAGGGTCATTATGGACAGGGGTCACTCTGTAAACAGGGTCAGTGTGGACAGGGGTCGCTCTGTACACAGGGTCAGTGTGGACAGGGGTCACTCTGAACACAGGGTCAGTGTGAACAGGGGTCACTCTGTACACAGGGTCAGTGGGGACAGGGGTCACTCTGTACACAGGGTCAGTGTGGACAGGGGTCACTCCCTACACAGGGTCAGTGTGGGCAGGGGTCACTCTGTACACAGGGTCAGTGTGGACAGGGGTCATTCCCTACACAAGGTCAGTGTGGACAGGGGTCACTCTGTACACAGGGTCAGTGTAGACAGGGGTCACTCTGTACACAGGGTCAGTGTGGACAGGGGTCACTCCCTACACAGGGTCAGTGTGGACAGGGGTCACTCTGTACACAGGGTCAGTGTGGACAGGGGTCACTCTGTACACAGGGTCAGTGTGGACAGGGGTCACTCTGTACACAGGATCAGTGTGAATGGAGGTTATTCTCTATCTGCAGGAGAGATTAACTCACTTGTTTGTCTGGCTGCCTGGTTAATGTCTGACGTTCTAAAATATCCTAAAAAATAAAAACACAGAAACAAATCCATCAACAAATAATGGAACACAACTCCCTGGAAATGGTGTAACATGAAAAGGGTTCCCTGAAACACTTGGTTTCGTTCTCTACTCAAGGTGTAATGGGAAATCTCCTCCCCGAGACACATGGGATCATTCTCTACACAGAGTGTAATGGATAAAGAGCTGCTTGTGCCACACGGGATCGTTTGCTACACTGGGTGTAATAGGAAAGGGATCCCCTGGTGAGACAGGATCATTCTCTGCACAGAGAGTATCTTTCAAGGCCTCCTGCAATAAACAGGAGCAATCTGTACTCGGCTTTATGTTCTACCAAATGTCATTTTACACAAGACCCGGCATCTCCCTCAATCTACTATAATCATCAAGCCAACAGATCAATCCTGGTTCAATGAGCAGTGCAGGAGAGGATGCCGGAAGCAGCACCAGGCATATCTAAAAATGAGATGTCAACCTGGTGAAGTTACAACACAGGACTACATGCATGTTAAATAGTGGAGGCAATGTGATATAGACATAGCTAAGTGATCCCACAACCAACAGATCAGAACAAAGCTCTGCAGTCCTGCTGCATCCAGTCATGAAAGGTTGTGGACAATTAAACAACTAACTGAAGGAAGAGACTCCACAAACATCCCCATCATTAATAAAAGAGGAGTACAGCACATCCAGGCAAAAGACAAGGTTGAAGCATTTGCAAGCAACTTCAGCCAGGAGTGCCGAGTGGATAATCCATCTCAGCCTCCTCCTGAGATCCCCAGAATCACAGATCCCAGTCTTCTGCCAATCCGATTCCCTTCCATGTGATATCAAGAAATGGCTGAAGACATTGGATACTGCAAAGGCTATGATCCCTGACACCATCCCAGCTATAGTACTGAAGACTTGTGCTCCAGAACTATCCGCGCCCTTCGCCAAGCTGTTCCAGCACAGTTACAACACTGGCATCTACCCGGCAATGTGGAAAATTGTCCAGGTATGTCCTGTCCTCAAAGAGCAGGACAAATCGAACCCGGCCAATTGCCGCCCCAACAGTTTACTCTCAATCATCAGCAAAGTGATGGAACGGGTCGTTGACAGTGCTATCAAGTGGCACTTACTCAGCAATAACCTGCTTACCGATACGCTGTTTGGATTCTGCCAGGGTCACTCAGCTCCAGACCTCACTACACCCTTGGTTCAAACATGAACAAAAGAGCTGAATTCAAACGGTGAGATGGGAGTGACTGCCCTCACTATCAAAGCAGCATTTGAGTCTGGCATCAAGGAGCTTTAGCAGAATTGAAATGAGTGGGAATCAGCGGGACAACTGTCCACTGGTTGGAATCACACCTAGCACAAGGAAGATGGCTGTGGTTGTTGGAGATCAATCATCTCAACCGCAGGACATTGCAGCAGGAGTTCCTCAGTGTAGTGTCCCAGACCCAACCATCTTCAGCTGCTTCATCAATGACCTTCCCTCTACCAATAATGTCAGAACTGGGGATGTTCGCTGATGATTGCACAGTGTTCAGTGCCAAACACAGCTCCTCAGACGTGCCCACCTGCAGAAAGACCTGGACAACATTCAGACTTTGGCTGGTAAGTGGCAAGTAACGTTCACTCCACACAAGTGTCAGGCAATGACCATCTCCAACAATTAAAATCTAAACATCCTCCCTTGACATTCAACAGCATTACCATCGCTGAATCCCCACAATCAATAACCTGGGGGTTCCCACTGACCAGAAACTGAACTGGACCAGGCATATAAATATTATGGGTACAACAGCAGGTCAGAGGCTGAGAATTCTGTGGTGAGTAACTCACCTCCTGACTCCCCAAAGCTTGTCCACCATCTACAAGGCACAAATCAGGCATGTAAGGAATACTCCCCACTTGGATGACTGAGTGCATCTCCAACACTCAAGAAACTCAACACCATCCAGGACAAAGTAGCCGCTTGATCGGCACTCCATCCTGCACTGCAGCAACTCAGCAAGGCTCCTTTGACTGCACCTTCCAAACCCGTGACCTCTTCCACCTGGAAGGAGAAGGGCAGCAGCTGCATGGAACACCATGCCTGCAAGTTCCCCTCCAAGCGACAGACCATTCTGCCCTGGAACTATATCACCGTTCCTTCACTGGCGCTGGATCAAAATCCTGGAACTCCCTTCCTAACAGCACTGTGGGTGTACCTACCTCACATGAACTGCAGCGCTTCAAGAAGGCAAGCTCACCACCACCTTCTCAAGGGCAATAAATGCTGGCCTCGCCTGCGACGCCCACATTTTAAAACATTTTATTTTAGAGATACAGCACTGAAACAGGCCCTTCGGCCCACCGAGTCTGTGCCAACCAACAACCACCCATTAATACTAACCCTGCAGTAATCCCATATTCTCTACCACCTACATACACTAGGGGCAATTTACAATGGCCAATTTACCTATCAACCTGCAAGTCTTTGGCTGTGGGAGGAAACTGGAGCACCCTGCGAAAACCCACGCGGTCACAGGGAGAACTTGCAAACTCCGCACAGGCAGTACCCAGGTACATCCCAGGAACGAATAAAGAAATCTCTGTAAACAGTGTTAGTGCGGACAAAGCTCACAGATTAGTGTTTTTGGTCTGAAAATATCCTAAAATATACAACCACATAATCAAATCTATCAACAAATCCCAGAATCATTCTCTACACTGGGAGTAATGAGCAAGGGGATCTGTGCATTGGCTAAGTGTGGGAAAAGGTCACTCTATACATGGTGTCAGAGGGCAGAGTGTGGTCACACTATACTCAGGGTCAGAGGACATACCGTGGTTACTCTGTATGCAGTGTCAGAGAGCAGTCAAGTGACACTATGTTAATTGTGTTTAATCATATGCAAGTGGAGGGTGTTATTTAGGGTCTTGCTTACTATATATACAGAGACACTTACTGAAACTGAGTGAAGGTTTAATTTAGGGGCCGCATGTTTGTAATACTGTCACTTTGTAAAATGGTGGGGGGGTCAATGAGCTCAGTTGGCTAGACGTCTAACATGTGATGCAAAAAGACGCCAATAGTGTGGGTTCAATTCTGTATCAGCTGTGGTCATTCATGGAGGCCTGCCTCCTCGCCTTGCCCCATGCTTGTGGAGTGGTGACCCTCAAGCTATACATCACCAACTCTCTCGCTCAAATAGAGAGAGATGCTTTTGGCCCTTTGGGACAATGGCTACAGAACTTAGTAAAATAAATGCTGGCCTGAGTAAAGATTGGCTCCAGCATAATCCTTCAACTACAAGCTTCCTGGAGTAGAATACTCTATGTGCAGGGTCAGAGGGCAGAAAGGGGTCACTGTGGACAAGGGTCACTCTGTACACAGGGTCAGTGTGGACAAATGTTACTTACCCTATTTAAGGAGGGATATAATTACATTGGAGGCAGTTCAGAGCAAGTTCACTCGGTTGATTCCTGGGATGAGTGTATTGCATTATAAGAAAAATATCTGTATTTTGTCTTATAATCATTTGTGTTTCGAAGAATGAGAGATGATCTTATTGAAAGATATAAGATTCTGAGGGGGTCTGACAGGGTGGATGCTGACAGAATGTATCTCATGGGGCAATCTGGAACGAGGGGGAAAAGTTTCAGAATAAACGGTCTCATATTTGTGATGGAGGTGAGGCTCGAGGGGCCGAATGGCCTACTCCTGCTTCAGTTCTTATATTCTCATGTTCTTATATTCTATCTGCATGAGGGACTAACTCACTTGTTTCTCAGGCGGCCGTCTTAATGATTTGCGATTAAAAATATCCTAAAATATAAAAACACAGAAACAAATCCATCAACAGAGGCCGAGATCAATTCTCTACACAGGGTGCAACAGGCAATGTGCTCCCTGAGACATTTAGGACCATTCCTTGCAGAAGGTTTACACAGGGATTATGGGAACTGTGGATGGAAGCATAAAATTAGTTAGAGTTATTGATGTATCAAATGGGCAAAATTCTGGCAAATAGATTCCGTGGGTACTAAATATTCCTGGATACCAACTTTTCAAGAACAATAGGGGAGGAAAAAATGAAAGCAGGAGGGGTGGCTGTATTGATTCGGGGGAATATGATTGTGCTGGAGTGGTTGAGGTCAGAATCTATTTGGTTATTTAAGAAACAATAGATGAACATTTAAACAATTGTGTGCATTCAATAGGTCACCAATTGTGGAAAACATACAGAGGAGCAAATGCACAAGGAAATTACAGAGAGGTGTAAAAGCTCGAGAGTCGTTATAATGGGGGTCTTTAATTATCCAAATATAGACTGGGATAGTAATAGTGTAAAGGGCAGAGATGGGGAAGACTTTATGAAGGGTGTCCAGGAAAATTTTCAAGATCAGTTTGTTTTCAGCCCAACAAGGAAGGAGGCACTGCCGGATCTGGTTTTAGGAAATGAGGTGGATCAAATGTCTGTTGGGGAACATTTACAGAACAGTGATCATAGTTTTAGGTTAATTATAGAAAAGGACGAGGAACAATCTAGAGTAAAAATACTTAATTGGAGGACGGCCAATTTCAATGAGATGAGAACAGATCTGTCTGGGGCAAAGTGGAATCAAAGATTGGCAGACAAAACTGGAAAGGATCAAGCGGCTGCTTTTAAACAGGAGATGACTCAGGTACAGTCAGAGAGTCATAGACTGGTTACAGCACAGAGGAAGCCATTCGGCCTGTTGTGTCCGTACCGGCTCACTGCAAGAACAACTCAACTATTTACACTCCCCTGCCTTTTACTCGTCGTCCCGCAAATATTACCTCTTCAGATAATTATCCAATTCACTTTTGAAAGCCATGATTGAATCTGTCTCCACCACACTCTCAGACAGTGCATTCCAGATCCTAAACACTCACTGAATCTGCCTCCACCACACTCTCAGGCAGTGCATTCCAGATCCTAAACACTCACTGAATCTGCCTCCAACACACTCTCAGGCAGTGCATTCCAGATCCTAAACACTCACTGAATCTGCCTCCACCACACTCTCAGGCAATATATTCCAGATCCTAAACACTCACTGAATCTGCCTCCACCACACTCTCAGATAGTGCATTCCAGATCCTAAACACTCACTGAATCTGCCTCCAACACACTCTCAGGCAGTGCATTGCAGATCCTAAATACTCACTGAATCTGCCTCCAACACACTCTCAGGCAGTGCATTGCAGATCCTAAATACTCACTGAATCTGCCTCCACCACACTCTCAGGCAATATATTCCAGAACCTAACCATTCACTGTGGAAAAAGGCATTTCCTCATCACTGTTAGTTCTATTGTAATTCACCTTAACTCGGTGTCCTTTGATTCTGGAACCTTCCACCAATGGACACAGTTTCTCTCTATCTACTCTGTTCAGAACCCTCATGATTTTGAACACCTCTATCAATCTTCTCTTCATCTTCTCTTCCCCAAGGAGAACAACCCCAGCTTCCCCAGTCTACCTATATAACGGAGAACCTCAACCCTGGAACCATTCTCATAAATCTTTTCTGCACCCTCTCTAAAGCCTTCACATCCTTCCTGAAGTGTTATCCTCAGAATTGGACTCAATACTCCATTTGAGGACAATCCAGTGTTTGATACAGGTTCATCATTAAGAATTAAGCATTCTCCCGTTAATCGTGTATTCCTTTGCCTTTTTTGACCTCCCCAAATGCATCACCTCACACTTCACTGGGGCGAATTCCATTTGCTACTTCTCTGCCCATCTGGTCAGTCAATCGATATCTTCCTGAAGCCGACAGCTATCCTCCTCGCTATCAATCACACGGCTAATTTTTGTGTCGTCTGAAAACTTCTTGACCATGCCCCTTACAGTTACATCCAAATCGTTCACGTATCCCACAAAAAGCAGGGGCCCGAGTAGTGACCCCTGCGGAATGTCACTGGAAATAGCCTCAAAAAAAGCCGTCAACAATTACCCTTTGTTTCCTGCCACTGAGCCAATTATGTATCCAGCTTGCTGCATTTCCCTGGATCCCATGCTCTTATTTTTTTTTAACCAGTCTGCCATGTCACTGTCCCTTTCATTCCATGGGCTTCAACGTTGCTGACAAGCCACTTTATCAAATACATTTGAGAAATCCACGTACACTACAACAACCACTTTACCTTCATCAACCTTCTCTGTTACCTCATCAAAAAACTCAAGTAAGCTTTTTAAAACACATTTTGTCCTTAACAATTTGAAGCTGGCTTTCCTTAATTAATCCGCATTCGGCAAAGTGACTGCGACTTTTCACCCAAATTATCATTTCTAAAAGCTTTTCCACCTGCGAGGTTAAACTGACTGTCCTGTAGTTGTCCTTGCACCCTTATTGAACAAGGGTGTAACATTTGCTATTTTCCAGGCCTCTGGAAACACCTCTGTATCTAAGTAGAATTCTAAATTATGGTCAAAGCCTCTGCAATTTCCACCCTTACTTCCCTCATTTTCCTTGAGTGTATCTCATCCAGTCCAGGTGACTTATCCACTTTAAGTACAGCTTTTCCAGTCCCTACTCTTCAGCATGTTTTAGCCCATAAGTCCCTCAACTAACTCCTCTGTCACCAGGACTTGAGCAGCATCTTCCTCTTCGTTAAAGACAGATGCAAATTCCTCATTTAGAACCTCATCCATGCCCTCTGCCTCCATGCATAAATCCATTTTTTGGTCCCTAATTCGCCCCACTACACCATTTAGTACCCTTTCACAACTTAAATGCCAAGAGAAGACTTTAAGAGACCCTTTTATGTTAGCTGCCAGTCCCTTGCATAATCTCTCTTTGCTCCTCTTATTTTTTCACTTCTACTCTGAACTTCCTACTTCTCACTTGTATTTATAAACCTGACATCCGTCATGTACACAGGGTCAGTCTGTACACAGGGTCACTCTGTGCACAGGGTCATTGTGGATAGGGGGCATTGTGCACACAGGGTCAGTGTGGACAGGGGTCACTCTGTGCACGGGGTCAGTGTGGACAGAGGTCACTCTGTACACAGGGTCAGTGTGGACAGGGGTCACTCTGTGCACGGGGTCATTGTGGACAGGGGTCACTCTGTACACAGGGCCTGTATGGATAGGGGTCATTGTGCACACAGGGTCAGTCTGTGCACAGGGTCATTGTGGACAGGGGTCACTCTGTACACAGGGTCATTGTGGACAGGGGCCGCTCTGTGCACAGGGTCATTATGGACAGGGGTCACTCTGTACACAGGGTCAGTGTGGACAGGGGTCGCTCTGTACACAGGGTCAGTGTGGACAGGGGTCGCTCTGTACACAGGGTCAGTGTGGACAGGGGTCACTCTGTACACAGGGTCAGTGTGGACAGGGGTCACTCTGTAAACAGGGTCAGTGTGGACAGGGGTCACTCTGTACACAGGGTCAGTGTGGACAGGGGTCACTCTGTAAACAGGGTCAGTGTGGACAGGGGTCGCTCTGTACACAGGGTCAGTGTGGACAGGGGTCACTCTGAACACAGGGTCAGTGTGGACAGGGGTCGCTCTGTACACAGGGTCAGTGTGGACACGGGTCACTCTGTACACAGGGTCAGTGTGGACAGGGGTCGCTCTGTACATAGGGTCAGTGTGGACAGGGGCCGCTCTGTACACAGGGTCAGTGTGGACAGGGGTCACTCTGTACACAGGGTCAGTGTGGACAGGGGTCGCTCTGTACACAGGGTCAGTGTGGACAGGGGTCACTCTGTACACAGGGTCAGTGTGGACAGGGGTCGCTCTGTACACAGGGTCAGTGTGGACAGGGGTCGCTCTGTACACAGGGTCAGTGTGGACAGGGGTCACTCTGTACACAGGGTCATTGTGGACAGGGGTCACTCCCTACACAGGGTCAGTGTGGACAGGGGTCATTCTGTACACAGGGACAGTGTGGACAGGGTCACTCTGTACACAGGGTCAGTGTAGACAGGGGTCACTCTGTACACAGGATCAGTGTGAATGGAGGTTATTCTCTATCTGCAGGAGAGATTAACTCACTTGTTTGTCTGGCTGCCTCGTTAATGTCTGACGTCCTAAAATATCCTAAAAAATAAAAACACAGAAACAAATCCATCAACAAATAATGGAACACAACTCCCTAGAAATGGTGTAACATGAAAAGGGTTCCCTGAAACACTTGGTTTCGTTCTCTACTCAAGGTGTAATGGGAAATTTCCTCCCCGAGACACATGGGATCATTCTCTACACAGAGTGTAATGGATAAAGATCTGCTTGTGCCACACGGGATCGTTTACTACACTGGGTGTAATAGGAAAGGGATCCCCTGGTGAGACAGGATCATTCTCTGCACAGAGAGTATCTTTCAAGGCCTCCTGCAATAAACAGGAGCAATCTGTACTCGGCTTTATGTTCTACCAAATGTCATTTTTTACACAAGACCCGGCATCTCCCTCAATCTACCATAATCATCAAGCCAACAGATCAATCCTGGTTCAATGAGCAGTGCAGGAGAGGATGCCGGAAGCAGCACCAGGCATATCTAAAAATGAGATGTCAACCTGGTGAAGTTACAACACAGGACTACATTCATGTTAAATAGTGGAGGCAAAGTGATATAGACATAGCTAAGTGATCCCACAACCAACAGATCAGAACAAAGCTCTGCAGTCCTGCTACATCCAGTCATGAAAGGTTGTGGACAATTAAACAACTAACTGGAGGTAGAGACTCCACAAACATCCCCATCATTAATAAAAGAGGAGTACAGCACATCCGGGCAAAAGACAAGGTTGAAGCATTTGCAAGCAACTTCAGCCAGGAGTGCCGAGTGGATAATCCATCTCAGCCTCCTCCTGAGATCCCCAGAATCACAGATCCCAGTCTTCTGCCAATCCGATTCCCTTCCATGTGATATCAAGAAATGGCTGAAGACATTGGATACTGCAAAGGCTATGGTCCCTGACACCATCCCAGCTATAGTACTGAAGACTTGTGCTCCAGAACTATCCGCGCCCTTCGCCAAGCTGTTCCAGTTACAACACTGGCATCTACCCGGCAATGTGGAAAATTGTCCAGGTATGTCCTGTCCTCAAAGAGCAGGACAAATCGAACCCGGCCAATTGCCGCCCCAACAGTTTACTCTCAATCATCAGCAAAGTGATGGAACGGGTCGTTGACAGTGCTATCAAGTGGCACTTACTCAGCAATAACCTGCTTACCGATACACTGTTTGGATTCTGCCAGGGTCACTCAGCTCCAGACCTCACTACACCCTTGGTTCAAACATGAACAAAAGAGCTGAATTCAAACGGTGAGATGGGAGTGACTGCCCTCACTATCAAAGCAGCATTTGAGTCTGGCATCAAGGAGCTTTAGCAGAATTGAAATGAGTGGGAATCAGCGGGACAACTGTCCACTGGTTGGAATCACACCTAGCACAAGGAAGATGGCTGTGGTTGTTGGAGATCAATCATCTCAGCCGCAGGACATTGCAGCAGGAGTTCCTCAGTGTAGTGTCCCAGACCCAACCATCTTCAGCTGCTTCATCAATGACCTTCCCTCTACCAATAATGTCAGAACTGGGGATGTTCGCTGATGGTTGCACAGTGTTCAGTGCCAAACACAGCTCCTCAGACGTGCCCACCTGCAGAAAGACCTGGACAACATTCAGACTTGGGCTAGTAAGTGGCAAGTAACGTTCACTCCACACAAGTGTCAGGCAATGACCATCTCCAACAATTAAAATCTAAACATCCTCCCTTGACATTCAACAGCATTACCATCGCTGAATCCCCACAATCAATAACCTGGGGGTTCCCACTGACCAGAAACTGAACTGGACCAGGCATATAAATATTATGGGTACAACAGCAGGTCTGCGGCTGAGAATTCTGTGGTGAGTAACTCACCTCCTGACTCCCCAAAGCTTGTCCACCATCTACAAGGCACAAATCAGGCATGTAAGGAATACTCCCCACTTGGATGACTGAGTGCATCTCCAACACTCAAGAAACTCAACACCATCCAGGACAAAGTAGCCGCTTGATCGGCACTCCATCCTGCACTGCAGCAACTCAGCAAGGCTCCTTTGACTGCACCTTCCAAACCCGTGACCTCTTCCACCTGGAAGGAGAAGGGCAGCAGCTGCATGGAACACCATACCTGCAAGTTCACCTCCAAGCCACAGACCATTCTGCCCTGGAACTAGATCACCGTTCCTTCACTGTCGCTGGGTCAAAATCCTGGAACTCCCTTCCTAACAGCACTGCGGGTGTCCCTACCTCACATGGACTGCAGCGGTTCAAGAAGGCAGCTCACCACCACCTTCTCAAGGGCAATAAATGCTGGCCTAGCCTGCGACGCCCACATCCCAGGAACGAATAAAGAAATCTCTGTAAACAGTGTTACAAAGCTCACAGATTTGTGTTTTTGGTCTAAAAATATCCTAAAATATACAACCACATAATCAAATCTATCAACAAATCCCAGAATCATTCTCTACACTGGGAGTAATGAGCAAGGGGATCTGTGCATTGGCTAAGTGTGGGAAAAGGTCACTCTATACATGGTGTCAGAGGGCAGAGTGTGGTCACACTATACTCAGGGTCAGAGGACATACCGTGGTTACTCTGCATGCAGTGTCAGAGAGCAGTCAAGTGACACTATGTTAATTGTGTTTAATCATATGCAAGTGGAGGGTGTTATTTAGGGTCTTGCTTACTATATATACAGAGACACTTACTGAAACTGAGTGAAGGTTTAATTTAGGGGCCGCATGTTTGTAATACTGTCACTTTGTAAAATGGCGGGGGGGTCAATTAGCTCAGTTGGCTAGACGTCTAACATGTGATGCAAAAAGACGCCAATAGTGTGGGTTCAATTCTGTATCAGCTGTGGTCATTCATGGAGGCCTGCCTCCTCGCCTTGCCCCATGCTTGTGGAGTGGTGACCCTCAAGCTATACATCACCAACTCTCTCGCTCAAATAGAGAGAGATGCTTTTGGCCCTTTGGGACGATGGCTACAGAACTTAGTAAAATAAATGCTGGCCTGAGTAAAGATTGGCTCCAGCATAATCCTTCAACTACAAGCTTCCTGGAGTAGAATACTCTATGTGCAGGGTCAGAGGGCAGAGAGGGGTCACTGTGGACAGGGGTCACTCTGCACACAGTGTGGACAGGGGTCACTCTGTACACAGTGTGCGCAGGGGTCACTCTGTACACTGGGTCAGTGTGGATGAATTTTACATTCCTTATTTAAGTAGGAATATAATTCCATTGGAGTCAGTTCAGAGAAAGTTCACTCGGTTGATTGCCGGTATAAATGTGTTGTCTTATGAGGATAGATTGAGCAGTTTGTTCCATAATCATTTGTGTTTAGAAGTATGAGAGATGATCTTATTGAAAGATATAAGATTCTGAGGGGGTCTGACAGGGTGGATGCTGACAGAATGTTTCTCATGGGGAAATCTAGAACTAGGGGGCAAAGTTTCAGAATAAAGGGTCTCCTATTTGTGATGGAGGTGAGGTTCGATGGGCCGAATGGCCTACTCCTGCCTTAGTTCTTATATTCTCATGTTCTTATTTTCTATCTGCACGAGGGACTAACTCACTTGTTTCTCAGGCAGCCGTCTTAATGATTTGCGATTAAAAATATCCTAAAATATAAAAACACAGAAACAAATCCATCAACATAGCCCGGGATCAATTCTCTACACAGGGTGCAACAGGCAATGTGCTCCCTGAGACACTTAAGATCATTCCTTGCAGGGGGTATGACTGGGCAAAGGACTACACGAGACACAAGGGACCATACACGCTATAAAAAGGGAATATGAATAAGATGGAAAGAAACCTGCACCCCCTCAGAGTCAAGGGATATCAAAATTGAAACAAAAACCATTTTGGATGATGGGATGAAAAGCCACACATCCAAATTTGCTGATGACAGTTTATACAGGGATTATGGGAAATGTGGATGGAAGCATAAAATTAGTAAGAGTTATTGATGGATCAAATGGGCAGAATTCTGGCAAATAGATTCTGTGGGTACTAAATATTCCCGGATACCAACTTTTCAGGAGCAATAGGGAAGGAAAAAAAGAAAGCAGGAGGGGTGGCTGTATTGATTCGGGGGAATATGATTGTGCTGGAGTAGTCGAGGTCAGAATCTATTTGGTTATTTAAGAAACAATAGATGAATATTTAAACAATTGTGTGTATTCAATAGGTCACCAATTGTGGAAAACATACAGAGGAGCAAATGTACAAGGAAATTACAGAGAGGTGTAAAAACTCGAGAGTCGTTATAATGGGGGTTTTTAATTATCCAAATATAGACTGGGATAGTAATAGTGTAAAGGGCAGAGATGGGGAAGACTTTATGAAGGGTGCCCAAGAGAATTTTCTGGATCAGTTTGTTTCCAGCCCAACAAGGAAGGAGGCGCTGCCGGATCTGGTTTTAGGAAATGAGGTGGATCAAGTGTCTGTCGGGGAACATTCAGGGAAAAGTGATCATAGTTTTAGGTTAATTATAGAAAAGGACGAGGAACAATCTAGAGTAAAAATACTTAATTGGAAGACGGGCAATTTCAGTGGGATGAGAACAGATCTGTCTGGGGCAAAGTGGAATCAAAGATTGGCAGACAAAACTGTAAAGGATCAAGGGGCTGCTTTCAACAGGAGAAGACTCAGGTACAGTCAGAGAGTCAGAGAATCATAGACTGGTTACAGCACAGAGGAAGCCATTCGGCCTGACGTGTCCGTACTGGCTCACTGCAAGAACAACTCAGCTATTTCCACTCCCCTGCCTTTTCCTCGTAGTCCTGCAAATATTTCCTCTTCAGATAATTATCCAATTACCTTTTCAAGCCATGACTAAATCTGCCTCCACCACATTCTCAGACAGTGCATTCCAGATCCTAAACAGATCCTAAGTAAGCTTTTCAAAACACAATTTGTCCTTAACAATTCGAAGCTGGCTTTCCTTAATTCATCCGCATTCGGCAAAGTGACTGCGACTTTTCACCCAAATTATCATTTCTAAAAGCTTTTCCACCTGCGAGGTAAAACTGACTGTCCTGTAGTTGCTCGGCTTGTCCTTGCACCCTTTTTTGAACAAGGGTGTAACATTTGCTATTTTCCAGGCCTCTGGAAACACCTCTGTATCTAAGTAGAATTCTAAATTATGGTCAAAGCCTCTGCAATTTCCACCCTTACTTCCCTCATTTTCCTTGAGTGTATCTCATCCAGTCCAGGTGACTTATCCACTTTAAGTACAGCTTTTCCAGTCCCTACTCTTCAGCATGTTTTAGCCCATAAGTCCCTCAACTACCTCCTCTGTCACCAGGACTTGAGCAGCATCTTCCTCTTCGTTAAAGACAGATGCAAATTCCTCATTTAGAACCTCATCCATGCCCTCTGTCTCCATGTATAAATCCCTTTTTTGGTCCCTAATTCACCCCACTACACCATTTAGTACCCTTTCACAACTTAAATGCCTAGAGAAGACCTTTCGAGACCCTTTCATGGAAGCTGCCGGTCCCTTTTCATAATCTCTCTTTGAACAAAGAACAAAGAACAGTACAGCACAGGAACAGGCCATTCGGCCCTTCAAGCCTGCGCCGATCTTGATGCCTGTCTCAACTAAAACCTTCTGCACTTCCGGGAACCGTATCCCTCTATTCCCATCCTATTCATGCATTTGTCAAGATGCCTCTTAAACGTCGCTATCGTATCTGCTTCCCCCACCTCCCCCGGCAGCAAGTTCCAGGCACTCACCACCCTCTGTGCAAAGAACTTGCCTCGCACATCCCCTCTAAACTTTGCCCCTCGCAACTTAAACCTATGTCCCCTAGTAACTGACTCTTCCACCCTGGGAAAAAGCTTCTGACTATCCACTCTGTCCATGCCGCTCATAACTTTGTAAACCTCTATCATGTCGCCCCTCCACCTCCGTCGTTCCAGTGAAAACCATCCGAGTTTATCCAACCTCTCCTCATAGCTAATACCCTCCAGACCAGGCAACATCCTGGTAAACCTCTTCTGTACCCTCTCCAAAGCCTCCACATCTTTCACTTCAACTCAGAACTTCCTGCTTCTCACTTGTATTTCTAAACCTGACAACTGTCATATACACAGGGTCAGTCTATACACAGGACCAGTGTGTACACAGGGTCATTCTTTACACAGGGTCGCACTGTATACAGGGTAAATCTGTACACAGGGTCACACTGTACACAGGGTAAATCTGTACACAGGGTAAATCTGTACACAGGGTCAGTGTGGACAGGGGTCACTCCCTACACGGGGGCAGTGTGGACAGGAGTCACTCTGTACACAGGGTCAGTGTGGACAGGGGTCACTCAGTACACAGGGTCAGTGTGGACAGGGGTCACTCTGTACACAGGGTCAGTGTGGACAGGGGTCACTGTGTACACAGGGTCAATTGGGACAGAGGTCACTCTGGACACAGGGTCAGTGGGGACAAGGGTCGCTCTGGACACAGGGTCAGTGGGGACAAGGGTCGCTCTGTACACAGGGTCAGTGTGGACAGGGGTCACTCTGTACACAGGGTCAGTGTGGACAGGGGTCACTGTGTACACAGGGTCAATTGGGACAGAGGTCACTCTGTACACAGGGTCAGTGGGGACAAGGGTCGCTCTGTACACAGGGTCAGTGTGGACAGGGGTCACTCTGTACACAGGGTCAGTGGGGACAAGGGTCGCTCTGTACACAGGGTCAGTGTGGACAGGGGTCACTCTGTACACAGGGTCAGTGGGGACAAGGGTCGCTCTGTACACAGGGTCAGTGTGGACAGGGGTCACTGTGTACGCAGGGTCAGTGTGGACAGGGGCCACCCTGTACATGGGGTCAGTGTGGACAGGGGTCACTCTGTACACAGGGTAAGTGTGGACAGGAGTCCCTCTGTACACAGAGTCAGTGTGGACAGGGGTCACTGTGTACACAGGGTCAGTGTGGACAGGGGTCATTCTGTACACAGGGTCAGTGTGGAGAGGGGTCACTGTGTACACAGGGTCACTGGGGACAGGGGTCACTCTGTACACAGGGTCAGTGTGGACAGGGGTCACTCTGTACACAGGGTCAGTGGGGACAGGGGTCACTCTGTACACAGGGTCAGTGTGGACAGGGATCACTGTGTACACAGGGTCAGTGGGGACAGGGGTCACTCTGTACACAAGGTCAGTGTGGACAAGGATCACTGTGTACACAGGGTCAGTGGGGACAGGGGTCACTCTCTACACAGGGTCAGTGTGGACAGGGGTCACTCTCTACACAGGGTCAGTGTGGACAGGGGTCACTCTGTACACAGGGTCAGTGTGGACAGGGGTCACTCTGTACACAGGGTCAGTGTGGACAGGGTCACTCTGTACATAGGGTCAGTGTGGACAGGGGTCATTCTGTACACAGGGTCAGTGTGGACAGGGTCACTGTGTGCACAGGGTCAGTGGGGACAGGGGTCACTCTGTACACAGGGTCAGTGTGAATGGAGGTCATTCTCTATCTGCAGGAGAGATAAACTCACTTGTTTGTCTGGCTGCCTCGTTAATGTCTGACGTCCTAAAATATCCTAAAAAATAAAAACACAGAAACAAATCCATCAACAAATAATGGAACACAACTCCCTAGAAATGGTGTAACATGAAAAGGGTTCCCTGAAACACTTGGTTTCGTTCTCTACTCAAGGTGTAATGGGAAATCTCCTCCCCGAGACACATGGGATCATTCTCTGCACAGAGTGCAATGGATAAAGATCTGCTTGTGCCACACGGGATCGTTTACTACACTGGGTGTAATAGGAAAGGGATCCCCTGGTGAGACAGGATCATTCTCTGCACAGAGAGTATCTTTCAAGGCCTCCTGCAATAAACAGGAGCAATCTGTACTCGGCTTTATGTTCTACCAAATGTCATTTTTTACACAAGACCCGGCATCTCCCTCAATCTACTATAATCATCAAGCCAACAGATCAATCCTGGTTCAATGAGCAGTGCAGGAGAGGATGCCGGAAGCAGCACCAGGCATATCTAAAAATGAGATGTCAACCTGGTGAAGTTACAACACAGGACTACATTCATGTTAAATAGTGGAGGCAATGTGATATAGACATAGCTAAGTGATCCCACAACCAACAGATCAGAACAAAGCTCTGCAGTCCTGCTGCATCCAGTCATGAAAGGTTGTGGACAATTAAACAACTAACTGGAGGAAGAGACTCCACAGACATCCCCATCATTAATAAAAGAGGAGTACAGCACATCCAGGCAAAAGACAAGGTCGAAGCATTTGCAAGCAACCTCAGCCAGGAGTGCCGAGTGGATAATCCATCTCAGCCTCCTCCTGAGATCCCCAGAATCACAGATCCCAGTCTTCTGCCAATCCGATTCCCTTCCATGTGATATCAAGAAATGGCTGAAGACATTGGATACTGCAAAGGCTATGGTCCCTGACACCATCCCAGCTATAGTACTGAAGACTTGTGCTCCAGAACTATCCGCGCCCTTCGCCAAGCTGTTCCAGCACAGTTACAACACTGGCATCTACCCGGCAATGTGGAAAATTGTCCAGGTATGTCCTGTCCTCAAAGAGCAGGACAAATCGAACCCGGCCAATTGCCGCCCCAACAGTTTACTCTCAATCATCAGCAAAGTGATGGAACGGGTCGTTGACAGTGCTATCAAGTGGCACTTACTCAGCAATAACCTGCTTACCGATACGCTGTTTGGATTCTGCCAGGGTCACTCAGCTCCAGACCTCACTACACCCTTGGTTCAAACATGAACAAAAGAGCTGAATTCAAACGGTGAGATGGGAGTGACTGCCCTCACTATCAAAGCAGCATTTGAGTCTGGCATCAAGGAGCTTTAGCAGAATTGAAATGAGTGGGAATCAGCGGGACAACTGTCCACTGGTTGGAATCACACCTAGCACAAGGAAGATGGCTGTGGTTGTTGGAGATCAATCATCTCAGCCGCAGGACATTGCTGCAGGAGTTCCTCAGTGTAGTGTCCCAGACCCAACCATCTTCAGCTGCTTCATCAATAACCTTCCCTCTACTATAATGACAGCACTGGGGATGTTCGCTGATGATTGCACAGTGTTCAGTGCCAAACACAGCTCCTCAGACGTGCCCACCTGCAGAAAGACCTGGACAACATTCAGACTTGGGCTGGTAAGTGGCAAGTAACGTTCACTCCACACAAGTGTCAGGCAATGACCATCTCCAACAATTAAAATCTAAACATCCTCCCTTGACATTCAACAGCATTACCATCGCTGAATCCCCACAATCAATAACCTGGGGGTTCCCACTGACCAGAAACTGAACTGGACCAGGCATATAAATACTATGGGTACAACAGCAGGTCTGCGGCTGAGAATTCTGTGGTGAGTAACTCACCTCCTGACTCCCCAAAGCCTGGCCACCATCTTCTTCTTCTTTGGCCTCCTTGTCTCGCGAGACAATGGGTAAGCGCCTGGAGGTGGTCAGTGGTTAGTGGAGCAGGCACCTGGAGTGGCTATAAAGGCCAATTCTAGAGTGACAGACTCTTCCACAGGTGCTGCATAAAAAATTGGTTGTCGGGGCTGTGACACAGTTGGCTCTCCCCTTGCACTTCTGTCTTTTTTCCTGCCAGCTGCGAAGTCTCTTCGACTCGCCACACTTTAGCCCCGCCTTTATGGCTGCCCGCCAGCTCTGGCGATCGCTGGCAACTGACTCCCACGACTTGTGATCAATGTTACAGGACTTCATGTCACGTTTGCAGACGTCTTTAAAGCGGAGACATGGACGGCCGATAGGTCTGATACCAGTGGCGAGCTCGCTGTACAATGTTTCCATGGGGATCCTGCCATCTTCCATGCGGCTCACATGGCCAAGCCATCTCAAGTGCCGCTGACTCAGTAGTGTGTATAAGCTGGGGATGTTG
This sequence comes from Heterodontus francisci, assembly GCF_036365525.1. NCBI lineage: Eukaryota > Metazoa > Chordata > Chondrichthyes > Heterodontiformes > Heterodontidae > Heterodontus > Heterodontus francisci. Next base: position 87,180,570 of record NC_090388.1, on the reverse strand, counting down.
GCCGCCTCGAGGACTACTGTGTTGGTGATGCGGTCCTGCCACCTGATGCCAAGGATTCTCCGGAGGCAGCGAAGATGGAATGAATTGAGACGTCGCTCTTGGCTGACATACGTTGTCCAGGCCTCGCTGCCGCAGAGCAAGGTACGGAGGACACAGGCCTGATACACTCTGACTTTTGTGTTCCGTGTCAGTGCGCCATTTTCCCACACTCTCTTTGCCAGTCTGGACATAGCAGTGGAAGCCTTTCCCATGCGCTTGTTGATTTCTGCATCGAGAGACAGGTTACTGGTGATAATTGAGCCTAGGTAGGTGAACTCTTGAACCACTTCCAGAGCGTGGTCACCGATATTGATGGATGGAGCATTTCTGACATCCTGCCCCATGATGTTCGTTTTCTTGAGGCTGATGGTTAGACCAAATTCGTTGCTGTCCACCATCTACAAGGCACAAATCAGGTGTGCATGGAATACTCCCCACTTGTATGATTGAGTGCATCTCCAACACTCAAGAAACTCAACACCATCCAGGACAAAGTAACCGCTTGATCGGCACTCCATCCATCACTGACCATCGACAAGCTGCAGTGCAGCAACTCAGCAAGGCTCCTTTGACTGCTCCTTCCAAACCCGTGACCTCTTCCACCTGGAAGGAGAAGGGCAGCAGCTGCATGGAACACCATACCTGCAAGTTCCCCTCCAAGCCACAGACCATTCTGCCCTGGAACTATATCACCGTTCCTTCACTGTCGCTGGGTCAAAATCCTGGAACTCCCTTCCTAACAGCACTGTGGATGTACCTGCACCCACATGGACTGCAGCGGTTCAAGAAGGCAGCTCACCACCACCTTCTCAAGGGCAATAAATGTTGGCCTGGCCAGCGACGCCCACATCCCAGGAACGAATAAAGTAATCTCTGTAAACAGTGTTAGTGCGGACAAAGCTCACAGATTAGTGTTTTTGGTCTGAAAATATCCTAAAATATACAACCACATAATCAAATCTATCAACAAATCCCAGAATCATTCTCAACACTGGGTGTAATGAGCAAGGGGATCTGTGCATTGGCTAAGAGTGGGAAAAGGTCACTCTATACATGGTATCAGAGGGCAGAGTGTGGTCACACTATACTCAGGGTCAGAGGACATACCGTGGTTACTCTGTATGCAGTGTCAGAGAGCAGTCAAGTGACACTATGTTAATTGTGTTTAATCATATGCAAGTGGAGGGTGTTATTTAGGGTCTTGCTTACTATATATACAGAGACACTTACTGAAACTGAGTGAAGGTTTGATTGAGGGGCTGCATGTTTGTAATACTGTCACTTTGTAAAATGGCGGGGGTCAATTAGCTCAGTTGGCTAGACGTCTAACATGTGATGCAAAAAGACGCCAATAGGGTGGGTTCAATTCTGTATCAGCTGTGGTCATTCATGGAGGCCTGCCTCCTCGCCTTGCCCCATGCTTGTGGAGTGGTGACCCTCAAGCTATACATCACCAACTCTCTCGCTCAAATAGAGAGAGATGCTTTTGGCCCTTTGGGACGATGGCTACAGAACTTAGTAAAATAAATGCTGGCCTGAGTAAAGATTGGCTCCAGCATAATCCTTCAACTACAAGCTTCCTGGAGTAGAATACTCTATGTGCAGGGTCAGAGGGCAGAAAGGGGTCACTGTGGACAAGGGTCACTCTGTACACAGGGTCAGTGTGGACAAATGTTACTTCCCCTATTTAAGGAGGGATATAATTACATTGCAGGCAGTTCAGAGCAAGTTCACTCGGTTGATTCCTGGGATGAATGTATTGCATTATAAGAAAAATATCTGTATTTTGTCTTATAATCATTTGTGTTTAGAAGAATGAGAGATGATCTTATTGAAAGATATAAGATTCTGAGGGGGTCTGACAGGGTGGATGCTGACAGAATGTTTCTCATGGGGCAATCTGGAACTAGGGGGCAAAGTTTCAGAATAAAGGGTCTCCTATTTGTGATGAAGGTGAGGCTCGAGAGGCCGTATGGCCTTCTCCTGCTTCAGTTCTTATATTCTCATGTTCTTATTCTTATATTCTATCTGCAGGAGGGACTAACTCACTTGTTTCTCAGGCGGCCGACTCAGTAATTTACGATTTAAAATATCCTAAAATATAAAAACACAGAAACAAATCCATCAACAGAGCCCAGGATCAATTCTCTGCACAGGGTGTAACAGGCAATGTGATCCCTGAGACACTTAAGATCATTCCTTGCAGAAAGTTTAATAGGCAAAGGACTACCCGAGACACAAGGAACCATTGCCTGCACAGGCTATAAAAAGGGAATATGAATAATATGGAAAGAAACCTGCACCCCCTCAGAATCAAGGGATATCAAAATTGAAACAAAAACCATTTTGGATGATGGGATGAAAAGCCACACATCCAAATTTGCTGATGACAGTTTATACAGGGATTATGGGAAATGTGGATGGAAGCATAAAATTAGTAAGAGTTATTGATGGATCAAATGGGCAAAATTCTGGCAAATAGATTCCGCGGGTACTAAATATTCCTGGATACCAACTTTTCAGGAGCAATAGGGAAGGAAAAAAAGAAAGCAGGAGGGGTGGCTGTATTGATTCGGGGGAATATGATTGTGCTGGAGTAGTCGAGGTCAGAATCTATTTGGTTATTTAAGAAACAATAGATGAACATTTAAACAATTGTGTGCATTCAATAGGTCACCAATTGTGGAAAACATACAGAGGAGCAAATGCACAAGGAAATTACAGAGATGTGTAAAAACTCGAGAGTCGTTATAATGGGGGACTTTAATTATCCAAATATAGACTGGGATAGTAATAGTGTAAAGGGCAGAGATGGGGAAGACTTTATGAAGGGTGTGCAAGAGAATTTTCTAGATCAGTTTGTTTCCAGCCCAACAAGGAAGGAGGCGCTGCCGGATCTGGTTTTAGGAAATGAGGTGGATCAAGTGTCTGTCGGGGAACATTCAGGGAAAAGTGATCATAGTTTTAGATTAATTATGGAAAAGGACGAGGAGCAGTCTAGAGTAAAAATACTTAATTGGAGGACGGGCAATTTCAATGGGACGAGAACAGATCTGTCTGGGGCAAAGTGGAATCAAAGATTAGCAGACAAAACTGTAAAGGATCAAGGGGCTGCCTTTAAATAGGAGAAGACTCAGGAACAGTCAGAGAGTCATAGAATCATAGACTGGTTACAGCACAGAGGAAGACATTCGTCCTGTCATGTCCGAACCGGCTCACTGCAAGAACAACTCAGCTATTTACACTCCCTGCCTTTTCCTCGTAGTCCTGCAAATATTTCCTCTTCAGATAATTATCCAATTCCTTTTTGAAAACCAAGATTGAATCTGCCTCCACCACACTCTCAGACAGTGCATTCCAGATCCTAAACATTCACTGAATCTGCCTCCACCACACTCTCAGACAGTGCATTCCGTATCCTAAACACTCACTGAATCTGCCTCCACCACACTCTCAGACAGTGCATTCCAGATCCTGAACACTCACTGAATCTGCCTCCACCACACTCTCAGGCAGTGCATTCCAGATCCTAAACACTCGCTGAATCTGTCTCCACCATACTCTCAGACAGTGCATTCCAGATCCTAAACACTCACTGAATCTGCCTCCACCACACTCTCAGACAGTGCATTCCAGATCCTAAACACTCACTGAATCTGCCTCCACCACACTCTCAGGCAGTGCATTCCAGATCCTAAACACTCACTGAATCTGCCTCCACCACACTCTTAGACAGTGCATTCCAGATCCTAAACACTCACTGAATCTGCCTCCACCACGCTCTCAGACAGTGCATTCCAGATCCTAAACACTCACTGAATCTGCCTCCACCACACTCTCAGACAGTGCATTCCAGATCCTAAACGCTCACTGAATCTGCCTCCACCACACTCTCAGACAGTGCATTCCAGATCCTAAACACTCACTGAATCTGCCTCCACCACACTCTCAGGCAGTGCATTCCAGATCCTAAACACTCACTGAATCTGCCTCCAGCACACTCTTAGACAGTGCATTCCAGATCCTAAACACTCACTGAATCTGCCTCCACCACACTTTCAGACAGTGCATTCCAGATCCTAAACATTCACTGAATCTGCCTCCACCACACTCTCAGACAGTGCATTCCAGATCCTAAACACTCACTGAATCTGCCTCCACCACACTCTCAGGCCGGGACGGCACAGTGGCGCAGTGGTTAGCATCGCAGCCTCAGAGCTCCAGCGATCCGGGTTCAGTTCTGGGTACTGCCTGTGTGGAGTTTGCAAGTTCTCCCTGTGTCTGCGTGGGTTTCCTCCTACTTGCAGGTTGATAGGTAAATTGGGCCATTATACATTGCCCCTAGTATAGCTCGGTGGTAGGGTAATATAGGGACAGGTGGGGATGTGGTAGGAATATGGGAGTAATGTAGGATTAGTATAAATGGGTGGTTAATGGTCGGCACAGACTCGGTGGGCCGAAGGAGCTGTTTCAGTGCTGTTTCTCTAAATCTAAATAAATCTGAATCTGCCTCCACCACACTTTCAGACAGAGCATTCCAGATCCTAAACATTCACTGAATCTGTCTCCACCACACTCTCAGAGAGTGCATTCCAGATCCTGAACACTCACTGAATCTGCCTCCACCACACTCTCAGACAGTGCATTCCAGATCCTAAACACTCGCTGAATCTGTCTCCACCACACTCTCAGGCAGTGCATTCCAGATCCTAAACACTCGCTGAATCTGTCTCCACCATACTCTCAGACAGTGCATTCCAGATCCTAAACACTCGCTGAATCTGTCTCCACCATACTCTCAGAAAGTGCATTCCAGATCCTAAACACTCGCTGAATCTGTCTCCACCATACTCTCAGACAGTGCATTCCAGATCCTAAACACTCGCTGAATCTGTCTCCACCATACTCTCAGACAGGGCATTCCAGATCCTAAACATTCACTGAATCTGCCTCCACCACACTCTCAGACAGGGCATTCCAGATCCTAAACATTCACTGAATCTGCCTCCACCACACTCTCAGACAGTGCATTGCAGATCCTAAACACTCACTGAATCTGCCTCCACCACACTCTCAGACAGCGCATTCCAGATCCTAAACACTCACTGAATCTGCCTCCACCACACTCTCAGACAGTGCATTCCAGATCCTAAACACTCGCTGAATCTGTCTCCACCATACTCTCAGACAGTGCATTCCAGATCCTAAACACTCGCTGAATCTGTCTCCACCATACTCTCAGACAGTGCATTCCAGATCCTAAACACTCGCTGAATCTGTCTCCACCATACTCTCAGACAGTGCATTCCAGATCCTAAACACTCGCTGAATCTGTCTCCACCATACTCTCAGACAGGGCATTCCAGATCCTAAACATTCACTGAATCTGCCTCCACCACACTCTCAGACAGGGCATTCCAGATCCTAAACATTCACTGAATCTGCCTCCACCACACTCTCAGACAGTGCATTGCAGATCCTAAACACTCACTGAATCTGCCTCCACCACACTCTCAGACAGCGCATTCCAGATCCTAAACACTCACTGAATCTGCCTCCACCACACTCTCAGACAGTGCATTCCAGATCCTAAACATTCACTGAATCTGCCTCCACCACACTCTCAGACAGGGCATTCCAGATCCTAAACATTCACTGAATCTGCCTCCACCACACTCTCAGACAGTGCATTGCAGATCCTAAACACTCACTGAATCTGCCTCCACCACACTCTCAGACAGTGCATTCCAGATCCTAAACACTCACTGAATCTGCCTCCACCACACTCTCAGACAGTGCATTCCAGATCCTAAACACTCACTGAATCTGCCTCCACCACACTCTCAGACAGTGCATTGCAGATCCTAAACACTCACTGAATCTGCCTCCACCACACTCTCAGACAGTGCATTCCAGATCCTAAACACTCACTGAATCTGCCTCCACCACACTCTCAGACAGTGCATTGCAGATCCTAAACACTCACTGAATCTGCCTCCACCACACTCTCAGACAGTGCATTGCAGATCCTAAACACTCACTGAATCTGCCTCCACCATACTCTCAGACAATGCATTCCAGATCCTAAACACTCACTGAATCTGCCTCCACCACACTCTCAGACAGTGCATTCCAGATCCTAAACACTCTCTGAATCTGCCTCCACCACACTCTCAGACAGTGCATTCCAGATCCTAAACACTCACTGAATCTGCCTCCACCACACTCTCAGACAGTGCATTGCAGATCCTAAACACTCACTGAATCTGCCTCCACCACACTCTCAGACAGTGCATTGCAGATCCTAAACACTCACTGAATCTGCCTCCACCATACTCTCAGACAGTGCATTCCAGATCCTAAACACTCACTGAATCTGCCTCCACCACACTCAGGCAGTGCATTCCAGATCCTAAACACTCACTGAATCTGCCTCCACAACACTCTCAGACAGTGCATTCCAGATCCTAAACACTCACTGAATCTGCCTCCACCACACTCTCAGACAGTGCATTCCAGATCCTAAACACTCACTGAATCTGCCTCCACCACACTCAGGCAGTGCATTCCAGATCCTAAACACTAACTGAATCTGCTTCCACAACACTCTCAGACGGTGCATTCCAGATCCTAAACACTCACTGAATCAGCCTCCACCATACTCTCAGACAGTGCATTCCAGATCCTAAACAGTCACTGAATCAGCCTCCACCATACTCTCAGACAGTGCATTCCAGATCCTAAACACTCACTGAATCAGCCTCCACCATACTCTCAGACAGTGCATTCCAGATCCTAAACAGTCACTGAATCTGCCTCCACCACACTCTCAGACATTGCATTCCAGATCCTAAACATTCACTGAATCTGCCTCCACCACACTCTCAGGCAGTGCATTCCAGATCCTAAACACTCGCTGAATCTGTCTCCACCATACTCTCAGACAGTGCATTCCAGATCCTAAACACTCACTGAATCTGCCTCCACCACACTCTCAGACAGTGCATTCCAGATCCTAAACACTCACTGAATCTGCCTCCACCACACTCTCAGGCAGTGCATTCCAGATCCTAAACACTCACTGAATCTGCCTCCACCACACTCTTAGACAGTGCATTCCAGATCCTAAACACTCACTGAATCTGCCTCCACCACGCTCTCAGACAGTGCATTCCAGATCCTAAACACTCACTGAATCTGCCTCCACCACACTCTCAGACAGTGCATTCCAGATCCTAAACGCTCACTGAATCTGCCTCCACCACACTCTTAGACAGTGCATTCCAGATCCTAAACACTCACTGAATCTGCCTCCACCACACTCTCAGACAGTGCATTGCAGATCCTAAACACTCACTGAATCTGCCTCCACCATACTCTCAGACAATGCATTCCAGATCCTAAACACTCACTGAATCTGCCTCCACCACACTCTCAGACAGTGCATTCCAGATCCTAAACACTCACTGAATCTGCCTCCACCACACTCTCAGACAGTGCATTCCAGATCCTAAACACTCACTGAATCTGCCTCCACCACACTCTCAGACAGTGCATTGCAGATCCTAAACACTCACTGAATCTGCCTCCACCACACTCTCAGACAGTGCATTGCAGATCCTAAACACTCACTGAATCTGCCTCCACCACACTCTCAGACAGTGCATTCCAGATCCTAAACACTCACTGAATCTGCCTCCACCACACTCTCAGACAGTGCATTGCAGATCCTAAACACTCACTGAATCTGCCTCCACCACACTCTCAGACAGTGCATTCCAGATCCTAAACACTCACTGAATCTGCCTCCACCACACTCTCAGACAGCGCATTCCAGATCCTAAACACTCACTGAATCTGCCTCCACCACACTCTCAGACAGTGCATTGCAGATCCTAAACACTCACTGAATCTGCCTCCACCATACTCTCAGACAATGCATTCCAGATCCTAAACACTCACTGAATCTGCCTCCACCACACTCTCAGACAGTGCATTCCAGATCCTAAACACTCACTGAATCTGCCTCCACCACACTCTCAGACAGTGCATTCCAGATCCTAAACACTCACTGAATCTGCCTCCACCACACTCTCAGACAGTGCATTGCAGATCCTAAACACTCACTGAATCTGCCTCCACCACACTCTCAGACAGTGCATTGCAGATCCTAAACACTCACTGAATCTGCCTCCACCACACTCTCAGACAGTGCATTGCAGATCCTAAACACTCACTGAATCTGCCTCCACCATACTCTCAGACAATGCATTCCAGATCCTAAACACTCACTGAATCTGCCTCCACCACACTCTCAGACAGTGCATTCCAGATCCTAAACACTCACTGAATCTGCCTCCACCACACTCTCAGACAGTGCATTCCAGATCCTAAACACTCACTGAATCTGCCTCCACCACACTCTCAGACAGTGCATTGCAGATCCTAAACACTCACTGAATCTGCCTCCACCACACTCTCAGACAGTGCATTGCAGATCCTAAACACTCACTGAATCTGCCTCCACCACACTCTCAGACAGTGCATTCCAGATCCTAAACACTCACTGAATCTGCCTCCACCACACTCTCAGACAGTGCATTGCAGATCCTAAACACTCACTGAATCTGCCTCCACCACACTCTCAGACAGTGCATTCCAGATCCTAAACACTCACTGAATCTGCCTCCACCACACTCTCAGACAGCGCATTCCAGATCCTAAACACTCACTGAATCTGCCTCCACCACACTCTCAGACAGTGCATTGCAGATCCTAAACACTCACTGAATCTGCCTCCACCATACTCTCAGACAATGCATTCCAGATCCTAAACACTCACTGAATCTGCCTCCACCACACTCTCAGACAGTGCATTCCAGATCCTAAACACTCACTGAATCTGCCTCCACCACACTCTCAGACAGTGCATTGCAGATCCTAAACACTCACTGAATCTGCCTCCACCACACTCTCAGACAGTGCATTCCAGATCCTAAACACTCACTGAATCTGCCTCCACCACACTCTCAGACAGTGCATTGCAGATCCTAAACACTCACTGAATCTGCCTCCACCACACTCTCAGACAGTGCATTCCAGATCCTAAACACTCACTGAATCTGCCTCCACCACACTCTCAGACAGCGCATTCCAGATCCTAAACACTCACTGAATCTGCCTCCACCACACTCTCAGACAGTGCATTGCAGATCCTAAACACTCACTGAATCTGCCTCCACCATACTCTCAGACAATGCATTCCAGATCCTAAACACTCACTGAATCTGCCTCCACCACACTCTCAGACAGTGCATTCCAGATCCTAAACACTCACTGAATCTGCCTCCACCACACTCTCAGACAGTGCATTCCAGATCCTAAACACTCACTGAATCTGCCTCCACCACACTCTCAGACAGTGCATTGCAGATCCTAAACACTCACTGAATCTGCCTCCACCACACTCTCAGACAGTGCATTGCAGATCCTAAACACTCACTGAATCTGCCTCCACCATACTCTCAGACAGTGCATTCCAGATCCTAAACACTCACTGAATCTGCCTCCACCACACTCAGGCAGTGCATTCCAGATCCTAAACACTCACTGAATCTGCCTCCACAACACTCTCAGACAGTGCATTCCAGATCCTAAACACTCACTGAATCTGCCTCCACCACACTCTCAGACAGTGCATTCCAGATCCTAAACACTCACTGAATCTGCCTCCACCACACTCAGGCAGTGCATTCCAGATCCTAAACACTAACTGAATCTGCTTCCACAACACTCTCAGACGGTGCATTCCAGATCCTAAACACTCACTGAATCAGCCTCCACCATACTCTCAGACAGTGCATTCCAGATCCTAAACAGTCACTGAATCAGCCTCCACCATACTCTCAGACAGTGCATTCCAGATCCTAAACACTCACTGAATCAGCCTCCACCATACTCTCAGACAGTGCATTCCAGATCCTAAACAGTCACTGAATCTGCCTCCACCACACTCTCAGACATTGCATTCCAGATCCTAAACATTCACTGAATCTGTCTCCACCACACTCTCAGAGAGTGCATTCCAGATCCTGAACACTCACTGAATCTGCCTCCACCACACTCTCAGACAGTGCATTCCAGATCCTAAACACTCGCTGAATCTGTCTCCACCACACTCTCAGGCAGTGCATTCCAGATCCTAAACACTCGCTGAATCTGTCTCCACCATACTCTCAGACAGTGCATTCCAGATCCTAAACACTCGCTGAATCTGTCTCCACCATACTCTCAGACAGTGCATTCCAGATCCTAAACACTCGCTGAATCTGTCTCCACCATACTCTCAGACAGTGCATTCCAGATCCTAAACACTCGCTGAATCTGTCTCCACCATACTCTCAGACAGTGCATTCCAGATCCTAAACACTCGCTGAATCTGTCTCCACCATACTCTCAGACAGTGCATTCCGTATCCTAAACACTCACTGAATCTGTCTCCACCACACTCTCAGACAGTGCATTCCAGATCCTAAACACTCGCTGAATCTGTCTCCACCATACTCTCAGACAGTGCATTCCAGATCCTAAACACTCGCTGAATCTGTCTCCACCATACTCTCAGACAGTGCATTCCAGATCCTAAACACTCGCTGAATCTGTCTCCACCATACTCTCAGACAGTGCATTCCGTATCCTAAACACTCACTGAATCTGCCTCCACCACACTCTCAGACAGGGCATTCCAGATCCTAAACATTCACTGAATCTGCCTCCACCACACTCTCAGACAGTGCATTGCAGATCCTAAACACTCACTGAATCTGCCTCCACCACACTCTCAGACAGTGCATTGCAGATCCTAAACACTCACTGAATCTGCCTCCACCACACTCTCAGACAGCGCATTCCAGATCCTAAACACTCACTGAATCTGCCTCCACCACACTCTCAGACAGTGCATTCCAGATCCTAAACATTCACTGAATCTGCCTCCACCACACTCTCAGACAGGGCATTCCAGATCCTAAACATTCACTGAATCTGCCTCCACCACACTCTCAGACAGTGCATTGCAGATCCTAAACACTCACTGAATCTGCCTCCACCACACTCTCAGACAGTGCATTCCAGATCCTAAACACTCACTGAATCTGCCTCCACCACACTCTCAGACAGTGCATTCCAGATCCTAAACACTCACTGAATCTGCCTCCACCACACTCTCAGACAGTGCATTGCAGATCCTAAACACTCTCTGAATCTGCCTCCACCACACTCTCAGACAGTGCATTCCAGATCCTAAACACTCACTGAATCTGCCTCCACCACACTCTCAGACAGTGCATTGCAGATCCTAAACACTCACTGAATCTGCCTCCACCACACTCTCAGACAGTGCATTGCAGATCCTAAACACTCACTGAATCTGCCTCCACCATACTCTCAGACAATGCATTCCAGATCCTAAACACTCACTGAATCTGCCTCCACCACACTCTCAGACAGTGCATTCCAGATCCTAAACACTCACTGAATCTGCCTCCACCACACTCTCAGACAGTGCATTCCAGATCCTAAACACTCACTGAATCTGCCTCCACCACACTCTCAGACAGTGCATTGCAGATCCTAAACACTCACTGAATCTGCCTCCACCACACTCTCAGACAGTGCATTGCAGATCCTAAACACTCACTGAATCTGCCTCCACCATACTCTCAGACAGTGCATTCCAGATCCTAAACACTCACTGAATCTGCCTCCACCACACTCAGGCAGTGCATTCCAGATCCTAAACACTCACTGAATCTGCCTCCACAACACTCTCAGACAGTGCATTCCAGATCCTAAACACTCACTGAATCTGCCTCCACCACACTCTCAGACAGTGCATTCCAGATCCTAAACACTCACTGAATCTGCCTCCACCACACTCAGGCAGTGCATTCCAGATCCTAAACACTAACTGAATCTGCTTCCACAACACTCTCAGACGGTGCATTCCAGATCCTAAACACTCACTGAATCAGCCTCCACCATACTCTCAGACAGTGCATTCCAGATCCTCAACAGTCACTGAATCTGCCTCCACCACACTCTCAGACAGTGCATTGCAGATCCTAAACACTCACTGAATCTGCCTCCACCATACTCTCAGACAGTGCATTCCAGATCCTAAACACTCACTGAATCTGCCTCCACCACACTCAGGCAGTGCATTCCAGATCCTAAACACTCACTGAATCTGCCTCCACAACACTCTCAGACAGTGCATTCCAGATCCTAAACACTCACTGAATCTGCCTCCACCACACTCTCAGACAGTGCATTCCAGATCCTAAACACTCACTGAATCTGCCTCCACCACACTCAGGCAGTGCATTCCAGATCCTAAACACTAACTGAATCTGCTTCCACAACACTCTCAGACGGTGCATTCCAGATCCTAAACACTCACTGAATCAGCCTCCACCATACTCTCAGACAGTGCATTCCAGATCCTAAACACTCACTGAATCAGCCTCCACCATACTCTCAGACAGTGCATTCCAGATCCTAAACAGTCACTGAATCTGCCTCCACCACACTCTCAGACATTGCATTCCAGATCCTAAACATTCACTGAATCTGCCTCCACCACACTCTCAGGCAGTGCATTCCAGATCCTAAACACTCGCTGAATCTGTCTCCACCATACTCTCAGACAGTGCATTCCAGATCCTAAACACTCACTGAATCTGCCTCCACCACACTCTCAGACAGTGCATTCCAGATCCTAAACACTCACTGAATCTGCCTCCACCACACTCTCAGGCAGTGCATTCCAGATCCTAAACACTCACTGAATCTGCCTCCACCACACTCTTAGACAGTGCATTCCAGATCCTAAACACTCACTGAATCTGCCTCCACCACGCTCTCAGACAGTGCATTCCAGATCCTAAACACTCACTGAATCTGCCTCCACCACACTCTCAGACATTGCATTCCAGATCCTAAACGCTCACTGAATCTGCCTCCACCACACTCTTAGACAGTGCATTCCAGATCCTAAACACTCACTGAATCTGCCTCCACCACACTCTCAGGCATTGCATTCCAGATCCTAAACACTCACTGAATCTGCCTCCACCACACTCTCAGGCAGTGCATTCCAGATCCTAAACACTCACTGAATCTGCCTCCACCACACTCTCAGACAGTGCATTCCAGATCCTAAACAGTCACTGAATCTGCCTCCACCACACTCTCAGACAGTGCATTCCAGATCCTAAACACTCACTGAATCTGCCTCCACCACACTCTCAGACAGTGCATTCCAGATCCTAAACAGTCACTGAATCTGCCTCCACCATACTCTCAGACAGTGCATTCCAGATCCTAAACAGTCACTGAATCTGCCTCCACCACACTCTCAGACATTGCATTCCAGATCCTAAACATTCACTGAATCTGTCTCCACCACACTCTCAGAGAGTGCATTCCAGATCCTGAACACTCACTGAATCTGCCTCCACCACACTCTCAGACAGTGCATTCCAGATCCTAAACACTCGCTGAATCTGTCTCCACCACACTCTCAGGCAGTGCATTCCAGATCCTAAACACTCGCTGAATCTGTCTCCACCATACTCTCAGACAGTGCATTCCAGATCCTAAACACTCGCTGAATCTGTCTCCACCATACTCTCAGACAGTGCATTCCAGATCCTAAACACTCGCTGAATCTGTCTCCACCATACTCTCAGACAGTGCATTCCAGATCCTAAACACTCGCTGAATCTGTCTCCACCATACTCTCAGACAGTGCATTCCAGATCCTAAACACTCGCTGAATCTGTCTCCACCATACTCTCAGACAGTGCATTCCGTATCCTAAACACTCACTGAATCTGTCTCCACCACACTCTCAGACAGTGCATTCCAGATCCTAAACACTCGCTGAATCTGTCTCCACCATACTCTCAGACAGTGCATTCCAGATCCTAAACACTCGCTGAATCTGTCTCCACCATACTCTCAGACAGTGCATTCCAGATCCTAAACACTCGCTGAATCTGTCTCCACCATACTCTCAGACAGTGCATTCCGTATCCTAAACACTCACTGAATCTGCCTCCACCACACTCTCAGACAGGGCATTCCAGATCCTAAACATTCACTGAATCTGCCTCCACCACACTCTCAGACAGTGCATTGCAGATCCTAAACACTCACTGAATCTGCCTCCACCACACTCTCAGACAGTGCATTGCAGATCCTAAACACTCACTGAATCTGCCTCCACCACACTCTCAGACAGCGCATTCCAGATCCTAAACACTCACTGAATCTGCCTCCACCACACTCTCAGACAGTGCATTCCAGATCCTAAACATTCACTGAATCTGCCTCCACCACACTCTCAGACAGGGCATTCCAGATCCTAAACATTCACTGAATCTGCCTCCACCACACTCTCAGACAGTGCATTGCAGATCCTAAACACTCACTGAATCTGCCTCCACCACACTCTCAGACAGTGCATTCCAGATCCTAAACACTCACTGAATCTGCCTCCACCACACTCTCAGACAGTGCATTCCAGATCCTAAACACTCACTGAATCTGCCTCCACCACACTCTCAGACAGTGCATTGCAGATCCTAAACACTCACTGAATCTGCCTCCACCACACTCTCAGACAGTGCATTCCAGATCCTAAACACTCACTGAATCTGCCTCCACCACACTCTCAGACAGTGCATTGCAGATCCTAAACACTCACTGAATCTGCCTCCACCACACTCTCAGACAGTGCATTGCAGATCCTAAACACTCACTGAATCTGCCTCCACCATACTCTCAGACAATGCATTCCAGATCCTAAACACTCACTGAATCTGCCTCCACCACACTCTCAGACAGTGCATTCCAGATCCTAAACACTCACTGAATCTGCCTCCACCACACTCTCAGACAGTGCATTCCAGATCCTAAACACTCACTGAATCTGCCTCCACCACACTCTCAGACAGTGCATTGCAGATCCTAAACACTCACTGAATCTGCCTCCACCACACTCTCAGACAGTGCATTGCAGATCCTAAACACTCACTGAATCTGCCTCCACCATACTCTCAGACAGTGCATTCCAGATCCTAAACACTCACTGAATCTGCCTCCACCACACTCAGGCAGTGCATTCCAGATCCTAAACACTCACTGAATCTGCCTCCACAACACTCTCAGACAGTGCATTCCAGATCCTAAACACTCACTGAATCTGCCTCCACCACACTCTCAGACAGTGCATTCCAGATCCTAAACACTCACTGAATCTGCCTCCACCACACTCAGGCAGTGCATTCCAGATCCTAAACACTAACTGAATCTGCTTCCACAACACTCTCAGACGGTGCATTCCAGATCCTAAACACTCACTGAATCAGCCTCCACCATACTCTCAGACAGTGCATTCCAGATCCTAAACAGTCACTGAATCTGCCTCCACCACACTCTCAGACAGTGCATTGCAGATCCTAAACACTCACTGAATCTGCCTCCACCATACTCTCAGACAGTGCATTCCAGATCCTAAACACTCACTGAATCTGCCTCCACCACACTCAGGCAGTGCATTCCAGATCCTAAACACTCACTGAATCTGCCTCCACAACACTCTCAGACAGTGCATTCCAGATCCTAAACACTCACTGAATCTGCCTCCACCACACTCTCAGACAGTGCATTCCAGATCCTAAACACTCACTGAATCTGCCTCCACCACACTCAGGCAGTGCATTCCAGATCCTAAACACTAACTGAATCTGCTTCCACAACACTCTCAGACGGTGCATTCCAGATCCTAAACACTCACTGAATCAGCCTCCACCATACTCTCAGACAGTGCATTCCAGATCCTAAACACTCACTGAATCAGCCTCCACCATACTCTCAGACAGTGCATTCCAGATCCTAAACAGTCACTGAATCTGCCTCCACCACACTCTCAGACATTGCATTCCAGATCCTAAACATTCACTGAATCTGCCTCCACCACACTCTCAGGCAGTGCATTCCAGATCCTAAACACTCGCTGAATCTGTCTCCACCATACTGTCAGACAGTGCATTCCAGATCCTAAACACTCACTGAATCTGCCTCCACCACACTCTCAGACAGTGCATTCCAGATCCTAAACACTCACTGAATCTGCCTCCACCACACTCTCAGGCAGTGCATTCCAGATCCTAAACACTCACTGAATCTGCCTCCACCACACTCTTAGACAGTGCATTCCAGATCCTAAACACTCACTGAATCTGCCTCCACCACGCTCTCAGACAGTGCATTCCAGATCCTAAACACTCACTGAATCTGCCTCCACCACACTCTCAGACATTGCATTCCAGATCCTAAACGCTCACTGAATCTGCCTCCACCACACTCTTAGACAGTGCATTCCAGATCCTAAACACTCACTGAATCTGCCTCCACCACACTCTCAGGCATTGCATTCCAGATCCTAAACACTCACTGAATCTGCCTCCACCACACTCTCAGGCAGTGCATTCCAGATCCTAAACACTCACTGAATCTGCCTCCACCACACTCTCAGACAGTGCATTCCAGATCCTAAACAGTCACTGAATCTGCCTCCACCACACTCTCAGACAGTGCATTCCAGATCCTAAACACTCACTGAATCTGCCTCCACCACACTCTCAGACAGTGCATTCCAGATCCTAAACAGTCACTGAATCTGCCTCCACCACACTCTCAGACAGTGCATTCCAGATCCTAAACAGTCACTGAATCTGCCTCCACCACACTCTCAGACAGTGCATTCCAGATCCTAAACACTCGCTGAATCTGTCTCCACCATACTCTCAGACAGTGCATTCCAGATCCTAAACACTCGCTGAATCTGTCTCCACCATACTCTCAGACAGTGCATTCCAGATCCTAAACACTCGCTGAATCTGTCTCCACCATACTCTCAGACAGTGCATTCCGTATCCTAAACACTCACTGAATCTGCCTCCACCACACTCTCAGACAGGGCATTCCAGATCCTAAACATTCACTGAATCTGCCTCCACCACACTCTCAGACAGTGCATTGCAGATCCTAAACACTCACTGAATCTGCCTCCACCACACTCTCAGACAGTGCATTGCAGATCCTAAACACTCACTGAATCTGCCTCCACCACACTCTCAGACAGCGCATTCCAGATCCTAAACACTCACTGAATCTGCCTCCACCACACTCTCAGACAGTGCATTCCAGATCCTAAACATTCACTGAATCTGCCTCCACCACACTCTCAGACAGGGCATTCCAGATCCTAAACATTCACTGAATCTGCCTCCACCACACTCTCAGACAGTGCATTGCAGATCCTAAACACTCACTGAATCTGCCTCCACCACACTCTCAGACAGTGCATTCCAGATCCTAAACACTCACTGAATCTGCCTCCACCACACTCTCAGACAGTGCATTCCAGATCCTAAACACTCACTGAATCTGCCTCCACCACACTCTCAGACAGTGCATTGCAGATCCTAAACACTCACTGAATCTGCCTCCACCACACTCTCAGACAGTGCATTCCAGATCCTAAACACTCACTGAATCTGCCTCCACCACACTCTCAGACAGTGCATTGCAGATCCTAAACACTCACTGAATCTGCCTCCACCACACTCTCAGACAGTGCATTGCAGATCCTAAACACTCACTGAATCTGCCTCCACCATACTCTCAGACAATGCATTCCAGATCCTAAACACTCACTGAATCTGCCTCCACCACACTCTCAGACAGTGCATTCCAGATCCTAAACACTCACTGAATCTGCCTCCACCACACTCTCAGACAGTGCATTCCAGATCCTAAACACTCACTGAATCTGCCTCCACCACACTCTCAGACAGTGCATTGCAGATCCTAAACACTCACTGAATCTGCCTCCACCACACTCTCAGACAGTGCATTGCAGATCCTAAACACTCACTGAATCTGCCTCCACCATACTCTCAGACAGTGCATTCCAGATCCTAAACACTCACTGAATCTGCCTCCACCACACTCAGGCAGTGCATTCCAGATCCTAAACACTCACTGAATCTGCCTCCACAACACTCTCAGACAGTGCATTCCAGATCCTAAACACTCACTGAATCTGCCTCCACCACACTCTCAGACAGTGCATTCCAGATCCTAAACACTCACTGAATCTGCCTCCACCACACTCAGGCAGTGCATTCCAGATCCTAAACACTAACTGAATCTGCTTCCACAACACTCTCAGACGGTGCATTCCAGATCCTAAACACTCACTGAATCAGCCTCCACCATACTCTCAGACAGTGCATTCCAGATCCTAAACAGTCACTGAATCTGCCTCCACCACACTCTCAGACAGTGCATTGCAGATCCTAAACACTCACTGAATCTGCCTCCACCATACTCTCAGACAGTGCATTCCAGATCCTAAACACTCACTGAATCTGCCTCCACCACACTCAGGCAGTGCATTCCAGATCCTAAACACTCACTGAATCTGCCTCCACAACACTCTCAGACAGTGCATTCCAGATCCTAAACACTCACTGAATCTGCCTCCACCACACTCTCAGACAGTGCATTCCAGATCCTAAACACTCACTGAATCTGCCTCCACCACACTCAGGCAGTGCATTCCAGATCCTAAACACTAACTGAATCTGCTTCCACAACACTCTCAGACGGTGCATTCCAGATCCTAAACACTCACTGAATCAGCCTCCACCATACTCTCAGACAGTGCATTCCAGATCCTAAACACTCACTGAATCAGCCTCCACCATACTCTCAGACAGTGCATTCCAGATCCTAAACAGTCACTGAATCTGCCTCCACCACACTCTCAGACATTGCATTCCAGATCCTAAACATTCACTGAATCTGCCTCCACCACACTCTCAGGCAGTGCATTCCAGATCCTAAACACTCGCTGAATCTGTCTCCACCATACTCTCAGACAGTGCATTCCAGATCCTAAACACTCACTGAATCTGCCTCCACCACACTCTCAGACAGTGCATTCCAGATCCTAAACACTCACTGAATCTGCCTCCACCACACTCTCAGGCAGTGCATTCCAGATCCTAAACACTCACTGAATCTGCCTCCACCACACTCTTAGACAGTGCATTCCAGATCCTAAACACTCACTGAATCTGCCTCCACCACGCTCTCAGACAGTGCATTCCAGATCCTAAACACTCACTGAATCTGCCTCCACCACACTCTCAGACATTGCATTCCAGATCCTAAACGCTCACTGAATCTGCCTCCACCACACTCTTAGACAGTGCATTCCAGATCCTAAACACTCACTGAATCTGCCTCCACCACACTCTCAGGCATTGCATTCCAGATCCTAAACACTCACTGAATCTGCCTCCACCACACTCTCAGGCAGTGCATTCCAGATCCTAAACACTCACTGAATCTGCCTCCACCACACTCTCAGACAGTGCATTCCAGATCCTAAACAGTCACTGAATCTGCCTCCACCACACTCTCAGACAGTGCATTCCAGATCCTAAACACTCACTGAATCTGCCTCCACCACACTCTCAGACAGTGCATTCCAGATCCTAAACAGTCACTGAATCTGCCTCCACCACACTCTCAGACAGTGCATTCCAGATCCTAAACAGTCACTGAATCTGCCTCCACCACACTCTCAGACAGTGCATTCCAGATCCTAAACACTCACTGAATCTGCCTCCACCACACTCTCAGACAGTGCATTCCAGATCCTAAACAGTCACTGAATCTGCCTCCACCACACTCTCAGACAGTGTATTCCAGATCCTAAACATTCACTGAATCTGCCTCCACCACACTCTCAGACAGTGCATTCCAGATCCTAAACACTCACTGAATCTGCCTCCACCACACTCTCAGGCCGGGGCGGCACAGTGGCGCAGTGGTTAGCATCGCAGCCTCAGAGCTCCAGCGATCCGGGTTCAGTTCTGGGTACTGCCTGTATGGAGTTTGCAAGTTCTCCCTGTGTCTGCGTGGGTTTCCTCCGGGTGCTCCGGTTTCCTCCTACTTGCAGGTTGATAGGTAAATTGGCCATTATAAATTGCCCCTAGTATAGCTAGGTGGTAGGGTAATATAGGGACAGGTGGGGATGTGGTAGGAATATGGGAGTAGTGTAGGATTAGTATAAATGGGTGGTTAATGGTCGGCACAGACTCGGTGGGCCGAAGGACCTGTTTCAGTGCTGTATCTCTAAATCTAAATAAATCTGAATCTGCCTCCACCACACTTTCAGACAGAGCATTCCAGATCCTGAACACTCACTGAATCTGCCTCCACCACACTCTCAGACAGTGCATTCCAGATCCTAAACATTCACTGAATCTGCCTCCACCACACTCTCAGACAGTGCATTCCGTATCCTAAACACTCACTGAATCTGCCTCCACCACACTCTCAGACAGTGCATTCCAGATCCTGAACACTCACTGAATCTGCCTCCACCACACTCTCAGGCAGTGCATTCCAGATCCTAAACACTCGCTGAATCTGTCTCCACCATACTCTCAGACAGTGCATTCCAGATCCTAAACACTCACTGAATCTGCCTCCACCACACTCTCAGACAGTGCATTCCAGATCCTAAACACTCACTGAATCTGCCTCCACCACACTCTCAGGCAGTGCATTCCAGATCCTAAACACTCACTGAATCTGCCTCCACCACACTCTTAGACAGTGCATTCCAGATCCTAAACACTCACTGAATCTGCCTCCACCACGCTCTCAGACAGTGCATTCCAGATCCTAAACACTCACTGAATCTGCCTCCACCACACTCTCAGACAGTGCATTCCAGATCCTAAACGCTCACTGAATCTGCCTCCACCACACTCTTAGACAGTGCATTCCAGATCCTAAACACTCACTGAATCTGCCTCCACCACACTTTCAGACAGTGCATTCCAGATCCTAAACATTCACTGAATCTGCCTCCACCACACTCTCAGACAGTGCATTCCAGATCCTAAACACTCACTGAATCTGCCTCCACCACACTCTCAGGCCGGGACGGCACAGTGGCGCAGTGGTTAGCATCGCAGCCTCAGAGCTCCAGCGATCCGGGTTCAGTTCTGGGTACTGCCTGTGTGGAGTTTGCAAGTTCTCCCTGTGTCTGCGTGGGTTTCCTCCTACTTGCAGGTTGATAGGTAAATTGGGCCATTATACATTGCCCCTAGTATAGCTCGGTGGTAGGGTAATATAGGGACAGGTGGGGATGTGGTAGGAATATGGGAGTAATGTAGGATTAGTATAAATGGGTGGTTAATGGTCGGCACAGACTCGGTGGGCCGAAGGAGCTGTTTCAGTGCTGTTTCTCTAAATCTAAATAAATCTGAATCTGCCTCCACCACACTTTCAGACAGAGCATTCCAGATCCTAAACATTCACTGAATCTGTCTCCACCACACTCTCAGAGAGTGCATTCCAGATCCTGAACACTCACTGAATCTGCCTCCACCACACTCTCAGACAGTGCATTCCAGATCCTAAACACTCGCTGAATCTGTCTCCACCACACTCTCAGGCAGTGCATTCCAGATCCTAAACACTCGCTGAATCTGTCTCCACCATACTCTCAGACAGTGCATTCCAGATCCTAAACACTCGCTGAATCTGTCTCCACCATACTCTCAGACAGTGCATTCCAGATCCTAAACACTCGCTGAATCTGTCTCCACCATACTCTCAGACAGTGCATTCCAGATCCTAAACACTCGCTGAATCTGTCTCCACCATACTCTCAGACAGTGCATTCCAGATCCTAAACACACTGAATCTGCCTCCACCATACTCTCTGGCAGTGCATTCCAGATCCTAAACACTCGCTGAATCTGTCTCCACCATACTCTCAGACAGTGCATTCCAGATCCTAAACACTCACTGAATCTGCCTCCACCACACTCTCAGACAGTGCATTCCAGATCCTAAACAGTCACTGAATCTGCCTCCACCACACTCTCAGGCAGTGCATTCCAGATCCTAAACACTCACTGAATCTGCCTCCACCACACTCTTAGACAGTGCATTCCAGATCCTAAACACTCACTGAATCTGCCTCCACCACGCTCTCAGACAGTGCATTCCAGATCCTAAACACTCACTGAATCTGCCTCCACCACACTCTCAGACAGTGCATTCCAGATCCTAAACGCTCACTGAATCTGCCTCCACCACACTCTTAGACAGTGCATTCCAGATCCTAAACACTCACTGAATCTGCCTCCACCACACTCTTCGACAGTGCATTCCAGATCCTAAACACTCACTGAATCTGCCTCCACCACACTCTTAGACAGTGCATTCCAGATCCTAAACACTCACTGAATCTGCCTCCACCACACGCTCAGGCAGTGCATTCCAGATCCTAAACACTCACTGAATCTGCCTCCACCACACTCTTCGACAGTGCATTCCAGATCCTAAACACTCACTGAATTTGCCTCCACCACACTCTCAGGCATTGCATTCCAGATCCTAAACACTCACTGAATCTGCCTCCACCACACTCTCAGGCAGTGCATTCCAGATCCTAAACACTCACTGAATCTGCCTCCCCCCCACTCTCAGACAGTGCATTCCAGATCCTAAACACTCACTGAATCTGCCTCCACCACACGCTCAGGCAGTGCATTCCAGATCCTAAACACTCACTGAATCTGCCTCCACCACACTCTTAGACAGTGCATTCCAGATCCTAAACACTCACTGAATCTGCCTCCACCACACTCTCAGACAGTGCATTCCAGATCCTAAACACTCACTGAATCTGCCTCCACCACACTCTTCGACAGTGCATTCCAGATCCTAAACACTCACTGAATCTGCCTCCACCACACTCTCAGGCATTGCATTCCAGATCCTAAACACTCACTGAATCTGCCTCCACCACACTCTCAGGCAGTGCATTCCAGATCCTAAACACTCACTGAATCTGCCTCCCCCCCACTCTCAGACAGTGCATTCCAGATCCTAAACACTCACTGAATCTGCCTCCACCACACGCTCAGGCAGTGCATTCCAGATCCTAAACACTCACTGAATCTGCCTCCACCACACTCTTCGACAGTGCATTCCAGATCCTAAACACTCACTGAATTTGCCTCCACCACACTCTCAGACAGTGCATTCCAGATCCTAAACATTCACTGCGGTAAAAGGCATTTCCTCATCCCTGTTCATTCTTTGTCATTCACCTTAAATCGTTGTCCTCTGATTCTGGAGCCTTCTACCAATGGGAACAGATTTTTCCTTTCTCTGTTCAGACCCCTCATGATTTTGAACACTTCTATTAATCTTCTCTTAATCTTCCCTTCCCCAAGGAGAACAACCCCAGCTTCTCCAAACTATCCACATTTCTGACGTCCTTCATCCCTGGAACTATTCTCATAAATCTTTTCTGCTCCCTCTCTAACGTCTTCACATCCTTCTTAAAGTGTTATCCTTAGAATTGGACATAATACTCCATTTGAGGCTGAACCAATATTTTATACAGATTTATCATAACCTCCCTGTTCTTGTACTCTAGGCCCCAATTTACAAAGTCCAGGATCCCCTATGCTTTATTAATCGCTTTCTAACCTACCCTGCCACCTTCAATGATTTGTGCACATATTCCCCCCAGGTCCCTCTGCACAAGCACACTCTATAGAATTATATCCTTGATTTTATTTTGCCTCTCGTCGTTCTTCCTCCCAAAATGTATCAGTTCACACTTCTCAGCATTAAATTTCATCTGTCAGACTTCTGCCCATTCCAACAGCCTGTCTCCGTCTTCTTCAATTTTATCACTGTACCTCCTCACAGTTCACAATACTTCCACGTTTTGTGCTCTTGTGCAAATTCTGCATTTGTGCCCTGTACACCCAAGTCTAGGTCATTAATACAGATCAAGAAGAGAAGTGGTCCGAGTATCCATCACTGGCAAACACTACTGTATTCCTCTTCTTCAGATTCGATTTCTGAAGAGTCATGTCAGACTCGAAACATTAACTCTGCTTCTCTCTCCACAGATTCTGCCAGACCTGCTGAGTATTTCCAGTACTTTCTGTTTTCATTTCAGATTTCCAGCATCTGCAGTATTTTGCTTTTACCACTACATATCTTTCTCCCCTCCGAAAAACAACCATTCGCAACAACTCTCTGTTTCTTGTCACTCAGCAAATTTTCTATCCATGTTGCTAATGTCCCTTTCATTCCATGGACTCTAACTTTACTGACAAGCCTGTTATGTGGCACTTTATCAAATGTCTTTTGGAATTCCATGTACACCACATCAATCACATTACCCTATTCAACCATCTCTGGTAGCATATCAAAAAACTCAAGCAAGCTATTTAAATACGATCTGCCCTGAACAACTAAGTGCTGGCCTTCCTTAATTAATCCACATTTGTACAAGTGACTGAGAAGTTTGACACAAATTACCATTTTCAAAAGCTTTCCCACCACCGAGGTTAAACGGATTGGCCTGTAGTTGCTGGGCTTGTCCTTCCACCTTTTTTTGGACAAGGGTGTAACACTGGTAATTTTCCAGTCCTCTGGAAGCATCCCTGTATTTAAGCAGGAATGGAAGATTATGGCCAGTGCCTCTGCAATTTCCACCCTTATTTCCCTCAGTATCCTTGGATGTATCTCAGACAGTCCAGGTGACTTATCCACTTTAAGTACAGCTAGCCTTTCCTGTCCCAACTCTTCACAATGTTTGAGCACATAACTCCCTCCTCTTTCACCAAGACTTGGGCAGCATCCTCCTTTTTGATACAGACAGATACAGAGACCCTTTTATGTTAGCTGCCAGTCCCTTTTCATAATCTCTCTTTGCTCCTCGTATTTTTTCATTTCGACACTGAATTTCCAGCTTCTCACTTGTATTTATAAACCTGACATCTGTCAGAGGGTCACTGCGGGCAGGGGTCACTCGGTACACAGGTTTCAGTGCGGACAGGGGTCACTCTGTACACAGGGTCAGTGCGGACAGGGGTCACTCTGTACACGGGGTCATTGGGGACAGGGGTCACTCTGTACATGGGGTCAGTGTGAATAGGGGTCACTCTGCACACGGGGTCGGTGTGGACAGGAGTCACTCTGTACACGGGGTCAGTGTGGACAGGGGTCACTCTGTACACAGGGTCAGTGTTGACAGGGGCCATTCTGTACACGGGGTCAGCGTGGACAGGGGTCACTCTGTACAAAGGGTCAGTGTGCACAGGGGTCACTCTGTACACAGGGTCAGTGTGGACAGGGGTCACTCTGTACACAGGGTCAGCGTGGACAGCGGTCACTCTGTACACAGGGTCAGTGTGGATAGGGGTCACTGTACACAGGGTCAGTGTGGACAGGGGTCACTCTGTACACAGGGTCAGTGTGGGCAGGGGTCACTCTGTACACAGGGTCAGTGTAGACAGCGGTCACTCTGTACACAGGGTCAGTGGGGACAGGGGTCACTCTGTACACAGGGTCAGTGGGGACAGGGGTCACTCTGTACACAGGGTCAGTGTAGACAGCGGTCACTCTGTACACAGGGTCAGTGTGGACAGGGGTCACTCTGTACACAGGGTCAGTGTAGACAGCGGTCACTCTCTACACAGTGTCAGTGTAGACAGCGGTCACTCTGTACACAGGGTCAGTGGGGACAGGGGTCACTCTGTACACAGGGTCAGTGTAGACAGCGGTCACTCTCTACACAGGGTCAGTGTAGACAGCGGTCACTCTGTACACAGGGTCAGTGGGGACAGGGGTCACTCTGTACACAGGGTCAGTGTGAATGGAGGTCATTCTCTATCTGCAGGAGGGATTAACTCACTTGTTTGTCTGGCTGCCTCGTTAATGTCTGACGTCCTAAAATATCCTAAAAAATAAAAACACAGAAACAAATCCATCAACAAATAATGGAATCAATTCCCTTTATAGGGTGTAACATGAAAAGGGTTCCCTGAAACACTTGGTTTCGTTCTCTACTCAAGGTGTAATGGGAAATCTCCTCCCCGAGACACATGGGATCATTCTCTACACAGAGTGTAATGGATAAAGATCTGCTTGTGCCACACGGGATCGTTTGCTACACTGGGTGTAATAGGAAAGGGATCCCCTGGTGAGACAGGATCATTCTCTGCACAGAGAGTATCTTTCAAGGCCTCCTGCAATAAACAGGAGCAATCTGTACTTGGCTTTATGTTCTGTCAAATGTCATTTTACACACAAGACCCGGCATCTCCCTCAATCTACCATAATCATCAAGCCAACAGATCAATCCTGGTTCAATGAGCAGTGCAGGAGAGGATGCCGGAAGCAGCACCAGGCAAATCTAAAAATGAGATGTCAACCTGGTGAAGTTACAACACAGGACTACATTCATGTTAAATAGTGGAGGCAATGTGATATAGACATAGCTAAGTGATCCCACAACCAACAGATCAGAACAAAGCTCTGCAGCCCTGCTACATTCAGTTATGAAGGGTGGGCAATGAAACAATTAACCGGAGGACGAGGCACCACCAATATCTCCATCATCAATGACAACAGTACATAGCACGTCAGGGCAAAAGACAAGGCTGAAGCATTTGCAACCGACCTTACCCAGAAGTGCCAAGTGGAAGAGTTATCTTGGTCTCCTCCTGAGGATCCCAGCATCACAGATGCCAGTCTTTAGTCAATCCGATTCCTTCACGCAATGCCAAGAAACGGCTGCAGGCACTAGGTACTGCAAGGCTATGGGCCCTGACACCATCCCAGCTGTAGTACTGAAGACCTGTGCTCCAGAATGACCCATGCGTCGAGCCAAGCTGTTACAGTATAGCTACAACACTGGCATCTACCCAGCAATACGGACAATTGTCCAGGTACGTCCTGTCCTCAAAAAGCAGGACAGATCCAATCCAGCCAATTACTGCCCCATCAGTCTACTTCAATCATCAACAAGGTGATGGAAGGTGTCGTTGACACTGCTATCATATGGCTCTTACTCAGCAATAACCTGCTCACCGATACACCGTTTGGGTTCTGCCCGGGCCACTCGGCACCAGACCTCATTACAACTTGGTCCAATCATGGACAAAAGAACTGAATACAAGAGTTGAGATGGGAGTGACTGCCCTTGACATCAAGACAGCATTTGACTGAGTGTGGCATCAAGGAGCCCTAGCAAAGCCCGCGACCTCTTCCACCGAGAAGGACAAGGGCAGCAGATACATGGGAACATCACCACCTGCAACTTCCCCTCCAAGTCACACATCATCCTGACTTGGAACTATATTGCTGTTCCTTCACTGTCGCTGGGTCAAAATCCTGGAATTCCCTTCCTATCAGCACTCTGGGTGGACCTACACCCCAAGGACTGCACTAATTCAAGAAGATGGCTCACCACCACCTTCTCAAGGGCAATTAGGGATTGTAATAAATGCTGTCTTAGCCAGCATCCTAACCATATTGCATGAATGAATAAAGAAATCACTGTAAACAGTGTTAGTGTGGACAAGGCTCACAGGTGAGTGATTTGGCCGTCAAATATCCTAAAATATAAAACCACAGAATCAAATCCATCAACGAATCCCAGGATCATTCCCTACACTGGGACTCTGTACATTAGCTAAGTGTGGGCAAAGTTCACTCTATACATGATGTCAGAGGGTGGAGAGTGGTCACACTATACACAGGGTCACAGGACATACCACGGTTACTCTGTATGCAGTGTCAGAGATCAGTCAGGTGACACTCTATGTTAATTGTGTTTAATCATTGGCAGATGGAGGGTGTTCTTTAGGGTCTCGTCAGATGGGCAGAAAAGTGGCAAATGAAATTCAATTTGGAGAAGTGTGAGGTGTTGCGTTTGGGGAGGTCAAACAAGGCAAAGGAATGCACGATTAACAGGAAAATACTGAGAAGTGTAGAGGAAGTGAGGGACCTTGGAGTGAATGTCCACAGATCCCTGAAGGTAGCAGGACAGGTTGATAAGGTGGTTAAGAAGGCATATGGAATCCTTTCCTTTATTTGCCGAGGTATAGAATATAAGAGCAGGGAGGTTATGCTGGAACTGTATAAATCATTGGTTCGGCCACAACTTGAGTATTGTGTGCAGTTCTGGTCACCTCATTACAGAAAGGATGTAATTGCACTAGAGAGGGTACAGAGGAGGTTTACGAGGATGTTGCCAGGACTGGAAAAATGCAGCTATGAGGAAAGAATGGATAGGCTGGGGTTGTTTACCTAGGAACAGAGAAGGCTGAGGGCAGATCTGATTGAAATGTACAAAATTGTGAGGGGCTTGGATAGAGTGGATGTGAAGGGTCTATTCACCTTAGCAGAGAGGTCAGTTATGAGGGGGCAGAGCTTTAAAGTGATTGGTGGAAAATTGAGAGGGAAGTTCAGGAAAATCTTTCGCATCCAGAGAGTGATGGGGGTCTGGAACTCACTGCCTGAAAGGGTAGTTGAGGCAGAGACCCTCAACTCATTCAAAAGGAGTCTGGATATGCACCTTAAGTGACGTAATCTGCAGGGCTATGGATCAAATGCTGGAAGGTGGGATTAGAATAGCTGGGTCAATTTTCAGCCAGCACAGACACGATGGGTCAAATGGCCTCTTTCTGTGCCTTAAACTTACTATGATTCTATGATACAGTTATCAAAAAATGCATAGGGTCAGTGTGGACAGGGGTCACTCTGTACATGGGGTCAGTGTGGACAGGGGTCACTCTGTACATGGGGTCAGTGTGAACAGGGGTCACTCTGTACACAGGGTCAGTGTGGGCAGGGGGTCACTCTGTACACAGGGTCAGTGTGGGCAGGGGGTCACTCTGTACACAGGGTCAGTGTGGGCAGGGGTCACTCTGTACACAGGGTCAGTGTGGGCAGGGGTCAGTCTGTACACGGGGTCAGTGTGAACAGGGATCACTCTGTACACAGGGTCAGTGTGGGCAGGGGGTCACTCTGTACACAGGGTCAGTGTGGGCAGGGGTCACTCTGTACACAGGGTCAGTGTGAACAGGGGTCACACTGTACACGGGGTCAGTGTGGGCAGCGGTCACTCTGTACACAGGGTCAGTGTGGGCAGGGGTCACTCTGTACACGGGGCCAGTGTGGACAGGGGTCACTCTGTACACGGGGTCAGTGTGGACAGGGGTCACTCTGTGCACAGGGTCAGTTTGGCGAACGTTATCCTCTATCTGCAGGAGAGATTTACTCACTTGTTTCTCTGGATATCCCAGTAATGTGAACAGGATATCCCAAATAGTGAGCAAGATAACCCGGGACAGTGAGGAGGAAATCCCAGGATAGTGACAAGATAACCCAGAATAGTGAGCAGGGTAGCCTGGGATAGTGAGCAGGAAATCCCTGGACAATGATCAGGATAACTTGGATTAGATAGCAGGCTCTTATGGGATAGTGTGCAAGATAACCTGGACTAGTGAGCAGGATAACCCAGGATAGTGAGCAAGATGTCCCGGGATATTGAGCAAGATAACGCGGAGTGGTAAGGAGGATAACCCGGAACAGCAAACAGGCCAACCCAGGAAAGTGAGAACATCCCAGGAGGTTGGGCAAGATAACCCAGAAAAGTGAGCAAGATAACCAATAAAAGTGAGCAGGGTGTCCAAGGATAGTGAGTAGGATAACCCAGGATAATGAGTAAGATATCCTGGGATAGTGGGCAAGATAGCCCAGAACAGTGAGCAGGATATTCTGGAATAGAGGGCAAGACAACCTAGGATAGTGAGCAGCATATCTCAGGATAGTAGGCAAAATAAACCAGGATAGTGAGCAGGATAACCTGTGAGAGTAAGGAGGTAACCAGTGACAGCGAGCAAGATAACCTGGAATAGTGAGGAGGGTATCCGAGGATAGTGAACAGGATAACCCGGGATAGTGAGAAAAATAACTCAGAATAGTGATCAGGACAAGCCAAGACAGTGAGAAAGAACCAGGACAGTGCATAAGATATCCCAGAATAGTGAGCAGGATATCCCAAGATAGTGAGCAGGGTAACCCGGGATAGTGGGCAGGGTATCCTGGGATGGGGAGCAAGATAACCCAGGATAGTGAGCAGGATATCCCAGGATAGTGAGAGGAATATCCCAGGATAGTGAGCAGGATAACCCAGGATAGCAGGCAAAATAATCTAGGATAGTGAACAGGATATCCCGGGAAAGTGGGAAAGATAATCCATGATCGTGAGCTGCATATCCCAGGATTGTGAACAGGACAACTTGGGACAGTGAGCAAGATAACCCGGAAAAGTGAGAAGGATATCCCGGGATAGTGGGCAAGATAACCCAGAATGGTGAGCAGGATAACCCAGGACAGTGAGCAAGATAACCTGCGATAGTGAACAGGATAAGCATGATTGTGAGCAAAATAACCTGGAATAATGAGTCGGATATCCCAGAAAAGTAAGCAGGATAAACCAGAAAAGTGAGCAGGATATCCCAGGATAGTGTGCAAGATAACCCAAAATAGTAAGCAAGATAACCTGGAATACCAAGCAGGATATCACGAGATAGTCGGGTTATCCCGGGATGGTGGGCAAGATAATCGGGGGTAGTGAGGAGGATAACCCAGAATAGTGAACAGGATAACCCAGGACAGTGAGGAGGATAACCCGGGACAGTGAACAAGAGCTGGGGTAGTGAGGAGGATATCCCGGGATAGTGAGCAAGATAACCTGGAATAATGAGCAGGATATCCTGGGATAGTGGGTAAGATAACTCAGAATAGTAAGCAGGATAAACCGGGATAGAGGGTAAAATAACCTGGGATTGTGTATAAAATGACCTGGAATAGTGAGCAGAATAACCCGGGATAGTGAGGAGGATAACCAGGGACAGTAAGCAAGGTAACCTGGAATAGTGAGGAGTATATCCCAGGATAGTGAACAGGATAACCGGGAAAGTGAGCAAGATAACCCAGAATAGTGAACTGGATATCCCGGAATAGTAAGCAGGATATCTTGGGATAGTGGGCAAGACAATCCAGGATAATGAGCAGGATTTCCTGGGTTAGTGGGCAAGATAATCCGAATAGTGAACAGGATATCCTAAAATAGTGGGCAAATAAAATGGGATAGTGAGCAGGATATTCTGAGATAGTGGGAAAGATAATCTGGGATAGTGAGCAGGATAGCCCAGAAAAATTAAGAGTTTGGGGTGGCACAGTGGTTAGCACTGCAGCCTCACAGCTCCAGCGGCCTGGGTTCAGTTCTGGGTACTGCCTGTGCGGAGTTTGCAAGTTCTCCCTGTGACGGTGTGGGTTTCCGCCGGGTGCTCTGGTTTCTTCCCACAGCTAAAGACGTGCACATTGATAGATAAATTAGCCATTGTAAATTGCCCCTAGTATAGGAGAATGGTTGGAATGTGGTAGGGAATATGGGATTAATACAGGATTAGTATAAATAGGTGGTTGTTGGTTGGCACGGACCCGGTGGGCCGAAGGGCCTGTTTAAGTGCTGTATCTCTCTCTAGGAGTATCAACTGGGATAGTGAGCAGGATTTCCAGGACAGTAAGCAGGATATCCTGAAATAGTGAGTTGGAGGATAACCCAGGATATTGTGCAGGCATATGAGGGATAGTGAGCAAGGGAATAACTTGGGCCAGAAAGCAGGGGAACAACCTGGGATAGTGAGCGGGTGATAACCCAGGATATTGATCAGGGAATAGCCCAGTATAGCGTGCAGGGACTAGCCCAGGATAAGGGGAAGGGGATTTCCCAGGATAGTGAGCAGGGAATAGCCTGGGATAGTGAGCAGGGAAATTCCTAGGTTAGTGAGTGGTGTGGTAAATGTGGACAAATAGGATTAGTGAGCATGAAACTAAAGGGAGAAAAAGACTTGCAGGTGATAGGTAAATTGGCTGTTATAAATTGCCCCTAGTGTAGGTAGGTGGTAGGGCATATGGGATTATTGTAGGGCTAGTATAAATGGGTGGTTGTTGGTCTGCACAGACTCGGTGGGCCGAAGGGCCTGTTTCAGTGCTGTATCTCTAAATAAATAAAATTAAAAAAAATAAAAATAAATAAATAAAAAAATAAAAATAAAAAATAAATAAAATAAAAACAGCATAATTTGTCAACAAAATACTTATTTTTAATTCCTTTCTCTCAGGTCAGTAAACTTTCCTGCTTTTGATCATGTTCTTAGGATTATGGTTAGATGAGTGAGTTTATGATTGAAGGAAGGTCATTGATGAAGCAGCTGAAGATGGTTGGGCCTAGGACACTACCCTGAGGAACTCCTGCAGTGATGTCCTGGAGCTCAGAAGATTGACCTCCAACAATCACAACCACCTTCCTTTGTGCTAGATACGACTCTAACCAGCGGAGAGTTTGCCCTCTGATTCCCATTGACTCCAGTTTTGCTAGGGCTCCTTGATGCCATACTCGGTCAAATGCTGCCTTGATGTCAAGGGCAGTCACTCTCACCTCACCTCTTGAGTTTAGCTTTTTTGTCCATGTTTGGACCAAGGCTGCAATGATGTCAATAGCTGAATAGCTGTGGCGGAACCCAAACTGAGCATCATTGAGCAGGTTAATACTGAGCGAGTGCCATTTGATAGCAGTGTCAACAACACCTTCCATCACTTTGCTGATTATCAAGACTAGACCGATGGGGCGGTAATTGGCTGGGCTGGATTTGTCCTGTTTTTTGTGTACAGGACATACCTGGGCAATTTTCCACACTGCCGGGTGGATGCCCAGACAGGAGCGGGAACTCAGTGAGACCAGAGCGGGAATTCAGTGAGACCGGAGCAGCAGCTCAGACAAGAGAGGGAATCAGACCAGTGTGGGAACTCAGTGAGACCGGAGCAGGAGCACAGACAAGGGTGGGAGTTCAGACCAGTGTGAGAACTCAGTGAGACCGGAGCGGGAACTGAGACAGGAGCGGGAATCAGACCAGTGTGGGAACTAAGTGAGTCTGGAGCGGGAACTCAGTGAGACCAGTGCGGGAACTCAGTGAGACCAGATCAGGAACCAAGAACAGATCGGGAACTCAGTGAGACCGGAGTGGGAACTCAGAGACCAGAGTGGGGACTCAGAGACCAGAGTGGGGACTCAGACTGGAACGTGAACTCTGAGACTGGAGTGGGAACACAGTAAGACCAGAGCAGGAACTCAGTGAGACCAGTGCGGGAACTCAGACCGGAGCGGGAACTCAGTGAGACCAGATCGGGAACTCAGTGAATCCAGAGTGGGAAATCATATTGGAGTGGGAACTCAGATCGGAGCAGGAGCTCAGTGAAACCAGAGTGGGAACTCAGTGAGTCCGGATCGGGACCTCAGTGAGTGCAGATCAGAAACTCAGTTCCCATTCCGGTCTCTGAGTTACCGATCCGGGCTAAGTGAGACCGGATTGGGAACTCAGTGAGACCAGATCGGAAACTCAGTGCGACCAGAATGGGAACTCAGACCAGAGTGGGAAGGCAGAGAGACCGGAGTGGGAAGGCAGAGAGACCGGAGTGGGAACTCAGTCCGGATCAGGAACTCAGTGAGACCAGACTGGGAACTCAGGCAGAATCATGAACTCTGAGTCCAGATCGGGAACTCAGTGAGTCCGGAGCATGAACCTTGAAGCAAAGGAGGTTGAGGGGAGATTTGATAGAAGTGTACAAGATTGTAACAGGTTTAGCCAGAGTAGACAAAGAAAATCTGTTCCCATTAGTTGATGGTTTCAAGGACTAGGGATTGCGGATTGAAGGTTTTGGGCAAGAGATGCTGGGGGATGTGAGGAAGAACATTTTTACACAGCGAACGGTAATCACCTAGAACTCACTGCCCATGAGGATGATGAAAGAGGAGACGATGAATGATTTCATTCAAGGGAAATAAACGTACAGGGCAATGGGAATTGAGCAGGAGAATGGGACTGACTGGATTGCTGTACAGAGAGCTGGCCTGGACTTGATAGGCCAAATGGCCTACTTCTGTGCTGTAATCACTCAATGAGAATCATAATCTACAAAAGAAACAGGTACTCTGCAAAGGAAATATTTTTAATACCTTTGAAACTAACAAAACCAACATACTGCATAATTTTATGGATAATGATAACGGAAATAAGTGGCATTAGCACACAATTACTCACTTGTTCACAAGACATGTGCATGATTTATTATTTATCAAAAAGTTGGCAGTAAGGATCAGGCAGCAGTGGAACAGGAGGAGACATGGAGTGGGGGGGGATGTGGACAGGGAGCAGGGGGCTGGGAGAGGACAGGAAGCAGGGGGCTGGGAGAGGACAGGAAGCAGGGGGCCGGGAGAGGACAGGAAGCAGGGGGCCGGGAGAGGACAGGAAGCAGGGGGCCGGGAGAGGACAGGAAGCAGGGGGCTGGGAGAGGACAGGAAGCAGGGGGCCGGGAGAGGACAGGAAGCAGGGGGCTGGGAGAGGACAGGAAGCAGGGGGCCGGGAGAGGACAGGAAGCAGGGGGCCGGGAGAGGACAGGAAGCAGAGGGCCGGGAGAGGACAGGAAGCAGAGGGCTGAGAGGAGACAGGAAGCAGAGGGCCGGGAGAGGACAGGAAGCAGAGGGCTGAGAGGAGACAGGAAGCAGGGGGCCGGGAGAGGACAGGAAGCAGGGGGATGGGAGGAGACAGGAAGCAGGGGGCCGGGACGGGACAGGGAGTTGGGTGGGGAATGGGGACAGGGAGCAGGGGGGCTGGGCAGGGACAGAGAGTTGGGTAGGGCATGGGGACAGGGAGCAGGGGGCTGGGAGAGGACAGGAAGCAGGGGGCCGGGAGAGGACAGGAAGCAGGGGGATGGGAGGAGGCAGGAAGCAGGGGGCCGGGAGGGACAGGGAGTTGGGTGGGGAATGGGGACAGGGAGCAGGGGGGCCGGGCAGGGACAGGGAGTTGGGTAGGGCATGGGGACAGGGAGCAGGAGGCTGGGAGGGGACAGGAAGCAGAGGGCCGGGAGGGGACAGGAAGCAGGAGGCCGGGAGAGGACAGGAAGCAGGGGGCCGGGAGAGGACAGGAAGCAGGCGGACAGCGCAGACAGGAATAGGGGGCCGGGAGGGGACTGGAAGCAGGCGGACAGCGCAGACAGGAAGGAGGGTGCCGGGAGGAGGCAGGAAGCAGGGCGCTGGCAGAGGACAGGAAGCAGGGGGCTGGGAGGGGACAGTAAGCAGGGGGCTGGGAGGGGACAGTAAGCAGGGGGCCGGGATGGGACAGGAAGCAGGGGGCCGGGAGAGGACAGGAAGCAGGGGGCCGGGAGGGGACAGGTAGCAGGGGGCCAGGAGGGGACAGGTAGCAGGGGGCCAGGAGGGGACAGTAAGCAGGGGGCTGGGAGGGGACAGTAAGCAGGGGGCCGGGAGAGGACAGGAAGCAGGGGGCCGGGAGGGGACAGGTAGCAGGGGGCCAGGAGGGGACAGGAAGCAGGGGGCCGGGAGAGGACAGGAAGCAGGGGGCTGGGAGAGGACAGGAAGCAGGGGGCTGGGACGGGACAGGAAGCAGAGGGCCGGGGAGGGACAGGAAGCAGGGGGCCGGGAGAGGACAGGAAGCAGGGGGCTGGGACGGGACAGGAAGCAGAGGGCCGGGAAGGGACTGGAAGCAGGGGGCCGGGAGAGGACAGGAAGCAGGGGGCCGGGAGGGGACAGGAAGCAGAGGGCCGGGAAGGGACAGGAAGCAGAGGGCCGGGAAGGGACAGGAAGCAGGGGGCCGGGAAGGGACAGGAAGCAGGGGGCCGGGAAGGGACAGGAAGCAGGGGGCCGGGAGGGGACAGGAAGCAGGGGGCTGGAACGGGACAGGAAGCAGAGGGCCGGAAAGGGACAGGAAGCAGGGGGCCGGGAGGGGACAGGAAGCAGGGGGCTGCAACGGGACAGGAAGCAGAGGGCCAAGAAGGGACAGGAAGCAGGGGGCCGGGAGGGGACAGGAAGCAGGGGGCTGGGACGGGACAGGAAGCAGAGGGCCGGGAAGGGACAGGAAGCAGGGGGCCGGGAGGGGACAGGAAGCAGGGGGCTGGAACGGGACAGGAAGCAGAGGGCCGGGAAGGGACAGGAAGCAGGGGGCCGGGAGGGGACAGGAAGTAGGGGGCCGGGAGAGGACAGGAAGCAGGGGGCCGGGAGGGGACAGGAAGCAGAGGGCCGGGAGGGGACAGGAAGCAGAGGGCCGGGAAGAGACAGGAAGCAGGGGGCCGGGAGAGGACAGGAAGCAGGCGGACAGCGCAGACAGGAAGCAGGGGGCCGGGAGGGGACAGGAAGCAGAGGGCCTGGAGGGGACAGGAAGCAGGGGGCAGGGAGAGGACAGGAAGCTGGGGGCAGGGAGAGGACAGGAAGCAGGGGGCCGGGAGGGGACAGGAAGCAGGGGGCCGGGAGGGGACAGGAAGCAGGGGGCCGGGAGGGGACAGGAAGCAGGGGGCTGGGAGAGGACAGGAAGCAGGGGGCCGGGAGGGGACAGGAAGCAGGGGGCCGGGAGGGGGCAGGAAGCAGGGGGCTGGGAGAGGACAGGAAGCAGGGGGCTGGGAGTGGACAGGAAGCAGGGGGCCAGGAGGGGACAGGAAGTAGAGGGCTGGGAGGGGACAGGAAGCTGGGAGGGGACAGGACGCAGAGGGCCGGGAGGGGACAGGAAGCAGAGGGCCTGGAGGGGATAGGAAGCAAAGGGCTGGGAGGGGACAGGAAGCAGGGGGCAGGGAGAGGACAGGAAGCAGGCGTACAGCGCAGACAGGCAGGGGGCCGGGAGGGGACAGGAAGCAGGCGGACAGCGCAGACAGGAAGCAGGGGGCCGGGAGGAGACAGGAAGCAGGGGGCTGGGAGAGGACAGGAAGCAGGGGGCTGGGAGTGGACAGGAAGCAGGGGGCCGGGAGGGGACAGGAAGTAGAGGGCTGGGAGGGGACAGGAAGCTGGGAGGGGACAGGACGCAGAGGGCCTGGAGGGGACAGGATGCAGGGGGCTGGGAGAGGACAGGAAGCAGGGGGCTGGGGGGGACAGGAAGCAGGGGGCTGGGAGGGGACAGGAAGCAGAGGGCCGGGAGGGGACAGGAAGCAGGGGCCTGGGAGGGGACAGGAAGCAGAGGGCCGGGAGGGGACAGGAAGCAGGGGGCTGGGAGAGGACAGGAAGCAGGGGGACGGGAGGAGACAGGAAGCTGGGGGCCGGGAGGGGACAGGAAGCAGAGGGCTGAGAGGAGACAGGAAGCAGGGGGAGGGGAGGAGGCAGGCATCAGGGGGCCGGGAGGGGACAGGAAGCAGGTGGATGGGAGGAGATAGGAAGCAGGGGGCCGGGAGGGGACAGGAAGCAGAGGGCTAAGAGGAGACAGGAAGCAGGGGGAGGGGAGGAGACAGGAAGCAGGGGGCTGGGAGGGGACAGGAAGCAGAGGGCTGAGAGGAGACAGGTAGCAGGGGGATGGGTGGAGACAGGAAGCAGGGGGATGGGAGGAGACAGGAAGCAGGGTGATGGGAGGAGACAGGAAGCAGGGGGCCGGGACGGGACAGGGAGTTGGGTGGGGAATGGGGACAGGGTGCAGGGCGGCCGGGCAGGGACAGGGAGTTAGGTGGGGAATGGGGACATGGAGCAGGGGGGTGGGGCAGGGACTGGTGCAAGGGCATTTCGGAAATTATATTTTGTGTCGGATCATAGAAACAGGAGTTGCCCCTCATGCCTGTTCCTCCAGTCACTGAAATCATGGTTGATTTGTAACCTAACTCCACATACTCGCCATTGACCTCTTACCCTTAATACCTTTGGTTAACAAAAATCCATCAATCTCAGATTTTAAATTCACAATTGACCCAGCATGACCAGCCCTTTATAAATCCATGCTGGCTCTCTCTAATCAGCTGAAAATGTTCGGTGTTCAGTCACTCTATCTTTAATTGTAGACTCAAGAAATTTCCCAACAACAGATGTTAGGCTAACAGCTGTATAATTCAATGGTTTCCCTCTCTCACCTTTCTTAAATAGTGGACTGACAGGCACAATCTTCCAACCTAAAGGAACGGTTCCCAAATCGAGAGAACTTTGGAAGATTATAGTTAGGGCATCAACAATTTTCTCACTGCTTTCCTTTAAAACCCTGGGATGGAAACCATCAGGTCCTGGGGATTTGTCACTCTTTGCTGCCATTATTTTCTTCATTACTGTTGCTTTGCTTCCATCAGTTTGATGAGTTCCTGACCCTGATTCATTCATAGTTCCCTGGGATTTCTGGCATGCTGACCTCTTCCTCTGCTGTAAATACTGACACTAAGTAATTATTGCTGAAAATAGAGACATGTTGTCGAAGCTTTTCATCTTGCACTCATCAGGACAATATGCAAGAATAACCAATGTAAGGGAAAACCACAACTTATACTGCATGAGAAGAGAGTGCTGATTGGTGAACTCTGATTGGTGAACTCTGAGGCGTTGCCATGGGGAATGCACCAGTTTACGGTGACTGAGTTAACTGCCAAGCTTTGTTTAAAATTTCAACCAGGCAGCTTGACTCTGATTGGTCAAGGCATTGCCCTGAGGATTGAACCAGCGAATGGCTGTCACTTATTTTGTTCAGCTGACACAGGCGCAATGTTTGAAAATATTCTTTCTGTCTGCAAAGAATCAGAGTTCACTTGCCAACCAATCAGCACTCTCTTCTCATGTTGTTTTCCCTTACATTGGTTACTCTTGCGATTGTCCTGATGAAAAGCTTCGACAACATGTCTCTACTTTCAAAAATATTCAAGTTCTGTACTACTAAACGATTAAAAGTAATTATTCAACATTTCTGCCATTTCCTTATTTTCATTGACAATATCATGTCCTCAGTTTTCAAGCAGTGAGCGTTATCCAACATCACTCTCTTTTTCCTAATATAATTGTAAAAATGTTTGTGTTGATTTTGGTATCCCTTGCAGGCTTCTTTTCATACTCCCTTTCACTATCTGCTTTATCACCTTCTGTGGTTCCCTCCCAGCTGTCAGCTATTTGTTTGCATTTTTGTATATATTTTCTTTAAGTTTTATGTTGTCTCTTACCTCTTTAGTTGTCCACCGCTGTGTGTTTTGGCAAGTAGAACTCTTGCACTTTCGGGGTATAAACTGGTTCTGGTCACATTAAATACATTGAACAGCTCCAACTGATCTTCTGTCGATTTACCCATTAACAGATTTACCCAGTTTACTGTGGGCAGTCTGTCTCATTACATTGAAGTCAGCCTTACCTCAATGTAGAACAGGGTTGTCCAACCTTTTCGTGTGGAGGCCACAATACAATTTTTGTCTTATATAGGGAGCCGGTGATACAATTTCAGAAAGATAAAGACATTACAAATGTATCTTACTATTAATCAAAACAACAACAAATGTGCATTTTTTGAAGAAGCTTTAAATGAGAAGATTCATTTATTGACTAACTTTCTCATCACTATGTTGGACACTGATTTAATGAGATACCTGGCATTTTTCTGCTTGCACAGGTAGTCAATGTTTGTTGCACAAATTTGTTGTAGTGCTGCAGAGTATTCGAGACAGATGTCCATCTGCCAGGACTGATCTTAATCACTCTCTCTCCCTCCCTTCCTCTCTCTTTCTCCTTGTGTCCCCCCCTCTGTGTTGTTACCCCATCTCTGTCACCTCCTTTCTCTCTCTGCCCCCCCACTTTTTCTCCCTCTGTCCCCCCTTTTTCTCTCTCTGTTCCCCCTCGTTTCTCTCTTTGACCGTTGCAGAGAGTGGGAACGCTCAGCAAAGCAGCTTTGTGGTTGGTCAGTTTGTTTCAAAGAATCGCAAGTCAGTTTCACATCTGACAGGTGCTGGGAGCGGGAACAGCCGTTTCTGAACTTTGGACAGACTCAAGGTTTTCTGGCGTGTTCCAAATTTTCTTCAAAAAGCCCACTGGAAAACCCCAAAGTATCAGTCCATTAACACCCTATCTGTGCTAATGCTTTATCTTTCAACACACCATTAACATATTGTTTGCCTTTGCTCCATGACCTTCTGGTCAGCTATTCTGTGACCTTGTCCTATCTACACCTTCTCCTTTGTTATCTCTTGCCCCACCCCCACTTTACTTGCTTATAACCTTTGACATTTCTAATATTTGCCAGTTCTGAAGAAGGGTCACTGACCTGAACCGTTAACTCTGCTTCTCTCTCCACAGATGCTACCAGACCTGCTGAGTATTTCCAGCATTTCTTGTTTTTATTTCAGATTTCCAGCATCTGCAGTATTTTGCTTTTAGAGAAACAGCTGTTCCCACTCTCAGCACCTGTCAGCTGTGAAACTGACTTGCAATTTTTTTAAAAAGCCGGTTTGGAAAAATAAGTCAATGGGAATTTTTTCATCGCTGAAATACATCTGCGGGCTGGATGGAAACCCTTGGCGGGCTGTATGTTTGACAACCCTGCTCCAGAACCGTAACAGTTGTTTCACGTTTCTCCCTTTCAAACACACCATTGAACTCAATTACATTATGATCACTGTTAGATAAATGTTCATGCACCGATAGGCTGTTAACTAAATCTGGCTTGAGTTAACTCACTAATTTTTCAGGTTTTTCCCAGGTGTCAGGCAAACCCCACCTGCCAAGACTGAGGCACACATTATTTCACCACATGAACATTAAAACGTAAAATTGCAAGCCCAGACTAGAAAGACATTTCCACGATAACAGAATGTTGAAACAATGGGGATCAAGCAGTTGCTTCTCCAATACACAGAAGTGGTCAAACCAGTTTTAGACACATGACTAGCTGGCTGCAGCTTTTGGATTTGAACTCCCAACAAAGGGACTGAAGACAGAGAACTCCGTGTGCTCATGGACTGAGAAGATCTCCTCTGCCTGCCTGTCTGTTCATCTCTCAGGGAGCTGAAACCATTGAAAACACGTAAACTCAGAGTGAGAAAAGGTTTCCTAAGTAAACAAGATTTTTAGAAGACTACTGGGCCCCAAAAAAACACCAGACTATATCTTTAATCAAGGACCACAGCGAGCTCAAGAAACAGTAACAAGGTATTGCCTCAAACTGTTTTACATATCTTTTCCTCCATCTTTTTTATCCCTATCTGCGTGTTTATATTGCGTGCGCATGCTAGCGTGAGTGTGTCGTATATCTGTAGGCGTGAACTGTATTAGAGAGTAAGTTTAAGGTTTAATAAATTTCATCTTTCTGATTTAAACCAAAGGAAGCCTGTTTGTGCTCATTTCTCTACCTTATAATTGGAGACTGTGAACAAGGATTCACAAAAAGGGAGCTCAAAACATAGTGTAGTTAAAATTAAACCTTGTTATAATAAGACCAGGTCAGGACAAGAAAAGACCCCTAGTCATTGCTCACCTGGTCCTAACAGAAATTGGGTGCTCACGTCCAGATTGTTACCAACAGACAAATGAGTGAAATTGGAAGTGGGTAGCCAAATTGTTCCCAATCAAAAAGAGTAAATTATTACAGGTTTTATTGTGGTTGTGTGTGATTGAATACTAACATGTCTGCAACTGAAGCTAGTGGCTCCCCAAGCCAGGGTGAAGTAACTTGGGATAAGTTCAAAGCACTGTCTATGGAGGAGTTGAGAAAAATGGATGAGCAGTGTGGGATCACTGTACGTGGCAAGGCTAGAAAGTCTGAACTCCTAAGGCTAATGGCCAACCATTTTTCCCTTGAATCTGACAAAGCAGAAGCAGTGTTAGAAGCAGACCCAGACAGGGTACTGCTAGCAAAGATACAATTGGTACAGAGGAAACTTGAATTAGAAGACAAGGAAAGAGAAAGAGAGAGACAGGAAAAAGAGGGACAGAGGCT
The DNA here is from genome assembly GCF_036365525.1 of Heterodontus francisci. Lineage (NCBI taxonomy): Eukaryota > Metazoa > Chordata > Chondrichthyes > Heterodontiformes > Heterodontidae > Heterodontus > Heterodontus francisci. The sequence goes on along the minus strand of NC_090388.1, from coordinate 87,138,763 downwards.
GAAGAGGGAGAAAGAGCCTTCCAAATGGAATGTGAAGATAAACAAAGACAGGAGAAAGAGAAAGAACGAAGAAGGAACGAGAGAGAGAGGAGAAAGTCAGAAAGAAAATTCCAGAAAGAATGCAAAGAAAGAGAGTTAAGGCAGCTTGAGTTAGCTAGGGGGCAACAGAGTAACCTTAGTGAAAGCATGGTCAATATGGAGGATCAGAATTCAGGATTAGGTACAAGATTGCTAAAACTCATCCTATTGATTCCAAAATTCAATGAGGAAGATGTGGAAGCGTTTTTCATGTCCTTTGAGAAACTGGCAAGGCAGCTAACATGGCCAGTTGAGACCTGGTCTCTTTTACGTAGGAAACCTTTTCTCTCTCTGAGTTTACGTGGCTTCTTTTAATCCATAAAAACATAGAATATAGGAGCAGGAGGAGGCCATTTGACCCTTCGGGCCTGCTCTGCAATTCAAAAAAGATCATGGCTGATCGTCTAATTCAGTCCCCTGTTCCACTTTTTCCCCATATCCCTTGATCACTTTGGCATTAAGAAATATATCTATCTCCTTCTTGAATATATTTAATGGCTTGGCCTCCACTGCCTTCTGCAGTAGAGAATTCCACAGGTTCACCACCCTCCGAGTGAAGAAATTCCTCCTCATTTCGATTCTAAATGGCATTCCCTGTATCATGAGACTGTGACTCCTGGTTCTGGACTCCCCAGCCATCGGGAACATCCTCACTGCATCTGGCCTGTCTAGTCCTGTTAGAATTATACAGGTTTCCATGAGATCCCCTCTCATTCTTCTAAACTCTAGTGAATATAGGTCTGGTTGACTCAATCTCTCCTCATACATCAATCCTGCCATCCCAGGAATCAGCCTAGTACATCTTCTTTGCACTCTCTCCATGGCAAGAACATCCTTCCTCAGATAAAGAGACCAAAACTGCACACAATACTCCAGATGTGGTCTCACCAAGGTCCTGCATAACTGCAGTAAGACAACTTTGCTCCCGTACTCAAATCTTCTTGCAACGAAGGCCGACATACTATTCGCCTTCCTAATTGCTTGCTGCACCTTAGTTTAGAGATACAGCACTGAAACAGGCCCTTCGGCCCACCGAGTCTGTGCCGACCATCATCCACCCATTTATACTAATCCTACACTAATCCCACATTCCTACCACATCCCCACCTGTCCCTATATTTCCCTACCACCTACCTATACTAGGGGCAATTGCTCATGGCCAATTTACCTATCAACCTGCAAGTCTTTGGCTTGTGAGAGGAAACCGGAGCACCCGGAGGAAACCCACGCAGACTCAGGGAGAACTTGCAGACTCCACACAGACAGTACCCAGAATTGAACCCGGGTCGCTGGAGCTGTGAGGCTGCGGTGCTAACCACTGCGCCACTGTGCCACCTGAATGCTTGCTTTCAGCGACTGGTGTACAAGGACACCCAGGTCTCATTGCACCTCCCCCTTTCCCAATCTATCACCATTCAGATAATAATTTGCCTTACTGTTTTTACAACCAAAGTGGATAACCTCACATTTATCCACATTATACTGCATCGACCATGCATTTGCCCACTCACCCAGCTTGTCCAAATCACATTGGAGCCTCTTTGCATCCTCCTCACTGCTCACATTCCCCCCCCAGCTTTGTGTCATCTGCAAACTTGGAAATGTTACGTTTAGTTCCCTCACCCAAGTCATTAAAATATATTGTGAATAGCTGGGGCCCAAGCACTGATCCCTGTGGTACCCCACTAGTCACTGCCTGCCACCCAGAAAAAGACCCATGTATTCTTACTCTTTGTTTCCTGTCTGTCAAACAATTCTCAATCCGTGCCAGTACATTACCCGCAATTTCATGTGCTTTAATTTTGCACACTAAACTCTTATGTGGGAGCTTATCAAAAGCCTTTTGAAAATCCAAAAACACCACATCCACTGGTTCTCCCTTATCTATTCTACTAGTTACATCCTCAAAAAACTCCAACAGATTTGTTAAGCATGATTTCCCTTTCATAAACCCATGCTGACTTTGCCCAATTCCGTTTATGCTTTCCAGGTGTTCTGCTATCAAACCCTTTATAATACTTTAGCATTTTTCCCACTCCTCATGTCAGGCTAACTGGTCTGTAGTTCTCTGTTTTTTCTCTCCCTCCCTTTGTAAATAGTAGGGTTACATTTGCCACCCTCCAATCTGTAGGAACTGCTCCAGGGTCTATAGAATTTTGGAAGATGACCACCAATACATCCACTATTACCAGGGCCTCTTCCTTTAGTACTCTGGGATGTAGATTATCAGACCCTGGGGATTTGTTAGCCTTTAACCCCATGAATTTCCCTGGCACTATTTTTTTTACAAATACTGATTTCCTTCAGTTCCTCCCTCTCATTAGACCCTTGGCTCCCTAACATTTCTGGGAGGTTATTTGTGTCCTCCTTTGTGAAACTGAACCAAAGTATGTGTTTAATTGTTCTGCCATTTCTTTGTTCCACATTATAATTTCCCCTGTTTCTGACTGTAAAGGATCTACATTTGTCTTCATTAATCTTTTTCTCTTCACATATTTATAGGAGCTTTTACAGTCAGTTTTTATGTTCCCCGCAAGTTTACTCTCATACTCTATTTTCCCCCTGAATCAACCTCTTTGTCCTCCTTTGCTGAATTCTAAACTTCTCCCAGTACTCAAACTTGCTTCCTTTTCTGGCAATTTTATATCACAGAATCACAGAATAATACAGTGCAGAAGAGGCCCTTCGGCCCATCGAGTCTGCACCAACGCATTAAAGACATCTGACTTGTCTACCTAATCCCATTTGCCAGCACTTGGCCCATAGCCTTGAATGTTATGACGTGCCAAGTGCTCATCCAGGTACTTTTTAAAGGATGTGAGGCAACCCGCCTCTACCACCCTCCCAGGCAGGGCATTCCAGACCATCACCACCCTCTGGGTAAAAAAGTTCTTCCTCAAATCCCCCTTAAACCTCCCGCCCCTCACCTTAAACCTGTGTCCCCCTCGTAACTGACCCTTCAACTAAGGGGAACAGCTGCTCCCTATCCACCCTGTCCATGCCCCTCATAATCTTGTACACCTCGATCAGGTCACCCCTCAGTCTTCTCTGCTCCAGCGAAAACAACCCAAGCCTATCCAACCCCTCTTCATAGCTTAAATGTTCCATCCCCTCCAATGCAATCACATCCTTCCTATAATGTGGCGACCAGAATTGTACACAGTACTCCAGCTGTGGCCTTACCAAAGTTCTGTACAACTCCAACATGACCTCCCTGCTTTTGTAATCTATGCCTCGATTGATAAAGCCAAGTGTCCCATGTGCCTTTTCCACCACCTTATTAACCTGCCCTTCTGCCTTCAGAGATCTATGGACAAACACACCAAGGTCCCTTTGTTCCTCGGAACTTCCCAGTGTCAGGCCATTCATTGAATACTTCCGTGTCACATTACTCCTTCCAAAGTGTATCACCTCACACTTTTCAGTGTTAAATTCCATCTGCCACTTTTCTGCCCATTTGACCATCCCGTCTATATCTTCCTGTAACCTCTCCACCTCACTGTTAACCACTCGGCCAATCTTGTGTCATCTGCGAACTTACTGATCCTACCCCCCACATAGTCATCTATGTCGTTATATATATGTCTCCTCTTTGGATCTAATACTATCCCTAATTTCTTTTGTAAACCACGGTTGAGCCACTTTTCTGGTTTTATTTTTGCGCCAGACAGGAATGAATAATTGTTGTAATTCATGCACACGTTCTTTAAATATTATCCATTGCCTATCCACCGTCAACCCTTTCAGTAAAGTTCCCCAATCTACCATGGCCAACTCGCACCTCATACCTTCATAGTTTCCTTTATTTAGATTCAGGACCCTAGTTTCAGATTCAAGTACTTCACTCTCCATCTTAATGAAGAATTCTATCATGTTATGGTCGCTCCTCCCCAAGGGACCCCACACAACAAGATTGTTAATTAATCCTTTCTCATTGCACAATACCCAGTCTAGGATAGTCTGTTCTCTAGTTGGTTCCTCAATGTATTGGTCTAAAAAAACCGTCATGTACACACTCCAGGAAATCCTCCTCCACAATATTATTGCTAACTTGGTTCGACCAATATATATGTAGATTAAATTCACCCATGATTACAGTTGTACCCTTATTACATGCATCTCTAATTTCCTGTTTAGTGCCATCCCTTACATCTCCACTACTGTTTGGGGCCTATAGACAACCCCAATAAACGTTTTCTGCCTCTTGGTGTTTCTTCACTCCACCCATACAGATTCCACATCAGGAATTTCCGAGCCAATATCCTTCCTCACTATTGCATTGATTTCCTCCTTTACTAACAATGCTACCCCTCCTCCTTTCCCTTTTTGCCTGCCCTTCCTAAATATTGAATACCCCTGAATGTTCAGTTCCCATCCTTGGTCACCTTGCAGCCATGTCCCCATGATTGCAACTATATCACAACTGTTTAGATCTATTTGTGCTGTTAATTCATCTTATTGTGAATGCTCAGCACATTAAGACACAATGTCTTTAGACTTGTCTTTTTAACATTGTTACTCATCTTCGCTTTATTTTGCACTACGGCCCCCTTTGTTTCTTGCCCTTGTTTTCTCTGCCTTCCACTTTTGCTTCTTACCTTTCTGTCTTTCATTTCAATCCTTGTTTCTCCCTCCTCTGTCTCCCTGCTCAGATTCCCATCCTCCTGCTATTCTAGTTTAAGCCCTCCCCGACAGCACTAGCAAACACCCTCCCCCCAGAGGAAATTGGTCCTGGTCCTGGTCCTGCCCAGATGCAACCCGTCCAGCTTGTACTGGTCCCACCTTCCCCAGATCCGGTCCCAATGTCCCAGGAATCTAAATCCACCCCCCCGCACCATTTCTTCAGCCACGTAGTCATCTGATATATCCTGCTATTTCTGCTCTCGCTAGCATGTGGCACTGGTAGTAATCATGAGTTTACTACCTCTGAGGTCCTACTTTTTAATTTTCATCCTAACTCCCTATATTCAGCTTGTGGGACCTCATCCCTTTTTGTAACCAATGTCATTAGTACCACAACAACTGGCTGCTCGTCCTCCCCCCTCAGAATGCGCTGCAGCTGCTCAAAGACATCCTTGACCCTTGCACCAGGGAGGCAACATACTATCCTGGCGTCTCTTTTGTGGCCTGTCTGTTTCTGTCTCTTCGCCTCATTGTGATGACCAATTCTGCACGGTCAATCCTCCTGAGTGACACACCCTCGAACAGTGCAAACTTCTGCAATTCATAGCTTTTCTAAACTAAGGCTTGGATGTAATTGAATGATTTCCCATTTGAAATAATTGTCTGTTTTTTTTTCCATTGTGGTCAAAACAAGACTGAACGAGCAAAAATGACCCATCGACTGCCCTGGTTCCATTCTTCACAGACAAACGCCACACCCTCCAGGCTGCTTACCTTTGATCCCCGCTTGCGAGTAATGGTCTGTCCCAGCCGGCTGAGGAAGGAGATGGGTGACTTTGCGGCACTCACAATGTTGGACTTCTCATGAAAACTCCGCAGGTATTCTGTGAAGGAGAAACAAAAGCCCAAAAATAATTCAAAGTGTGCACAGGTTTTGAAGGCCAGTGATCACAGACTCTGAACTGAACAGATTGAATCTCCTGCAGCAAGTCACAAACCTACTGCTCAGCCAATTTGTAACTTTATGACGACAAATATCCTCATTAACTCTCCGTGTCCTAACAGAGGGCCTATAGACACTGGTAAACGTTCTCATTAACGGACCCCTGGGGATCACCACTGTCTCCTTTCCTCCAGCTGAAAACAATGTTAACTGCTATTCTCTGCTTTCTTCTCTTCACCAATCTTTCATCCTCAAAGTCACTTCCTTTGTATCCCATGGGCTTCAATTGTGCCAGAAGTCTACTATGTGCTACTTTTCAAACACTTTTTGAAAGTTTTGAAAATACTTGGCAACAACTGCACTTACCCTCATCAACCCTCTCCATTCCATCATCCAAGTGCACGGTCATGTTCGTCGGGCAGGATTTGCCTTTAACAAATCCCTGCTGCCTTTCATTTATTTACCCGTATTTTTCCAAGTGCCAATGAATTTTATGGTGGATTATTGTCAATATTGTCTCGAAACATTTTCCCAGCACTGATATTAGACTGATTGGCCTGTAATTGTCAGATTTACACCCCTCCCATTATTTGAACACTAGTGTAACATTGCAATCCTTGGGCAGAATCTGAGTGTCTGAAAGTTTGCTGCTGTCGGGAACAAACGAGGATCCTGACCCTGAGGGTGTTGGCTGTCCTCCCTCCTGATGTCACAATCTTATGGGAGGCAGTCAATTCAAGAGGCCACCTCCACATGTGCCACAGGTTCCCGAGATGGGAGACCCAATCAGAGAGCCCAAAGCTCTGGATGGCCGTCAGCCCCACCAGCAGGGGTGGCTGCTGCTGAGGCAGGTAGGAGTCTGCGTGGGTGCCTCAACATGGAGGCGTTCTCTGCAGCATTCCGAAGATTTAAAATTCAATCAGGGCCATAGCTGTCAGGCCAGTAGTGTGGAGGGAGAATCCCTCCAAAAGATGGCTTGTAGCCATGGCTCTGGCTCTCTTATCCCAGCAGCTCCTGCTGGGGTGATTAAGAGGAGCTGCCCGCCGATGGCCCCTGGCCTGGCACCAGGAAGCCACTTTCATTTACCTGCTGGGCTCCAGTCTCATCGGGGGTGGGGTGGGGGGGGTGGGGGGTGCATCTGCCGTCAGGAAGATCTCAGAAGCACCAAAAACCTGCTTGCTGCCAACTGGCCCCATTGATAGGCCAAATTGACTACCCACAGCTGCTGCATTGTCTCTGCCTCCGGCAAGATCATCAGAGGCAGGAAGGCATCAGGAGGCCGACATGACACACTCACTTCCAAGTTTCCTCCCAGTCCCACCTCTGTGGGGCCCGGATGATTCTACCCTTCCAGTCCTCTGGCACCACTCCTGTTTCGAAGGAGTATTGGAAGATTGTAGCCCCAGCCTCCTCATTTTTCACCCTTAGTTCCCACAGCATCTAAGGGTGCATCCTATCCAGACCAGGGTTTCTACTTTCAGATTTGTTAACCTTTTTATGACCTCCTCTTCATCAATTCTTATTCAATCCAATTTCTCTGCAACTTCCCCTTCTGTGACATTGGCTGGATCCTCTTTAGCTACAGTGTAGAGGGAGCTTTACTCTGTATCTAACCCCATTTTTTTCTGTACCGAACCCCATTTTGTTTTATTTTTTCTTTTTTTTTGACGGTGTCCTTTATACCCCAGGCCCCTTTTATGTATTTGATGTCAAGGGGGCCTTTATTCCTCAGGCACCCCCCCTATATACATTTTATAAAATAACTATTAAAAAATAATACAAAACTTGATTTAAAATGCCATTCTCGGCGTCAGTTATGCGCTCCAGTCCCCGCGGTGCCCACCCGTCGCAGAAGGCCTCAAGCGTACCGGTGGACACCGCATGCTCCTTCTCCAGGGACACCCGGGCGCAAACGTAACTGCAGAAGAGGGGCAGGCAATCAGGGTGGACGGACCCCCCGACGGCCTGCAGCCTGGACCTGTGAATTGCCACCTTGGCCAGGCCCAGGAGCAGACTGACGAGGAGATCTCCTCCCGGCCCAGGCCCCCCTACACCCGGTGCCCAAAGAGCAGGAGCGTGGGGCTGAAGTGCAGACAGAACTTGAGAAGCAGCCTCTTTAAATACTCAAACAGGGTCTGTGACCTTGCACACGGCATATAAACATGGAACACACTCATCCAGGCCACAGAAAATACAGGCAGCCTGGGAGTCTGTGAACCTGCTTAAAAATGTATTGCCCTGTGCAGCACTCTCTACCTCAGGTCCCCGATGTAAAGGCGGAGGACTCCCATGTAGTGAGATCTCCATCGGGGTTTCCCCTCACTGCTAGATGGCAACGCGGACCGCCAGGGCATGTCCATCCAGCTGACAAGGGCGAGGAAGTGGAGTGCGTGCATGAGCAGCCCGTACAGGAAACCCCTCCGCGCCATTTGGAATAGCAAGGAGGGCATTTCCGAGAGGCGGTTCGGGTTGTGTGGGACCGGTTCCTGAGAAGGGTTTCGGGGCCTGGGTCTGATGAACAATTCCGGATAAGCGGGATTAAGTTTGGCCGGAAATGCTCCGCACTCCCGAGCTCCCTCGGCATCCGCAGTGAGGGGTGTCCCGGGGGCTTCAGCTACTCCTCCGCCCGTCGGTCTGTCCCCGGAGCCGGCCGCCCGCACAGCCGAGACGCTCACCTCTGCTGGCATGGAAGTGCCCTGACTGGAGTTCCAGACTCCGAATGGATCCCAGTAAAAGGCAGGCAACTCCCTCAGAGAGGCGCAGCTAATGTTCTCCGACGGGAGCTGATCCACGCAAAAGGTGTTAACTCCTCCGGTAGGGAGTCCACCCGCCACTGACCCACTAGGAGTCCGGAACACTTCTCCCAGTTGATCCTTACAGAGGACGCAGCAGAAAAAGTCTGCTGGCAGTCGCGCATCCTCTGCAAGTCAACAGGATCTGTGACCACGAGAAGGACATCATTGGCATAAGCCGAGAGGACAACCCACATGGCTGGTCCACGCAGAGCCAAACCCATCAACCTATTGCGAAACAGGCACAGGAACGGCTCCACGCAGATGGTATACATTTGGCTGGACATGGGGCATCCCTGACGCACTCCTCTCCCAAAGCGAAGGGGCGCCGTCAAGGACCCGTTAAGTTTAACCAGACACTCTGCGGCGGCGTATAAAAGTCAGATCCGGGCCACAAAATACAGCCCGAGTCTGAATGCACACAGAGACCCGAAAAGGTATTCGTAATCCACCCTGTCCAACGCCTTCTCTTGATCGAGGCAAAGGCAAACACAGACCAGTCCTCTGGGAAAGATGGATCGGGCCGGCCCAGGCCAGGTAGATGTTGTCCTGGATGGACTGGCCCGGGACCGTGTATGACTGGGTCAGGGTTGATCATGTGGACCAGCATGGAGCCCAGGCGGGTAGACATAGCCCGGGCAAAGTTCTTATAATCCGTGCTGAGGACACCAGTCCTTAAGCAAGCGGAGATCACCCCTCTTAGGCAGCAGAATGATATCCACCTTGCACCACAAGAGGGGCATCTCCCCGGTTGCCAGGTTTTCCCCCAGGACATCCCAGAACACCCTGAGGAACTCCATGGTCAGCCCGTCCAGCCCCGGGGATTTACCCCTCGAGAGCTGGTGGAGGGTGCTGGTCAGCTCCGCCAATGTGAACGGAGTCTCCAATCCTTCGGTGCCCTCTGGGCTGACCTTCGGTAGGTCCTCCCACAGAACTCTGCGCGCGTCCTCACTGGACGGATCCGGAGAGAACCATGCACTGTAATAGGTACAGACCTGGAGGTCCATTCCCTCCGGATCCATGATGGAGGATCTGTTGTCGGCCAGCAGCTCAACGGGCTGCTTATGGACCCCCCCGCCATTTTTCCAGTGAGTAGAAGAAGGGTGAGGTGCGGTCCAAGTCTTCCAGGATCTGGATCCGCGACCTCACATATGTGCCTAGGGACCCTATGAGCTGCAGGTCCCTCAGCACGCCCCTCTTCTCTTTGTACGCCTGCCACAGGGCCAGGTCCACGACGGCATGACCGAGTCAGGATTCCAAGTCAAGCACCTCCCTGTCTAAGCGCCCGATCTCGGCTTCCCGCCTCTTGGTCGACCCATTCGCCTACTCCTGACAGAAGACATGGATGTGAGTCTTGCCCACATCCCACCATAGCCTCAAGGATATGAAGCCCACCTGCTTCCTTCTCCAGTCAGCCCAGAATTGCTCGTCCTCCAGCAGCCGGTTGTTAAAGTGCCAGTATGTAGGCCCCGCCCTCGTGCGGAGCAGAGTGAATTCCACCCACATCAGGTGGTGTTCCGAGCACGGCACCAGCCACATGGAGGCCGCCGAGACGTGGGAGATGTACGCCTGCGAAAAGTAGAGGTTGTCCATTCGGGACCCTCCTCCTCCAGACCTCCACGTGAAGGCACTGGAGTCGGGATGGAGATTCCGCCAGACATCCATCAAGTTGAGGGAGCTGATCAGTCCCCTCAACTTCTTTTAGAACATTAGAACATTAGAACATTACAGCGCAGTACAGGCCCTTCGGCCCTCGATGTTGCGCCGACCTGTGAAACCATCTGACCTACACTATTCCATTTTCATCCATATGTCTATCCAATGACCACTTAAATGCCCTTAAAGTTGGTGAGTCTACTACTGTTGCAGGCAGGGCGTTCCACGCCCCTACTACTCTCTGCGTAAAGAAACTACCTCTCACATCTGTCCTATATCTATCACCCCTCAACTTGAAGCTATGTCCCCTCGTGTTTGCCATCACCATCCGAGGAAAAAGACTCTCACTATCCACCCTATCTAACCCTCTGATTATCTTGTATGTCTCTATTAAGTCACCTCTCCTCCTCCTTCTCTCCAACGAAAACAACCCCAAGTCCCTCAGCCTTTCCTCATAAGACCTTCCTTCCATACCAGGCAACATCCTAGTAAATCTCCTCTGCACCCTTTCCAAAGCTTCCACATCCTTCCTATAATGCGGTGACCAGAACTGCACGCAATACTCAAGGTGCGGCCTCACCAGAGTTTTGTACAGCTGCATCATGACCTCGTGGCTCCGAAACTCGATCCCCCTACTAATAAAAGCTAACACACCATATGCCTTCTTAACAGCCCTATTAACCTGGGTAGCAACTTTCAGGGATTTATGTACCTGGACACCAAGATCTCTCTGCTCATCTACACTACCAAGAATCTTCCCATTAGCCCAGTACTCTGCATTGCTGTTACTCCTTCCAAAGTGAATCACCTCACACTTCTCCGCATTAAACTCCATTTGCCATCTCTCAGCCCAGCTCTGCAGCCTATCTATGTCCCTCTGTACCCTACAACACCCTTCGACACTATCCACAACTCCACCGACCTTCGTGTCATCCGCAAATTTACTAACCCACCCTTCTGCACCCTCATCCAGGTCACTTATAAAAATGACAAACAGCAGTGGCCCCAAAACATATCCTTGCGGTACACCACTAGTAACTAAACTCCAGGATGAACATTTGCCATCAACCACCACCCTCTGTCTTCTTTCAGCCAGCCAATTTCTGATCCAAAGCTCTAAATCACCTTCAACCCCATACTTCCGTATTTTCTGCAATAGCCTACCGTGGGGAACCTTATCAAACGCCTTACTGAAATCCATATACACCACATCCACGGCTTTACCCTCATCCACTTGTTTGGTCACCTTCTCGACACTTGGCCGCACTGGGGACCGGAGCGATCCCTCATCTTGAGGATACAGTTAAAATCCCCCTTGAGGATGATGCCCCCAGGCCCAGCAGACGGGTCAGCATTTTCAACTATAACTGGGTTGTGTACATTCTGGTCAGGAGTGGATTTTAGCTGGGAGGGCTGACCATTTGGGCATCGCCCTCCCGTCCACTCAGGGCACCCGACTCACTGGCAGAATGTGAGGTTTCTTCAGGGGTGCCCAAGCTTCCCCACCACAAGCAGGGCTCCACTTGCTCCCCCAGAAGGGGCCACATGTACAGGGGTCTCCCCTCCCCTCCATCCTGAGAGGTAGGGAGCTCCTGCCCAGATTTTAAAGCCTTGATGGTGGTGGTGGCAGGAAGAACCTGGGGATCCGAACCAGGAGACAGCTCCCCTCCAACAAATGGGCCCTGTGTTGCCTCTGTGGAAGGGAGCCTTCTCCTTTTTTTCCCATGTCATCAGAGGCCTCCATACCCTCCTTTTTTTTAGTTACCCTGGGCCTGAGCCCAGCCCCGGGGCAGGTGGGTTCCCCGAGATTGGGCTTTGGGCTGAGCTCATGCTCGGGTTGTGCCATGGTGTCCAGGGGACGTGCCTCTCGGTGTTTATTTTTTCCCCGCGTCTTCCTTCCACTCGGACGGGCGCCCGCCTCTCCACTGGAGGCCATGAAAACCAGTCCCTGGAACCAACTGTTGAAGGTGCAGGGAGAGTGAGAGGAGATGCAGTGGCACCTGGGGTTGACAACCTCGGCCATTGCCTTTACACAGGCCTCTATAGACATATTGGGGTGGGAGTAGCTCTTTACCCCATGGCTCAATGTAATTAATTTAAAAGGTGACGGGGTCACGCGGGCGGCCACAGAGGCTACAGCCGCGTAGGTATGAGAGGGCCCCGCCACCAGTGATGATGGGCTGCAATGGATTCAAGAGCCAAACCAAACCTTGAATTGCAGGCTTGCAAAAAAAAAAAGCTTGCAAGAAATAACGTCTGAACAATTATTAGGTTTGGGGAGAGGCTGAGGATATACAGGAAAGGGGAAAGACAGACTGCAAGCCATGGACTTTGCTTTCGGGATGGTACACAGTCCTGAATAACACTCCTGGTTCCTAAGTGTGGCCTAACTAAGGTTCTGTACAGCTGCAACATGACTTGCCAATTTTTATACTCTATGCCCCGTCCGATGACGGCAAGCACGCCGTATGCCTTCTTGACTACCTTATCCACCTGCGTTACCACTTTCAGTGACCTGTGGACGTGTACGCCCAGATCTCTGTGCCTGTCAATACTCCTAAGGGTTCTGCCATTTACTGTATACCTCCCACCTGCATTAGACCTTCCAAAATGCATTACCTCACATTTGTCCGGATTAAACTCCATCTGCCATTTCTCCGCCCAAGTCTCCAACCGATCTATTTCCTGCTGTATCCTCTGCTGTTTACTCTGTATCTAACCCCGTGCTGTACCTGGCCTGGGAGTGTTTGATGGGACAGTGTAGAGGGAGCTTTACTCTGTATCTAGCCCCGTGCTGTGCCTGTCCTGGGAGTGTTTGATGGGACAGTGTTGCGAGATTCGTACTCTGCATTTAAACAATGCTATACCCAATCAGGGAGAGTTTAATGGTGTAGTGCAGAGGGTCAGTGCAGACAGAGATTATTCAGTATCACAGGGTCAGTGGGATAAGTGATCAGTCTGATCACAGGGTCAGTGGGACCAGTGGTCAATCTGCACACATGCTCATAGAATCAGAGAATTATAGAATGGTTAGAGCACAGACAGAGGCCACTCAGCCAGTTGTGTCCATGCCGTCTCTCTGCAAGAGCAATTCACCTAGTCCCACTCTCCCGCCCTTTCCCTGTAGCCCTCCAAAATTTTCTCCCTTGAAGTACTAATCCAATTCCCTTTCAAAAGCCTTAATTGAATGTGCCTCCACCACACTCTCAGGCAGCTGTGGCACCTTATCAAATGCCTTCTGGTAATCTAAGTACAGAGCATCCACCGGTTCCCCTTCATCCACAGCACATGTAACTCATGTGATATGTTCCAGGTTTGAGGAACTTCAGTAATGTGGATAGATTGGAGAAGCTGGGGCTGAAGCTTGGAGAAGAGAAGATTAAGAAGAGATTTGATAGAGGTGTTCAAAACCATGAGGGGTCTGGACAGAGTAGAGCGATCCTAGGCACTCACTGTGTAAAATAGTTTTTCCTCATGTCATCTTTGGTTCTTTTGCCAATCACCTTAAATCAGTGTCCTTTGTTCTCAACCCTTCCACCAATGGGAACAGTTTCTCCCTATCTACTATCTATCTATCTAGGTAGATGCAGGAAGGATGTTCCCGATGGTGGGGGAGTCCAGAACCAGGGGTCATAGTCTAAGGATACGGGGTAAACCTTTCAGGACTAGATGAGGAGAAATTTCTTCACCCAGGGAGTGGTGAACCTGTGGAATTCACTACCACAGAAAGCAGTTGAGGCCAAAACATTGTATGTTTTCAAGAAGGAGTTAGATATAGCTCTTGGGTTTAAAGGGATCAAAGGATATGGGGCGAAAGCAGAAACAGGTTACTGAGTTGGATGATCAGCCATGATCGTAATGAATGGCGGAGCAGGCTTGAAGGGTCGAATGGCCTACTCCTGCTCCTATTTTCTAAGTTTTTTTAATAAGGAGGCTACAAAGAGATTGGTTAAGTGAATGGGCAAATACCTAGCAAATGGAGTACAATGTGGAAAAATGTGAAATTGTCCATTTTGGCAGGAAGAATAAAAAACAGCATATCATCTAATGGTGCGAGATTGCAGAGCTCTGAGATACAGAGGGATCAGGGTATCCTAGTGCATGAATCACAAAAGGTTAGTATGCAGGTACAGCAAGTAATTAAGACAGCTAATAGAATAATGGGTGGCGCAGTGGTTAGCACCGCAGCCTTACAGCTCCAGCGACCCAGGTTCAGTTCTGGGTACTGCCTGTGCAGAATTTGCAAGTTCTCCCTGTGACTGTGTTGGTTTCCACTGGGTGCTCTGGTTTCCTCCCACAGCCAAAGACTTGCAGGTTGATAGGTAAATTGGCCATTGTAAATTGCCCCTAGTGTAGGTAGGTGGTAGGAGAATGGTGGGGATGTGGTAGGGAATATGGGGTGAATGTAGGATTTGTATAAATGGGTGGTTTTTGGTCAGCACAAACTCAATGGGCTGAAGGGCCTGTTTCAGTGCTGTATAAATAAATATTCTTTATTGTGAGGGAAATTGAATACAAAAGTAGAGAGGTTATGTTTCAGTTATAAAGAGCATTGGTGAGACCACATCTGGAGACCACACTCTGTACAGTATTGGTCTCCTTATTTAAGGAAGGATGTCAATGCATTGGAAGAAGTTCAGAGAAGGTTTACTAGACTAATACCTGGAATGGGCGGACTGTCTTGAGGAAAAATTGGACAGGCTAGGCTTGTATCCACTGGAATTTAGAAGAGTAAGAGGTGACTTGATTGAAACATATAAGATCCTGAAGGGTCTTGACAGGGTGGATGTGGAAAGGATGTTTTCCCTTGTGGGAGAATCTAGAACCAGGGGTCACTGTTTAAAAATAAGGGGTTGCCCATTTCAGGCAGAGATGAGGAGAAATCTTTTCTCTCAGAGGGTCGTGAGTCTTTGGAACTCTCTTCCTCAAAAGGCAGTGGAAGCAGAGTCTTTAAATATTTTTAAGGCAGAGGTAGATAGATTCTTGATAAGCAAGGGGGTGAAAGGTTATCAGGGGTAGGCAGGAATGTGAAGTAATCAGTTCAGCCATGATCTTATTGAATGGTGGTACAGGCTTGAGGGGCCGAGTGGCCTACTCCTGCTCCTAATTCGTATGTTCGTATGGAACAATTCTTGTGAATCTTTTCGACCCCCTCTCCAATGGATTCATGTCATTCCTGGAACTGTACACAATACTCCAGTTGAGGCCGGACCAGTGTTTTATAAAAGTTCATCAACACATCCTTGCTTTTCTACTCTATGCCTCTGTTTATAAAGCCCAGGATCTTGCACACTTTATTCACCACTTTCTCAATCAATTGTGCAACCTTCTGTGGTTTGTGCACATGAAGTCATAGAGTCACAGAGTTATACAGCAAATAAACAGGCCCTTCGGCCCATCGTGTCTGTGCTGGCCAAACACCTACCTATTCTAATCCCATTTTCCAGCACTTGGCCCGTAGCTTTGTATGCTATGGCGTTTCAAGTGGTCATCTAAATACTTCTTAAATGTTGTGAGGGTTCCTGCCTCTACCACCTCTTCAGGCAGTGTGTTCCAGATTCCAACCACCCTCTGGATGAAATTTTATTTCCCTCAAATCCGCTCTAAACGTCCTGCCCCTTACCTTATACCCATGCCCCCTGGCTATTGACCCCTCCGCTAAGGGAAAAAGTTTCTCCCTATCTACCCTATCAATGCCCCTCATAATTTTGTATACCTCAATCAAGTCCCCCCCTCAGCCTTTCCTGCGCTAAAGAAAACAACCCTAGCCTATCCAATCTCTCTTCATAGCTGAAATGCTCCATTCCAGGCAACATCCTGGTGTATCTCCTCTGCACACTCTCCAGTGCAATCACATCCTTCCTATAGTGTGGCAACCAGAACTGTACACAGTACTCCAGCTGTGGCCGAACTAGCATTTTATACAAGCTCCATCATAACCACCCTGCATTTATATTCTATGCCTCGGCTAATAAAGGCAAGTATCCCATATGCCTTCCGAGCCACGTTATCTACCTGTACTGCTGCCTTCACTGATCTCTGGACAAGTACACCAAGGTCCTTCTGACCCTTTGTACTTCCTAGGGTCCTACCATCCACTGTATATTCCCTTGCCTTGTTAGTCCTCCCAAAATGCACCACCTCACATTTCTCAGGATTGAATTCCATTTGCCACTGCTCTGCCCATCTTTCCAGCCCATCTATATCGTCTTGTAATCTAAGGCTTTCTTCCTCACTATTTATGACACCACCAATTTTCGTGTCATCTGCGAACTTACTGATCATACCTCCTATATTCACGTCTAAATCATTAATGTACACTGCAAACAGTAAGGTTCCCAGCACTGATCCCTGCGGTACACCACTGGTCACAGGCTTCCACTCGCAAAAACAACCCTCGACCATCATCCCCTGCCTCCTGCCACTAAGCCAATTTTGGATCCAATTTGCCAAATTGCCCTGGATCCCATGGGCTCTTACCTTCTTAACCAATCTCCCAGATGGGACCTTATCAAAAGCCTTACTTAAATCCATGTAGACTACATCAACTGCTTTACCCTCATCTACACATCTAGTCACCTCCTCGAAAAATTCAATCAAGTTTATTAGACACGATCTCCCCCGACAAAGCCATGCTGACTATTGCTGATTAATCCCTGCCTCTCCAAGTGGAGATTAATCCTGTCTATCAGAAATTTTTCCAATAGTTTCCCTACCACTGATGTTGGACTCACTTGTATGTAATTACCTGGTTTATCCCTGCTACCCTTCTTGAATAATGGTACCACATTCGCTGTCCTGCAGTCCTCCAGCACCTCTCCTGTGGCCAGAGAGGATTTGAAAATTTGTGTCAGAGCCCCTACTATCTCCTCCCTTGCCTCACATAACAGCCTGGGATACATCTCATCTGGGCCTGGGGATTTATCCACTTTTAAGCCCGCTTCTGTGGACGTGAAAGAGACTCCACATTGGTATGTTGCCTCCCTGGTGCCAGGGTCAAGGATGTCTCTGAACGGACAGGGGACATTCTGAAGGGGGAGGGTGAACAGCCAGAGGTTGTGGTACACATCGGTACCAACAACATAGGCAGGAAGAGTGACGAGGTCCTGCAGGGGGAGTTCAGGGAGTTAGGTATAAAGTTAAAAGACAGGACCTCTAGGGTTGTAATCTCGGGATTACTCCCTGTGCCACGTGCCAGTGAGGCTAGAAATAGGAAGATAGTGCAGCTAAACACGTGGTTGAACAGCTGGTGTAGGAGGGAGGGTTTCAGATATCTGGATCATTGGGATCTCTTCAGGGACAGGTGGGACCTGTACAAGAAGGATGGGTTGCATCTAAACTGGTGGGGCACAAATATTCTGCCTGCGAGGTTTGCTAGCGTCACTCAGGAGGGTTTAAACTAGTGTGACAGGGGGGTGGGAAACAGAGCAGTAGGTCAGCATGTGAACTAACTGAGGGGGAACGAGTGAATAAGGCCAGTAAGACTGAGAGGAATATCAGGCAGGGAGATGTTGCTGAGCACTACGGGACTGGTGGTCTGAAGTGAATTTGTTTCAATGCAAGAAGTATAACAGGTAAGGCAGATGAACTTAGAGCTTGGATTAGTACTTGGAACTATGATGTTGTTGCTATTGCAGAGACTTGGTTGAGGGAAGGACAGGATTGGCAGCTAAATGTTCCAGGATTTAGAAGCTTCAGGTGGGATAGAGTGGGATGTAAAAGGGGTGGGGGAGTTGCATTACTGGTTAAGGAGAATATCACAGATGTACTGCGGGAGGACACCTCAGAGGGATCATGCAGCGAGGCAATATGGGTAGAGCTCTGGAATAGGAAGGGTGCAGTCACGATGTTGGGGATTTACTACAGGCCTCCCAACAGCCAGCGGGAGGTAGAGGAGCAGATATGTAGACAGATTTTGGAAAGATGTAAAGGTAACAGGGTTGTAGTGGTGGGTGATTTTAACTTCCCCTATATTGAATGGGACTCACTTAGTGCTAGGGGCTTGGATGGGTCAGAATTTGTAAGGAGCATCCAGGAGGGCTTCTTGAAACAATATGTAGATAGTCCAACTAGGGATGGGGCTGTACTGGACCTGGTATTGGGGAATGAGCCCGGCCAGGTGGTCGAAGTTTCAGTAGGGGTGCATTTCGGGTACAGTGACCATAATTCCGTAAATTTTAAGGTACTTGTGGATAAGGATAAGAGTAGTCCTCAGGTGAAGGTGCTAAATTGGGGGAAGGCTAATTATAACAATATTAGGCAGGAACTGAAGAATTTAGATTGGGGGCGGCTGTTTGAGGGTAAATCAACATCTGACATGTGGGAGTCTTTCAAATGTCAGTTGATTAGAATCCAGGACCGGCATGTTCCCGTGACGAAGAAGGATAAGTTTGGCAAGTTTCGGGAACCTTGGATAACGAGGGATATTGTGAGCCTAGTCAAAAAGAAAAAGGAAGCATTCGTAAGGGCTAGAAGGCTGGGAACAGACGAAGCCCTTGAGGAATATAAAGAAAGTAGGAAGGAACTTAATCAAGGAGTCAGGAGGGTGAAAAGGGGTCATGAAAAGTCATTGGCAAACAAGATTAAGGAGAATCCCAAGGATTTCTATACGTATATAAAGAGCAAGAGGGTAGCCAGGGAAAGGGTTGGCCCACTCAAGGACAGAGGAGGGAATCTATGTGTGGAGCCAGAGGAAATGGGCGAGGTACTAAATGAATACTTTACATCAGTATTCACCAAAGAGAAGGACTTGGTGGATGATGAGTCTAGGGAAGGGAGTGTAGATAGTCTCGGTCATGTCGTTATCAAAAAGCAGGTGGTGTAGGGCGTCTTGCAAAGCATTAAGGTAGATAAGTCCCCAGGGCCTGATGGGATCTACCCCAGAATACTGAGGGAGGCAAGGGAAGAAATTGCTGGGGCTTTGACAGAAATCTTTCTATCCTCATTGGCTACGTCAGTGGTAGGGAAATTATTAGAGAGGATTCTTCGGGACAGGATTTACTCCCATTTGGAAACAAACGAACTTATTAGCGAGAGGCAGCATGGTTTTGTGAAGGGGAGGCTGTGTCTCACGAACTTGATTGAGTTTTTTGAGGAAGTGACGAAGATGATTGATGAAGGAAGGGCAGTGGATGTTGTCTATATGGACTTCAGTAAAGCCTTTGACAAGGTCCCTCATGGCAGACTGGTACAAAAGGTGAAGTCACACGGGATCAGAGGTGAGCTGGCAAGATGGATACAGAACTGGTTCGGTCATAGAAGACAGAGGGTAGCAGTGGAAGGGTGCTTTTCTGAATGGAGGGCTGTGACTAGTGGTGTTCCACAGGGATCAGTGCTGGGACCTTTGCTCTTTGTAGTATATATAAATGATTTGGAGGAAAATGTAGCTGGTCTGATTAGTAAGTTTGCGAACGACACAAAAGTTGATGGAGTTGCGGATAGTGATGAGGATTGTCAGAGGATACAGCAGGATATAGATTGGTTGGAGACTTGGGCGGAGAAATGGCAGATGGAGTTTAATCCGGACAAATGTGAGGTAATGCATTTTGGAAGATCTAATACAGGTGGGAAGTATACAGTAAACGGCAGAACCGTTAGGAGTATTGACAGGCAGAGAGATCTGGGCGTACAGGTCCACAGGTCACTGAAAGTGGCAACGCAGGTGAATAAGGTAGTCAAGAGGGCATACAGCATGCTTGCCTTCATCTGTTGGGGCATAGAGTATAAAAATTGGCAAGTCATGCTGCAGCTGCACAGAACCTTAGTTAGGCCACACTTAGAAGATTGCGTGCAATTCTGGTTGCCACACTACCAGAAGGACATGGAGGCTTTGGAGAGGGTACAGAGGAGGTTTACCAGGATGTTGCCTGGACTGGAGGGCATTAGCTATGAGGAGAGGTTGGATAAACTTGGATTGTTTTCACTGGAACGACGGAGGTGGAGGGGCGACATGATCGAGGTTTACAAAGTTATGAGTGGCATGGACAGAGTGGATAGTCAGAAGCTTTTTCCCAGGGTGGAAGAGTCAGTTATTAGGGGACATTGGTTTAAGGTGCGAGGGGCAAAGTTTAGAGGGGATGTGCAAGGCAAGTTCTTTACACAGAGGCTGGTGAGTGTCTGGAAATTGCTGCCGGGGGAGGTGGTGGAAGCAGGTACAATAGCGACGTTTAAGAGGCATCTTGACAAATACATGAATAGGATGGGAACAGAGGGATATGAACCCCGGAAGTGCAGAAGGTTTTAGTTTGGACAGGCATCAAGATCGGCGCAGGCTTGGAGGGCCGAATGGCCTGTTCCTGTGTTGTACTGTTCTTTCTTCTTTGTTCTCAAACTGCTAATACTTCCTCCCTTTCAATGCCAATATGTTCAAGTCTCTCACAATCCCCCTCCCTGATCTCTGCACCTGCATTGTCCTTTCTCCATAGTGAACATAGATGAAAAGTAATCATTTAAGACTACACCTATGTCCTCCGGCTCCACACACAGATTGCCACTTTGGTCCCTAATGGGCCCTACTCTTTCCCTAGTTATCTTCTTGCCCTTAATATACTTATAAAATGCCTTGGGATTTTCCTTTATCTTGCCCGCCAATGTTTTTTCATGTCCCCTCTTTGCCCTCCTAATTACTTTTTTAAGTACCCCTCTACACGTTCTATACTTCTCCAGTGCCTCCGCTGTTTTCAGTGCTCTGAATCTGCCGTAAGCCTCCTTATTTTTCCTTTGCCAATCCTCTATATCCCTTGACATCCAGGGTTCCCTAGGCTTTTTGGACCTACCCTTTTCCTTGATGGGAACATGTTGGCTCTGAACTCCCACTATTTCCTCTTTGAATGACTCCCACTGGTCTGATGTCGACTTTCCTACAAGTAGTTGCTCCCAGTCCACTTTGGTCAGATCCTGTTTTATCATATTGAAATTGGCCTTCCCCCAATTCAGTGCCTTTATTTCCGGTCCATCTTTGTCCTTTTCTAAAACTACTTTAAATCTTACAGTGTTACGGTCACTATCCCTGAAATGCTCCCCTACTGACACTTCTACCACTTGTCCTGCTTCATTCCCTAGGATTAGTTCCAGTCCCGCCCCTTCTGCTGTAGGAATTTCTTCATACTGGCTCAAAAAGCTCTCCTGGATGCACTTTAAGAATTCTGCCCCCTTTAAGCCTTTTGCACTAAGACTATCCCAGTTAATACTGGGGAAGTTGAAATCCCCTACTGTTATTACCCTATTATTTTTGCACCTCTGAGATTTGCTTACATATCTGCTCCTCTATCTCTCCCTGACTGTTTGGAGGTCTGTAGTCCACT
This sequence comes from Heterodontus francisci, assembly GCF_036365525.1. Taxonomy (NCBI): domain Eukaryota; kingdom Metazoa; phylum Chordata; class Chondrichthyes; order Heterodontiformes; family Heterodontidae; genus Heterodontus; species Heterodontus francisci. Next base: position 87,117,368 of record NC_090388.1, on the reverse strand, counting down.
CCCAGACAAGTGATTGCCCCCTTTTTGTTTTTAAGTTCTACCCATATGGCCTCATTTGAGGAACCTTCTAAGATATCATCCCTCCTTACTGCAGTAATTGACTCCTTGATCAACAGTGCAATGCCACCTCCTCTTTTACACCCTTCCCTGTACCTCCTGGTCCCTCTGCTCCTGCACCCACTTTAGAATCGTACCCTTTATTTTATATTGCCCTGCTCATTCTTCCTAACATATTGAATCACTCACTTTTAGATTAGATTAGAGATACAGCACTGAAACAGGCCCTTCGGCCCACCGAGTCTGTGCCGAACATCAACCACCCACCCATTTATACTAATCCTACACTAATCCCATATTCCTACCAAACATCCCCACCTGTCCCTATATTTCCCTACCACCTACCTATACTAGTGACAATTTACAATGGCCAATTTACCTATCAACCTGCAAGTCTTTTTGGCTTGTGGCAGGAAACCGGAGCACCCGGAGAAAACCCACGCAGACACAGGGAGAACTTGCAAACTGCACACAGGCAGTACCCGGAATCGAACCCGGGTCCCTGGAGCTGTGAGGCTGCGGTGCTAACCACTGCGCCACTGTGCCGCCCTAAATTAAATTTCTGCATTAAATTTCATCTGCTACTTGTCCGTTCATTCCACAGCTTGTCTCTGTCCTCTTAAGGTTTATCACTATCCTTCTCACAGTTCATAATACTTCCACGTTTTGTGTCAACTGCAAATTTTGAAATTGTGCCCTGTACACTGAAATACAGGTCATTAATATAGATCATGAAAAGCAGTGGTCCTAGTACTGAACCCCTGGGATTTCGTGCAGGAGGCAGGGCTCCCGGCACCAGACCGGAAAGGCAGGGAATCCCCACCCCTGCATTTTTTCAGCACCCCTGGAGCAATCCTCCAGTCTTTTGAGGGTCAAAGTTTTAGGAAACGCCATCACTGTCCCTTTAAAGACTGCAAGCGCTGCCAGCCAATCAGAGGACCAGCAGCTCAGCAGTATCGGCAGCATCCTTGGGAGTGGTGACCACTGCCGGTATTGCAGAGACCTCAGATCCAGGCCCAGCGGTGGAACCCCAGAGCACAGGTAGGTGACGCAGGGTCACTGGGGCCAGTCCAGAAGGCCTCCGGCTAGTGGGGGGGGGGGGGTCGTTGTTCAGTCCAGGAGGGGTTTCTGGGGGTACAGTTGTTTCTGGGGGGGGGAGGTTCTCCCTGGACCCCCGCACCCCCAAGCCTGCAGGAGGCCGTTTCGTGTTACAAGGTGCCTTCCTCGCGTTGAGGATATCTCCCTGTCACTGGTAATATCTGGCCACAGGTAGAAATAAGAAATAGCAAAGGAAAGAAGTCCCTGGTAGGAGTAATCTATAGGTCTTCAAACAGTAGTTCTGCAGTGGGGCACAGTATAAACCAGGAAATACTGGGGGCATGTAAGAAAGGTACGGCAATAATCATGGGTGATTTTAATATGCATATACACTGGATTAATCAAATTGGCAAGGGTAGCCTCAAGGGAGAGTTCATTGAATGTATTAGAGATTGTTTTTTGGAGCAATATGTTGTGGAACAAACCAGGGAGCAGGCTATTCTAGATTTGGTATTATGTAATGATCTCATAGTTAAGGATCCTCTAGGGAAGAGTGATCATAGCATGCTAGAATTTCACATTTAGTTTGAGGGTGAGAAACTAGAGTCTCACACTAGCGTTCTGCAGTTAAACAAAGGTAATTACATAGACATGAGGACAGATTTGGCCCCAGTGGACTGGGCAGGAAATCTAAAAGGTGGGACAGTTGATGAGCAGTGGCAGATGTTTGAGATATTCAATTCCTCCCAACTAAAATATATTCCAGAGAGGAAGAAAGATCGTAATGGGGGAAAAAACATCCATGGCTAAGCAAGGACATTAAGGATAACATAAAGACAAAAACTAAGGCATACCATATTGCAAAGGCCAGTGGCAGGCTGGAAGATTGGGAAACTTTTAAAGATCAACAAAGGGTTACTAAAAAAGTAATAAAAATTGAAAAGCTAAATTATGAAAGAAAATCCGCGCAAAATATAAAAACGGATAGCAAAAGCATCCATAAGTATATAAAAGGGAAGAGAATAGCTAAGGTGAGTGTTGGTCCCTTGGAGGATGTGACTGGGGAGTTAATAATGGGGAACACAGAAATGGTGGAAACACTAAATCAGTATTTTGCTTCAGTTTTCATGGTGGAGGACACTAGTACCATCCCGGGTAATAGTACCAGGTAATGCAGAGGCTATAGAAAGGGAGGAACTTAGAACAATCATCACTAGGGAAAAAGTACTAAGCAAACTATTGGGATTGAAGGCAGACAAGTTCCCAGGGCCTGATGGCCTACATCCTAGGGTCTTAAAGGAAGTGGCAGCGGAGATAGTGGATCCATTGTTTATAATATTCCAAAATTCCCTGGATGTGGGGAAGGTTCCAGTGGATTGAAAAAATGCTAATATTATTCAAAAAATAAAAATAAATAAATAAATAAAAAAGGGAGAGAGGTAGAAAGTAGGAAACTATAGACCAGTTAGTTTAACATCTGTCGTTGGGAAATTGTTAGAATCCATTATTAAGGAAGTAATAACAGGACATTTCTAAAATCAAAACACAATCCATCAGAGTCAGCATGGTTTTATGAAGGGTAAATCGTGTTTGACTAATTTGGTAGAGTTCTTCGAGGATGTAACAAGTGGGGATCCTGTAGATGTAGTATATCTGGACTTCCAGAAGGCATTTGACAAGGTGCCGCACAAAAGGTTAATACACAAGGTATGTTCACATGGGGTTAGGGACAATTTATTAGCTTGGATAGAGGATTGGCTAACCAACAGAAAACAGAGAGTCAGGATAAATGGGTCCTTTTCTGGTTGGCAAGATGTAACTAGTGGGGTGCCACAGGGTTCGGCCCTTGGGCCCCAATTATTTACATTCTGTATTAATGACATGGATGCAGGGATAGAAGGGACTATAGCCAAATTTGCAGATGTCACTAAAATAGGTGGGACAGTAAGTTGCAATAGAGAGATAAGACATTTACAAATGGATATGGATAGATTAGGTGAATGGGCCAAAATTTGGAGTTTAAAGTGGTTAAGTGTGAGGTTATCCATTTTGATCAGAAGAATAGAAAGGTAAATTATTATCTAAATGGAGAGGAACTTCAGGGTGCTTTGGTGCAGAGGGATCTGGGTGTCCTCGTGCATGAATCGCAGAAAACTAGTATGCAGGTGCAGCAGGTAATAAGGAAGGCAAATGGAATTTTGGCATTTATTGCTAAAGGAATAGAGTATAAAAGTAGGGAAGTGTTGCTGCAACTGTACAAGGCATTAGTGATACGACATCTGGAGCATTGCGAACAGTTTTGGTCCCCTTGAGGAGGGATGTAGTTGTATTGGAGGCAGTTCAGATGCGGTTCACTAGATTGATTCCAGAGATGAGGTGTTTGTCTTATGAGCAGTTTAGGTCTTTACTTTCTGGAGTTTAGAAGAATGAGAGGAGATCTAATTGAGGTATAAAAGATGATTAAGGGGATTGACAAAGTAGATGTAGAGAGGATGTTTCCTCTGGTGGGGAAATCTAGAACAAGAGGCCATAGTTTTAGGATAAGGGGTAGCAGATTTAAAACAGAGATGAGGAGAAATTACATCTCTCAAAGGGTCGTGAGTCTGGAATTCACTACCCCAGAGTGCAGTGGATGCTGGGACATTGAGTACATTTAAGGAGAAGATCGACAGATTTTTAATTAGTAATGGGTTGAAGGGTTATGGAGAACGGGCAGGAAAGTGGAGTTGAGGCCGAGATGAGATTAGCCATAATTGTATTGAATGGTGGAGCAGGCTTGAAGGGTTGAATTGCCTACTCCTGCTCCTAGTTTGTATGTTCTTATGTAATATCCCAGCAGAGGCAGGGAGAGGCCCTTAATTGACCATTAATAGGCCAATTAAGGGCCTCTCAGTGAGAAGGTTGTCGTTGACCTATCCCGTCCCCAGGAAGGTTGAATCCAGGAGTCCCGGCGTCGGGTTCGATGGCAGGTGGTTCCACTCTGATTCTCTGGCCACACCCGCCCCACCGCCATGAAACCCACCTGCCAGATGAGCACAGAATATAGCCCATATACCTTTCTCTGGGCCAAAAAATAACTGTTCGCCACTACGCTCTGTTATCTGTCACTCAGCCAATGTCGTATCCATGCTGTCGCTGTCCAAATCATTCCATGGGTTTCACTGTTGCTGACAAGCCTGTTATGTGGCACTTTATCAAACACCCTTTGGAAGTCCATGTACATCACACCAACTACATTATCCTCATCAACCCTCTCTGTTACCTCCTCAAAAACTCAATGAACTTAGTAAAACCCAATTTGCTATTAACCAATCCATGCTGGTTTTCCAAAATCAATCCACATTTGTTTAAGCGAATGTTAATGTTGCCTGAATTATCGTTTGTAAAGGCTTTCCCACCACCAAGGTTAAACTGACTGGCCTGTACTTGCTGGGTTGTCCTTGCAAACTTTTTTGAACAAGAGTGTAACATTTGCAATTTTCTACACCTCTGGCACCACCCCTGTATCTAAGGAGGATTGGAAGATTTAGCCAGTGCCTCTGCAAGTTCCACCTTTGCTTCCCTCAGTATCTTTGAATGCATCTCATCTGGTCCTGGTGACTTATCAATTTTAAGTAGAGCCAACCCATCTAATATTGCCTCATTACCCATCCAGTAGCTCAACTACCTCCTCTTTCACTATGACTTTGGCAGCACATTACTCCATGGTGAAGAATAATGCAAAGTACTCATTTAGTAATTCAGACATGCCCTCTGCCTCCACTAGACAATCTTCTTTCTGGTATCTAATAGGCCCACCATTCCTTTGACAGCCCTTTTACTATTTATATGTTTAAAGAAGCGGCACAGTGGCACAGTGGTTAGCACCACAGCCTCACAGCTCCAGCGACCCATGTTCAGTTCTGGGTACTGCCTGTGCAGAGTTTGCAAGTTCTCCCTGTGTCTGTGTGGGCTTCCACTGGGTGCTCTAGATTCCTCCCACAGCCAAAGATTTGCAGGTTGATAGTTAAATTAGCCATTGTAAATTGCCCCTAGTGTAGGTAAGTGGTGGGGATGTGGTAGGGAATATGGGATTAATGTAGGATTAGTATAAGTGGGTGGTTGTTGGTCAGCACAGACTTGGTGGGCTGCAGGGCCTGTTTCAGTGCTGTATCTCTCTAAGACTTTTAAGTTACCTGTTAATCTATTCTCATACTCTTTCTTTGCTATCTCAATTAAGGGTAGCTGGTAATGTCACTGGACTAATAATCCAGAGCCCCAGGCTAATGCTCTAGGGACATGGGTCGAATCCCACCCTGACAGATGGTGAAATTTGAATTCAATTAATAAACATGGAATTAAATACTTGTCTAATGTGACTATGAAAACATTGTCGATTGTTGTAAAAATACATTTGGTTCACTCATGGCCTTTAGGGAAGGAAATCGGCCTTTTCTATATGGTCTGGCCTACAGCAATGTGATTGACTCTTAAATGTCCTCAGTAGCACCACTACTGACTAAGCTGGCTGAGTCCTAAAGGACATAGCTGCTCGACTGGGTTCAACAAGAGGGAAAAACCAAGTTGACCTTGTCCTAACCAATCTACCTGTTGCAGATGCATCTGTCGATGGCAGTACTGGTAGGGGTGACCACCACACAGTCCTTTTGGAGATGAAGTCCTGTCTTCACATTGAGGATACGCTCCACTGTGTTGTGTGGCACTACCACCATACTAAATGGAATAGATTTGAAACAGATCTAGCAACTCAAAATTGGGCATCCATGAGGTGCTGTGGGCCATCAGCAGCAGCAGAATTGTACTCAACCACAATCTGTAACCTCATGGCCTGGCATATCCCCCACTCTACCATTACCATCAAGCCAGGAGACCAACCCTGGTTCAATGAAGAGTGCAGGAGGGCATGCCAGGAGCAGCACCAAGCATACCTCAAAATGAAGTGTCAGCCTGGTGAAGCTATAACCCAGGACTACGTGTATGCCAAACAACGGAAGCAGCAGATCCCACAACCAATGGATCAGATCTAAGCTCTGCAGTCGTGAATGGTGGAGGACCATTGAAAAACGAACAGGAGGAGGTGGCTCCACAAATATCCCCATCAACAATAATGGGGGAGCCCAGCACAGTGCAAAAGATAAGGCTGAAGCATTTGCATCCATCTTCAGTCAGAAGTGCCGAGTTGATGATCCATCGCGGCCTCCTCCTGAAGTCCCTAGCATCACAAATGCCAGTCTTCAGCCAATCCGATTCACTCCACATGATATCAAGAAACGACTGAAGGCACTGGATACTGCAAAGGCTATGGGCCCTGACAACATCCCGGCTGTAGTACTGAGGACTTGTGCTCCAGAATGAGCCACAGCCCTAGCCAAGCTGTTCCAGTACAGCTATAACACCTGGCAATGTGGAAATTGCCCACGTATGTTCTGTTCACAAAAAACAGGAAAAATCCAACCTGGCCAATTACCGCCCCATCAATCTACTCTCGATCATCAGAAAAGTGATGGAAGGAGTCATCGACAGTGTTCTCAAGCCAGACTTACTCAGCAATAATCTGCTCACTGACACTCAGCCTGGGTTCCGCCACAGCTACTCAGCTCCAGGCCTCATTACAACCTTGGCCCAAACATGGACAAAAGAGCTGAACTCCAAAGGTGAGGTGTGAGTGACTGCATTTGACATCGAGGCAGCATTTGACCAAGTATGGCATCAAGGAGCCCGAGCAAAACTGGAGTCAATGGGAATCGGGGGAAAACTCTCCGCTGGTTGGAGTCATATCTAACACAAAGGAAGATGGTTGTGGTTGTTGGAGGTCAATGATCTCAGGTCCAGGACATCACTGCAGCAGTTCCTCAGGGTAGTGTCCTAGGCCCAACCATCTTCAACTGTTCATCAATGACCTTCCTTCAATCATAAAGTCAGAAGTGGGGATGTTCGCTGATGATTGTACAATGTTCAGCACCATTCACAAATCCTCAGATACCGAAGCAGTCCGTGTTCACATGCAGTAAGGCCTGGACAACATCTAGGCTCGGGCTGATAAGTGGCATAAGTGCCAGGCAATGACCATCTCAAACAAGAGAGAATCTAACAATATCCCCTTGACCTTCAATAGCATTACCATCACTGAATCCCCCACTATCAACATACTGTGGGTTACCATTGACCAGAAACTGAACTGAACCAGCTACATAAATAGTGTGGCTACACGAGCAGGTCAGAGGCTCGGAACCCTGTGGCGAGTAACATACCTCCTGATTCCCCAAAGCCTGTCCACCATCAACAAGGCACAAGTCAGGAGTGTGATAGAATACTCTCCACTTGCCTGGATGAGTGCAGTTCCAATAACACTCAAGAAGCTCAATTCCATCCAAAGTTTATTGGCAACCTATCCACAACATTCAACATTCACTGCCTTCACCACCAACACACAGTGGTGGGAGTGTGTACCATCTACAAGATGCACTACAGCAACTCACCAAGGTTCCTTCCAAACCCGCGACCTCGGTCACGTAGAGGACAAGGGCAGCAGATGCATGGGAACACCACTACCTGCAAGTTCCCCTCCAAGCCACACACCATCCTCACTGGTCACTGACTTGAAACGTTAACTCTGCTTCTCCCTCCACTGATGCTGCCAGACCTGCTGAGTATTTCCAGCATTTCTTGTTTTTATTTCAGATTCCCAGCATCTGCAGTATTTTGCATTTATTTTAGGTTTATTACTGAGGTTATTACTACTATTGGTAATATTTTAGTGTTGGTAGGGTATATTACTAGTGGTACAGTAGATTAGTTCTGGTAAGTGGACATCACAGGGAAGCAGGTAAGTGATTGGCTGGGTGAGACTTCAGAGTAACAAACAGCACGAGAGAGGAACAGTGAGGCACAGGATCTTTATGTCGTCATTGTCGACAGGAATAGTGCCGGCAGACTGGAGGATAGCAAATGTTGTCCCCTTGTTCAAGAAGGGGAGTAGAGACAGCCCTGGTAATTATAGACCTGTGAGCCTTACTTCGGTTGTGGGTAAAATGTTGGAAAAGGTTATAAGAGACAGGATCTATAATCATCTTGAAAAGAATAAGTTCATTAGCGATAGTCAGCACGGTTTTGTGACGGGTAGGTCGTGCCTCACAAACCTTATTGAGTTTTTCGGAAGGTGACCAAACAGGTGGATGAGGGTAAAGCCGTGGATGTGGTGTATATGGATTTCAGTAAGGCGTTTGATAAGGTTCCCCACGGTAGGCTATTGCAGAAAATACGGAAGTATGGGGTTGAAGGTGATTTAGAGCTTTGGATCAGAAATTGGCTAGCTGAAAGAAGACAGAGGGTGGTGATTGATGGCAAATGTTCATCCTGGAGTTTAGTTACTAGTGGTGTACCACAAGGATCTGTTTTGGGGCCACTGCTGTTTGTCATTTTTATAAATGACCTGGAAGAGGGTGTAGAAGGGTGGGTTAGTAAATTTGCGGATGACACGAAGGTCGGTGGAGTTGTGGATAGTGCCGAAGGATGTTGTAGGGTACAGAGGGACATAGATAGGCTGCAGAGCTGGGCTGAGAGATGGCAAATGGAGTTTAATGCGGAAAAGTGCGAGGTGATTCACTTTGGAAGGAGTAACAGGAATGCAGAGTACTGGGCTAATGGGAAGATTCTTGGTAGTGTAGATGAACAGAGAGATCTTGGTGTCCAGGTACATAAATCCCTGAAAGTTGCTACCCAGGTTAATAGGGCTGTTAAGAAGGCATATGGTGTGTTATCTTTTATTCGTAGGGGGATCGAGTTTCGGAGCCACGAGGTCATGCTGCAGCTGTACAAAACTCTGGTGAGACCACACCTGGAGTATTGCGTGCAGTTCTGGTCACCGCATTATAGGAAGGATGTGGAAGCTTTGGAAAGGGTGCAGAGGAGATTTACTAGGATGTTGCCTGGTATGGAGGGAAGGTCTTACGAGGAAAGGCTGAGGGACTTGAGGTTGTTTTCGTTGGAGAGAAGGAGGAGGAGAGGTGACTTAATAGAGACATATAAGATAATCAGAGGGTTAGATAGGGTGGATAGTGAGAGTCTTTTTCCTCGGATGGTGATGGCAAACACGAGGGGACATAGTTTTAAGTTGAGGGGTGATAGATATAGGACAGATGTCAGAGGTAGTTTCTTTACTCAGAGAGTAGTAGGGGCATGGAACGCCCTGCCTGCAACAGTAGTAGACTCGCAAACTTTAAGGGCATTTAAGTGGTCATTGGATAGACATATGGATGAAAATGGAATAGTGTAGGTCAGATGGTTTCACAGGTCGGCGCAACATTGAGGGCCGAAGGGCCTGTACTGCGCTGTAATGTTCTAAACCAACTAGTCGGTGAGTATCTGGTGGGTATTTTCTTACTTTCTGCTGATTTTTATTTTTTCTCTAACATTTGAATCTATCTACTAAGTAGAAGCTGACATGCCAGTAGTCAATAGGTGGTTACCCATTTGTTTATTTTATATATAACCACTTTATTGTGTTTATTTAACTTCCAATTTTAGTGCAGGAAACAAATAATTTGAGGCATGGCAGGGCTACTCACACCCATCAAATGCGCATCCTGTACCATGTGGGGAATCCAGGACCCTGCCTATGTCCTGGACAACACATGAGCAGAAGGTGCCACCAAATGCAAAAACTCAGTGCTGAATCTTGTAACTCGAGGAGCAGCTGCAGTCACTGAGGTGCATTCATGAGGAGATATGTGGATAGCACGTTTCAGGAGGTGGTCACCCACAGCTTAAGAGAGCGCAGGTAGAGAGGGACTGGGTGGCTACCATTCAGACAAGAAGGACAATGCAGGTAGTGTAGGAGACCCCAGAGGGCATCCCACTTTCTAACTGGTATTCAGTTATAAGTACCAATGGGAGAGAGGGTTCTTCTGGAGAGTGCAACGAGAGTCATGACCAGAGCACAATGGGTGGCTCAGCTGTGCAGGAAGGGAGGAGAAAATACAAGAGAGCAAACGCGGTAGGGGATTCTATAGTTAGGGGAACACTCAGACATTTCTGTGGTCACTGACATGATTCCAGGATGGTATATTGCCTCCCTGGTGCAACGGTCATGGATATTGCCCAGTGGCTACAGAGCATTCTGGAGGGTGAGGGTGAACAGCCAGAGGTCGTGGTCCACATTGGTAGCAATGATATAGGGAGAAAGAGGGATGAGATCCTGCAGGCTGAGTTTAGGGAGTTAGGAAAGAGAATAGCAAGTAGGACCTCAAAGGTATTAATCTCTGGATTACTCCCAAAGCCACATGCTAGTGAGTCCAGAAATAGGAGAATTCACCAGATGAATGCATGGCTGGAGAGATGGTGCAGGAAGGAGGGATTCAGATTTCTGGGACATTGGGACCAGTTCTGGGGAAGGTGGGTCCTGTACAAGCCAGACAGTCTACACCTGAACAGGACCAGGAAGAATATCCTTGCAGGAAGGTTTGCTAATGCTGTCGGGGATGGTTTAAACTAGTTTGTCAGGGGGATGGGAACCTGTTTCAGATAGGACAAATTCAGGGCAGGTAATGGGAGGTAGAAAATTAGTAAGTGACTCTGAAAGACAGAAAAAGCAAAGGTTAAAAAGTGTGCAGCACAGGAAATTGGCAGTGTTAAAAGGTATTTATTTAAATGCAAGGAGTATAGTAAATAAAGCCACTGAGCTGAGGGCACAGATAGACACATGATATCATTGCAACATGATATCATTGCTACAATGGAAACTTGGCATAACGAGGGGCAAGAATGGCAGCTCAACATACCTGGATATACTGTTTTCAGGCGGGATACAGAGGGGCATAAAAAATGGAGGGGGTGTAGCATTATTGGTTAAAGAATCAATTACAATGAATCATTAAATGAGACCATTTGGGTTGAGCTCAGAAATAAATAAGGGGCAGCCACAACACTAGGAGTGTACTATAGACCCTCAAATATTGAGAGGGAGATAGAAGAACAAATATGTAGATAGCCAAATTTCTGAGTTCAAAAACAATAGGGCAATAATAGTTGGGGATTTCAACTACCCTAATAACAACTGGGATACAAACAGTGTGAAGGGCACAGAGGGCACAAAATTCTTGAACTGCATTCAAGAGAACTTTCTTAGCCAGCACGTAACAAGCCCAACGAGAGGGGGCACAATTCTAGATTTAGTCTTCGGAAATGAAGCTGGGCAAGTGGTTGAAGTAGCAGTGGGTGACCATTTTGGAGATAGTGACCATTATACAGTTAGATTTCGCATTATTATAGAAAAGGACAAGGATAGTATAGGAGCAAAAGTTCTAAATTGGGAGAAGGCAAACTTTATGAAACTGAGAGGTGATCTGGCAAAAGTGGACTGGATACAGCTACTTGAAGGAAAATCAGTGGCAAACCAGTGGGAGACATTCAAAAGCAAGATTCTACAGGCACAGTGTAAGCATGTCCCCACAAAGATAAAGGGTGGTACTGCCAAATCTAGCGTCCCCTGGTTATCTAGAAGCTTACAGGGTAAGATAAAGCAGAAAAAGAAAACTTACAACGGTCACAAAAAACTTAATTCTTTAGAAAGCTTGGAGGAGTATAGAGCAAAAAAGGAAATTAGGAAAGCAAAGACAGGACATGAAAAAATATTGGCAGGCAAAATTAAGGAAAACCCAAAGATGTTTTGTCAGTACATTATGAGCAAGATGATAACTTAGGAAAAGGTAAAGCCTATCAGAGATGTACAAGATAACTTATGCGTGGATGCAGAAGATGTGGACAGGGTTCTTAATGAGTATTTTATCTCTTCAGAAAGGAGAGGGATGATGCAGACATTGTAGTTAAAGAGGAATGTGAAATATTAGATATAAAAAGCAGAATGAGAGAGGAAATACTAGAGGGTCTGACATCCTTGCAAGTGGATAAATCATGAGGGCCGGATGGATTGTATCCCAGGCTGTTAAAGGAAGCCAGGGAGGAAATAGCAGATGCTCTGAGGATAATCTTCAAATCCTCATTGGATTTAGGCGAGATACCAGAGGATTGGAGGTTTGCAAACATTGTACCATTGTTTAAAAAGGGTGCGAGAGATAGACCAAATAATTATAGGCCGGTCAGTCTGACCACAGTGCTGGGTAAATTATCAGAATCAATTCTGAGAGATAGGATCAATTGCCACTTAGAAAGGCACAGATTAATCAGCGGTAATCAGCATGGATTTCTTAAGGGAAGGTCGTGTTTTACTAACTTAACTGAAGTTTTTGAGGTAGTAACAAGGAGGATTGATGAGGATAGTGCAGTGGATGTTGTCTACATGGATTTTAGTAAGGCATTTGGCAAGGTCCCACATGACAGACTGGTCAGAAAAGTAAAAGCCCATGGGATTCAGGGGAATGTGACAAGTTGGATCTAAAAGGGCGGCACCGTGGCGCAGTGGTTAGCACTGCAGCCTCACAGCTCCAGCGACCCGGGTTCAATTCTGGGTACTGCCTGTGTGGAGTTTGCAAGTTCTACCTGTGTCTGCGTGGGTTTCCTCCGGGTGCTCTGGTTTCCTCCCACATGCCAAAGACTTGCAGTTTGATAGGTAAATTGGCCATTATAAATTGCCCCTAGTATAGGTAGGTGGTAGGGAAATGTAGGGATGTGGTAGGAATATGGAATTAGTGTAGGATTAGTATAAATGGGTGGTTGATGGTCGGCACAGACTCGATGGGCCGAAAGGCCTGTTTCAGTGCTGTATCTCTAAAAAAAAAATTGGTTCAGTGACAGGAAACAAAGGGTAATGGCCGACGGATGTTTTTGCGAATGGAAGGTAGTTTCTAATGGAGTTCCATAGGGCTCAGTGTTGGTTCGCTTACTGTTTGTGGTATATACTAATGACTTGGGCTTAAATGTGGGAGGCACAATTGAGAAATTTGCTGATGACACAAAAATTGGCCATGTAGTTAATTGTGAAGAGGGTAGCTGTAGACTCCAGAATGATATCAATGATTTGGTTGAGTGGGCAGAAAAGTGGCAAATGGAATTCAATCCATGAAAGTGTGAGGTAATGCATTTGGGAGGGCACATAAAGCAAGGGAATACACAATAAACGGGAGAATATTGAGAGGGTAGAGGACGTGAGAGACCTTGGAGTGCATGTCCACAGGTCCCTGAAGGTGGCAGGACAGGTAGATAAAGTGGTGAAGAAGGCTTATGGAATGCTTTCCTTTATTGGCCGAGGTATAGAATACAAAAGCAGGGATGTAATGCTGGAACTGTATAAAATGCTGGTTGGGCTACAGCTCTGGTCACCCTGTTACAGGAAGGACATAATTGCTCTGGAGAGAGTACAGAGGAGATTTACAAGAATGTTGCCAGGGCTTGAAAATTGCAGCTATGAGTAAAGATTGGATAGGTTAGGGTTGTTTTCCTTCGAACAAAGGAGACTGAAGGGTGACTTAACTGAGGTGCACAAAATTATGAGGGGTCTAGACAGGAAGGACCGGTTTCCCCTAGCAGAGAGGTCAATTACCAGGGTGCACAGATTTAAGGTGACAGGTAGAAGGATTAGAGGGGACATGAGGAATAACTTTTTCACCCAGAGGGTGGCGAGTGTCTGGAGCTCACTGCCCAGATTGGTGGTGGAGCCAGAAACCCTCAACCCATTTAAAAGGTACCTGGACCTGACGTAACCTGCAAGGCTATGGCCCAGGTGCTGGAAGGTGGAATTAGACTGGGTGGCTAGTTTTTTCAGACACAATGGGCTGAATGGCCTCTTTCTGTGCCATAACTTTTCTGTGGTTCTATGAACTGAACTGAATTAAACTGAACTTACAGTTGAAATTAACCTTCCCCTACAATTAAATATTCAGATTTGATTTTTCCTTGTCCTTTGCAATAACGATTTTAAACCTAATGTATTATGATCACTCTTCCCTAAATGCTCTCCCACAGAAACATGCTCCATTGGCCTCATTTCATCACCCAGGGATGGCGTCCATTACTGCTTCCTTCCTCATTGGGTCGGAAACACATGGATCAAGAAAGCTCTCTAGTACACATTTCAGGAATTCCTCCATCGATGTCCTTTGCACTGTTATTTTCTAGAGTCAGTATTAGAATAATTAAAGTCCCCCATTATCGACACTCTGTGGTTCTTGCACCTTTCTACAATTTGTCTGCAAACCTGCTCCTCTATCACTTTCCCGCTATTTAGTTGCCTAGAGAAGACACTCAGCAGTGTATTAGCTTCTCTATTGTTCCTTAATTCTAAACAAATTAATTTTGTTCTTTCAACTCTCAACTACATCATTCCTTTCCAGTGTTGTTCAATAGTAACTCTGATCAATGCTGCCAACACCTTGTCTTGTTTATTTCCTTTCTTATCTTTCTGCAGTGAGTAACTCACCTCCTGACTCCCCAAAGCCTGTCCGCCATCTACAAGGCACAAGTTGAAGTGTGATGGAATACACTCCACTTGCCTGGATGGATGCAGCTCCAACACCCAAGAAGCTTAACGCCATCCAGGACAAAGCAGCCTTCACCACCTTCAACATTCACTCCCTTCACCACCCACACACAGTGGCAGCAGTGTGTACCGTCTACAAGATGCACTGCAGCAACTCACCAAGGTTCCTTCAACAGCACCTTCCAAACCTGCGACCTCTACCATCTAGAAGGACAAGGGCAGCAGATGCATGGGAACACCACCACCTGCAAGTTCCTCTCCAATTCACACACCATCCTGACTCGGAAATATATCACCATTCCTTCCTCATCACTGGGTCAATATCATGGAACTCTGACCTGCTCTTGTAGCCACAGTATTTATATAGCTGATTCAGTTAATTTTCTCCCAGGATGTTGATAGTGGGGGATTCAGCAATGGTAATGTCGTTGAATGTCAAGGATAGCTAGATTCTCTCTTGTTGGAGATGGTCATTGCCTGGCACTTGTGTGGCACAAATGTTAGTTGCTGATTATCAACCCAAGCCTGAATGTTGTCCAGGCATTGCTGTATGTAGGCATGGACTGCTTCAAAATCTAATGAGTTGCGAATGGTGTTGAACATTGTGCAATCATCAGCGAACATCCCCACTTCTGACATCATTGGAAGGAAGGTCATTGATGAAGCAGCTGAAGATGGCTGGGCCTAGGACACTATCCTGAGGAACTTCTGCAGTGATGTCCTGGAGTTCAGATGATTAACCTCCAACAACCACAACCTTCTTCCTTAGCATTAGGTATGACTCCAACCAGCAGAAAGTTTTCCCCCCCGATTCCCATTGACTCCAGTTTTGCATGGGCTCCTTGATGCCATACTCGGTCAAATGCTGCCTTGATGTCAATTCACCTCACCTCTGGAGTTCAGCTCTTTTGTCCATGTTTGGGCTAGGGTTGTAATGAGGTCTGGAGCCAAGTGGCCCTGGCAGAACCTAAACTTTACACTGGTGAGCAGGTTATTGCTGAGTAAGTGCTGAATAAGTAGCACTGTCAATGATCCCTTCCATTACTTTGCTGAGGATCAAGAGTAGACTGATGGGGTAGTAATTGCCCGAGCTAGATTTGTCCTATATTTTGTGGACAGGGGATACCTGGGCATTCTACTTTGTTGGGTATTGCCGAAATGTTGTCAGGGCCCATAGCCTTTGCAGTATCCAGTGCCTTCAGCTGTTTCTTGATCTCACATGGAGTGAATTGGCTGAAGTCTGGCACCTGTGATGCTGGGGACCTCAGGAGGAGGCCGAGATGGATCATCCACTTGGCACTTCTGGGTGAAGATGGTTGCAAATGCTTCAGCCTTGTCTTTTGCACTGATCTGCTGGGCTTCCCCATCATTGAGCAAAAGGATATTCATGGTTGGTTCCCCAGCGCACTGTCCCGCCTTCGCTAAAACCAGGAGTGAGCAGGTTTGAGGCGGTTTGAGTTGGATATAAAATTTTTAGCATCCCAACTGACCAAAACCCGTCCCTAATTTTGGAAGGTTAAAATTACACCCTATGAGACTAAAAGTTCTCATTATCAAGGGATCACCTACATTGGTAAAAGTTGATATTAACCAACTCCAGTTGTCGAGGGCCTGTACACCCTGGTAAAAATTCACATTTACAATGTGAATGGCTGAACCTGCTGTTGTCACTTTGACATGAGAATTGGGCATGTAGTACTTGGCAAGTAATGTGGCCTGTGAGCACGTATCAAAAGAAAGGACTGCTGAGCAGAGCACTGGCTCCACCAAGCCTGCCCATCAAGTGAGAGAGTACAGCTCCAGACTGACAACTCAGAGCGGTCACTGAAACAAAATACTGGGGTACACACACAGCGCCTCCTCATCTGACACTGCGTCTGACTGCAAATCATTGTCTCCAAAAGCTTTGCACTGTAACTTGAACAAAATATCTCTGCTGTACGGTATCTGCTCACCCTCTGGAGCTGTGTCCTTGAGCATTTCATAGAACTGCGACAGGTACATGACCATGCTCAGTTTGTCTGGTTCACCCACCGAAGCCATCTCCTTCCCCGTCATTATGGGGGAAATTCCAAACTCACGCTCAGCAATGTCGAACGCCATCTGGTTATTGCTCTCCACATTCTTCTCGTTCAGCTGCGCAAAGTCTCTGCAGTTGAACAGGAAAGAACATTGATTTACATTCAATAAATTTCACACACAGCGATGTTTCAACCAGCAAGCTCCACCTCGGCAGCACAGGGTGGCGCCGCTGCACCTCCTCCCACCCCCTACACCTCCAGCAGATACCGTTCAGTCGGTGCAGGAGGCTGTGGTTTTCACGGCCTCCAGCGGGGAGGGGGCCCGTCCAAGTGGAAGGAAGGCGTGGAGGAAAAATAAACATCGAGAGGCACGTCCCCTGGACACCATGACACAACCCGAGCCTGAGCTCAGCCCAAGGCCCGCTCCCGGGGAATCCACCTGCCCCAGGGCTGGGCTCAGGACCAGGGTGACCAGGCAACAGGTGGGTGTGGAGGCAGAGGCCCCTGATGACATGGAGGTCTCTGAGCCTCCGCGCTCCTCCCGAAATGAGGGGGAGACGTCCCTCCTCTGACGAAGGCCCTGAACCACGGGGTCCATCTCCTGGAGTGGGTCCTCAGGCTCCCCCTGCCACCAGCACGATCAGGGCCTCGAGCCCTGGGTGGGAACCCTCCTCCCCTCGGAACGGAGGTGGGGGAGATGCCACTGTGATCTTGTCAACTCCTGAGGTGGGGGTCTCGCCCTTGGTAGGGGAGTCTGTGGACCCCACGGGAGAAATCATTCCTTTGGCCAATGGGTCGGGTGTCCTGGGTGAGAGTGAGACCTGTGAGGGGCCGCCCTCCCAACAGCCTGACGCTACCGCCCGGGATGTGCCCGACCCAGAGGCCAATCTCTAATTCCTGTCTGCTGGTCCTGTGGGTACTGACGGGATGGGAGATGGCCTCCTCTCTCCGCCTCTGATCCCGGCTCCGGCTGGATTTGAGGAGTCGGGCACTTCCAACTCCCCTGGACCACTCATTCTCCTGGGGACGGAGATGGAGGGGGGTCCTGAACAGCTGGTGTCCACAGGCTCCAGTTCCATTCTAGAACCCAGAGAGGACTCCTCCACCAGGACCAGCTGGCACAGCTGGGACATCCACCCCCACAGTGTGTGGTGGGTGTGTCAGCCGCTGGTGATGATGACTCGGAGGAAGATGGGAACTCGGTGTGGGGCACGGAGGACGTCCTTGATTCCATCGCGTGAGGTGGTGGAGTCCCTCGTGCCTCCCACCAAGTCTCCTCTCATCCCCACAGCGGAACTCCGGGATTTCCTCACGGCATACAGGGGTTGCCGCAATAAAGGTCAGCTGGCCCTCGGTCATTGGTTGAGTCTGGCGCTGATCATCCAGTCCGTCTGTGCCTCACTCTAGAAAGCGGGCATGGGTCCGGGTGTGAAACTGGTTGAGAGGTGCGGATTTAATGCGTTCCTCAATGGGTTGCTGGGGGAGTGGAAGGCCAGGTGCACTTCCGTTCCCTCCTCACAGTGAGGTGTTGGTGACGGTTTTAAGTACCTTTGACATGAAGATAACCATAGCCAGCCTGAACATCAACGGTAGCAGGGGGTCTCACTGCAGATTTCACAATTTCTCAGTCCTCAGGGAAGGGAGATACGCGGTGAGCTTTCTGCAGGAAACCCACACCGTTCCGGGAGACGAAGCCACCTGGCTCCTGGAGTGGCAGGGTGGGGTCGACATGAGTCACCTCACCCCTATTTCTAGTGGAGTGGCTATCTTGTTGGCCCTGATCTTTCAGCCAGAGATCTTGGGGGTCAAGGAGCTAGTGCCGGGTCGCTTGCTCCACATCGCTGTTCGCCTGGGTAGCATGCCGCTCCACTTTGTGAACGTGTACGCACCCAGGCACGGCACATTGCAAGCGCGCTTCTTTGAAGAAGTGTCCGCTCTCTTGAGCTCCATTGATAGCGGCGAGTGCATCATCCTCGGGGGGGGGGGGGAGGGATTTTAACTGTACCCTCGAGGTGGGGGATCGCTCCGGTCCCCAGCATGGCAAAGCGTCAGTGGAGAAGTTGAGGGGACTGATCAGCTCCCTCAGCTTGGTGGACGTCTGGCGGAATCTCCATCCCGACTCCAGCACCTTCACGTGGAGGTCTGGAGGAGGAAGGTCCCGAATCAACTGCCTCTACATTTCGCAGGTGTACGTGTCTCGCGTCTCATCGGCCTCCATGCAGCTGGTGCCATGCTCGGACCACCACCTGGTGTGGGCGGAGTTCACCCCGCTCTGCACGCGAGCGGGGTCCGCGTACTGGCACTTTAACAACCGGCTTCTGGAGGACGAGCGATTCCGGGACACGTTCCGTCGATTCTGGGCCGACTGGAGAAGGAAGCAGGGGGGCTTCCCCTCCTTGAGGCTGTGGTGGAATGTGGGCAAGACTCTCATCCATGTCTTCTGTCAGGAGTACGCGAAGGGGTCGACCAAGAGGCGGGAAGCCGAGTTCGGGTGTCTACAGCAGGAGGCGCTTGACTTGGAGTCCCGCCTCAGTCATGCCGTCGTGGACCTGGCTCTGTGGCAGGCTTATAAACAGAAGGGCTGCTGAGGGACCTGCAGCTCATAGGGTCCCAAGGCGTGTTTGTGAGGTCGCGGATCAAGATCCTGGAAGATTTGGACTGCGCCTCACCCTTCTTCTCCGCGCTGGAAAAATGGCGGGGGTTCCGTAAGCACCTTGTCGAGCTGCTGGCAGACGACGGATCTAACATCACGAATCCGGAGGGACTGTGCCTCATGGTCCGTACTTATTACAGTGCGTTGTTCTCTCCGGATCCGTCCAGCGAGGATGTGGCGTTTTGTGGGAGGACCTGCCAAAGGTCAGCCCGGAGGGCGTCGAAGGATTGGAGGCTCCGCTCACGTTGGCGGAGCTGACTGGCGCCCTCCACCAGCTCTCGAGGGGCAAATCCTCGGGGCAGGACAGGCTGACCGTGGAGTTCCTCAGGTCATTCTGGGACGTCCTGGGGGACGATTACACGTGGGTATCGGGGGAAAGCCTGGCAACTGGGGAGATGCCCCTCTCGTGGCGCAGAGCGGTCCTGCTGTTGAAGAGGGGTGATCTCCGCCTGCTTAAAAACTGGCGTCCGGTCTCCCTCCTCAGCACGGATTATAAAATCTTTGCTCGGACTATGTCTACCCACCTGGGCTCCTTGCTGGCCCACATGATCCACCCCGACCAGTCCTACACGGTCCCGGGCCGGTCCATCCAGGACAACATCCACCTGGTCCGGGACCTGATCCATCTTTCCCAGAGGACTGCTCAGTCGGTCGCCTTTCTCTCCCTCGATCAGGAGAAGGCGTTCGACAGGGTGGATCACGAATACCTTTTCGGGACTCTGCGTGCTTTCGGACTCAGGCCGCATTTTGTGGCCTGGGTCCGACTTTTATACGCTGCCGCAGAGTATCTAGTCAAGGTTAACGGGTCCTTGACGGCACCCCTTCGCTTTGGGAGAGGAGTGCATCAGGGATGCCCCATGTCCGGCCAATTGTATACCATCTGCGTGCAGCCGTTCCTGTGCCTGCTAAGCAGGAGGTTGAAGGGATTGGCTCTGCGCGAGCCAGCCATACGGGTCATCCTATCAGCTTACACAGATGATGTGCTCCTCGCGATCACAGATCCCGTTGACTTGCAGAGGATGCACGACTGCCAGCAGACCTTTTCTGCCGCGTCCTCCACGAGGATCAATTGGGAGAAATGTTCCAGTCTCCTGGTGGGTCAGTGGTGGGTGGACTCCCTGCCAGAGGAGTTGACACCTTTTGCACGGAGCACCATGCACCTCCTTGATGCTGTGGTACCAGTTGGTCACTTTGGCCCCACCCCCTGCATTCACCACCAAGATCCAGAAGAAACTCGTTGATTTCTTCTGGGGCGAGAGGAAATGCTGGGTCTCTGCCGCGATCCTGAGTCTCCGGATTGAGGAAGGTGGCCAGTCGCTGGTGTGCGTCCGCACCCAGGCTGCGACTCTCTGTCTTCGGACACTGCAGACAAATCTGTACGTCGAGCATCTTCCCAGATGGTGTGCGCTGGCGGCGTATTTTTTCCGCCAGTGTCACTGCTTTCAAGACGACATGCAGCTCCCGGCGGAGACCTTTAGCTACGCCTCTCTGAGGGAGTTGCCTGTCCTTTACCGGGATCTATTCCGAGTCTGGAACATGGTCGCCTCCAGTCAGGGTGCTCCCCCACCGGCGGAGGAGAGAGCCTCGGCTGTCTGGGTGGCCGACTCCGGGGACGGACTGGTGGGCGGAGGAGTAGCCGAAACCCCCGGGACACCCCTCACTGCGGGTGGCGAGGGGGCTTGGGAGAGCGGAGCGCTCCCGGCCGAACTGACCCCCGCTTGGCCGGAACTGCTCATCGGACCCAGGCCCCAAAACCCTCCTCGGGAGTCGGACCCGCACGACCCGAGCCGCCTCTCGGAAATGCCCTCTGTGCCATTCTAATCGGCGCGGAGGGGTTTCCTGTACAGGCTGCTCCTGCACACTCTCCACTTCCTCGCCCTCGTCAGCCAGCCGGACATGCCCTGGCGGTCCGCGTTGCCATCAGGCGGCGAGGGGAAACCCCGATGGAGGTCTCTCTACGCGGGTGTCCTCCCTCTTTACATTGGGAACCTGGGGTAGAGGGTGTTGCACAGGGCAGTCCCGTGCAATAGACTTTTAAGTAGGTTCACTGACTCCCAGGCAGCTTGTAATTTCTGTGGCCTGGACGAGTCCGTGTTCCATGTATATATGGAGTGTGCGAGGTTGCAGCCCCTGTTTGAGTATTTGATGGGGATGCTCCTCAAGTTTTGGCTGCACTTCAGTCCCATGCTCCTGATCTTTGGGCACCCGGTGCAGAGGGGCGTGGGCCGGGAGGAGGATCTCCTTGTCGGTCTGCTCCTGGGCCTGGCCAAGGTCCAAGCTGCGGGCCGTCGGGGGTTCCGTCCTCCCTGATTGCCTGCCCCTTTTCCACGGTTACGTTCTCACACAGGTGTCCCTGGAGAAGGAGCATACGGTGTCCGCCGGTACGCTTGAGGCCTTCCGCGACGGGTGGGCACCGCAGGGACTGGAGTGCATCGTCGATGCCGAGAATAGCATTTTAATTTGAGTTTTTTGCTTATTTATTTGATTTTAATAAAGTTATTTTAAAAAATATGTATTGAAAGGGGGCCTGAGGAATAAAGGCCCACTCGACATAATATATATAAAAGGAGCCTGGGGTATAAAGGCCACTTTTTAAAAAAAATGGGGTTAGATACAATGTAAAGTGCCCTCTACACTGTCCCCAACTGAGACCCTTCTGTTTGTGGCTGGATTTGATCTTAAAATAATCAAGAATTAAAAACAGGGTTGGCTGCTGTCTAATTGGACTGTTGACTGCTGATTGCAGCAGCAAACCTCAGCTTAGAGTGCTGGTGGGAGTTGGAGGTTGCTAAAAAAAAGGTTAGATACAGAGTAAAGCTCCCTCTACACTGTCCCATCAAACATTTCCAGGGCAGGGACAGCACGGGATTGGCTGGAGCGTTTAGAGTACTTCCTGTGTGCAATCAGCTAAAGCAGCTGCACCTGTGGGAGTAGCAGCTGGAGAGGAGAGAGGAGAGCGGAGAGCGGAGAGCGGAGAGCGGAGAGCTGAGAACTACAACTACAACTACAACACAAGTGTGGAACTGATTCTATCTTTTGGAGTAAAGGACCTGTGAGTTATTTTGGAGAGGTGGGTGTTGGAGCACTGTGAACTGTTTTGCTTGGACTGTTGGGGGAGGGAGGAGATGCCAGAAGTTCCAGGGGTGGGGCTCAAAGATTCTATAGGGGGCCCTTGTATTTGTTTTAGTGTTTTCCTCCATCTTCAACAGAAGGGGCTCCCTCCCCACCCCAACTGTGTGGCTTGGGACGGCTGGGGCCGCCCGGGTGAAGAAACTATTTGTAACAACAGCAGAAGGTGGAAAGAACCGGGAGTTCCAGCTGACCCGGGCGAAGAACCCTCCCATGACCAGAAGACTGCACTTTGTGTTCTCTACAGTAAGGTGCTCCAACCACCAATTTAACAGAAACATCCTCGCAGCCTTTCTCTCCCTTCCACCACTCAACTACCTAATCTCTCTTCTTTTCCTTTTCATTTCCACCCCATCCTCCTCTACCCCCGCTATCCCCCCACCCCATCATATCAGTTAAATTCTTAAAAACAAAACTGTTGTTTGCGTTATTTGTTCGGGGTGGGCGTGGTTCTTCGACTCCATGGCAAACCCCTCTTTGCCAGTGGCGGGGCCTTCTCGCACGTATGCTGCTGCAGCTGCACCTGTTGCCCCGTCACTGTTTGCACTGATAACATCTAAGCTTGGGGTCAAGAGCTACGTCCACCCCAATATTTCATTAAAGGCATGCGTGAAAGCAATGGCCAAAGTTGTCGGCCCTTCAGCCGTTGCTGCTGCCTCTAAAATGTACAGGAAGGCTGTGTTTTTCCTGAAGACAGAGTGGGCAGTGTTCCTGACCCTGAGCAAGGGGTTCACTGTGGGCGTGACCTTTCTGTCCTGGAGGCCACTGCGCAACAGGTCATTTTGTCTAATGTCCCGCCCTTCATTCCCAGTGAGCTCTTCCTTCCTCACCTGCACCATCTGGGGGAGGTAAAGACAGGGCTCACCCCAGTCCTGCTCGGTCTTCGGGAGAACAGCCTCTGGCATGTGTACTCCTTTCCCGGCCAGCTATTCATGCAGCTGGCACGGGAGGAGGTTACAAAGGGCCAGTTTAGAGTGGAGTTCCAGGAGGTGACCTACCGTGTCTTCTGGACCTCGGACGGGGCGCCTGCACCATGGGGAATCCTGCTATGCTGGTGAAGCTGTGTGTTTGCTCCACCTGCTTGTCTCTGGCAAGACAGAGTGTCATGTATTCCCTTGTCTTTGCACCCTTGTACAACCGTAGATGGTGAACTGAGAGAGGTTGGTGATGCTCTCTGC
Source organism: Heterodontus francisci (assembly GCF_036365525.1). Taxonomy (NCBI): domain Eukaryota; kingdom Metazoa; phylum Chordata; class Chondrichthyes; order Heterodontiformes; family Heterodontidae; genus Heterodontus; species Heterodontus francisci. The sequence continues at coordinate 87,093,860 of NC_090388.1, read as the reverse complement.
TCCAGATGGATGAGGCCCAACATGGAGAAGCTCAGGATCACTGTCACCTTCTGGCCACTGGCAATGTCATCCTCACCCTGCTCTGAGGCTGCATGTCTTCCTGCAACAGGATGGCAGATTTCAGTGAGCACCTCCTTTGTGAAATAAAGACATCCAACACATTGTTCCTCCCTGCCCATGTGGGAGAACAATTGTTCTCTGAGGACTCTGGGTGGCTATGGCTTCCTGCTGAGAGCCCTTCTCCACCCTCTTTAAGCAGCTTGTCCTGCTCTGTATGGGCCACTGCTCATTTTCTGTCATGCTACAGGCCAAGGCAAATAGAAACTGCAGCACCTGTGGCTGGGAGCAAGAGGTCTCAGCAGAATCCCTGAAGTCAGAACCTTCCGTACTCAACTTGGACTTCACCAACTTTAGATGCCAGTACAAGCCTCCGAACACTTTCACTATCTCAGCAGCAGCCAGTAGAAATCAATCAGCAACTAAACGGAAAGTAATTGATGATCCTTGTAACTCGTGCTGCTGAGAGGCAGGGAGGCGTCCTTCCTGCTGCTGAACATGTGTTCAGCTCTGTATGGTTAACAGAGGGTGTTAGCTGGAGTGTTGAGGTCAAAAATGGCACTGCTGCCGTCAAATCAGCATTACATGTTGTCTGACATCACGCTGTGCCTACTCTGCATACCTCCAGGGTACAATCCGAATACCAGCACTACTCACCTCCCTCCCCAAAATGGGCTCGGAGAGGCCCAAATCAGAAGAGCCCCTGTGCGTGACACAGAACCATTTTGGACTCAAAATGGCACTTGTAGCACCAAAAGTGGGGGCACGACACAGCTGAATTTTGGCTTTGGAGTGTTCACGCTCTCAGTGAGACTCTTGTGAAAGAAGAGTATTCACACTGAGATCCTTGTGACAGGGAGAGTGTTTACACTCAGGGAGATCCTTGTGACAGGGAAAGAAGTTGACCCTGTGCCCTGGCCTCTTTTCCACTGCTGATAGACTCCCAAGTGTATTTGCAGCCAATCTTTGGGCTGACCCGCACAATATATTTCTGACAAAATGTAGTTTTCAGGTCGTTTACTTGGTGCATGATTCACCATTTTTACTCCAAGGACCATGGCCATCAAATACATCAATAAAGATGGGATGTTTGCTGGATTGTATTGAAAACTGCCTTCATTTAGATTTGATGATTTCATCTGCCAGGAGCAGTTATTACTGGGTGGGATTTGATTAATGTCAGACAGAGTTGGAACTGTAAACCATGAAAAGAAACACTGATTAAACCCTTCCGACCCAGAGACACTCATTAAAGCAGGATGAGAATGATAAAAAGCAAGAAGACTTTCACATCTGGCCAACAAAACTCTAACATAAATCTCACTTGAATCCAGTGGGCCTCGACACCTACGTAAGAGGCTGGGGAAATGGTTCAGTATCAGCAAATTGTGTTGACATCTAAATAATATCACTGCAGCCTAATATCAATATAATTGCAGGAAAACAAACGGTTACTTCAGGGGCTGGTACAGAACCCGACTCAAACTCGGCCTCACTGACTGATGCCCACTTTTCCATGAAGGAAATCAACTCCTAAACTTGCCCATTTCATGGCAAAGTATCAGGTAGCAGCTGGACATTGCACTCACATCAGATCTGGCCGGTAACGATGGATGATAGCGGAGAGTGCCAGTCCACTCTTCCATGATGTTGTCAGATCGGTTACATTGACATTCTTGTAACCCTGAGTCTGCTTTTGGCACCAGATGAGTAGTTTATTTGATCGAGCCAAGGAATCTGTAAAACCAAAAAGGACATCATCAGTACAGGGGTTGAGGGGAGGGGGAGTGGGGGGAGAGGGAGGGGGAGTGGGGGGAAGGGGAGTGGGTGGAGGGGGAAGGGGAATGGGAGTGTGTGGAGGGGTGAGAGGGAGGGGGTGTGGGTGGAGGGGGAGGGGAGTAGGTGGAGGGGATGGGAAGGGGAGTGGGTGGGGAAGGGGAGTGGGAGAGATGGTTGAGGGTGTAGGTGGAGGAATGAGGGAGACTGGTGGGGGGGGTTGAGGGTGTGGAAGGTTGAGGGGGGTTGAGGGGGGTGCATGGGGGTTGAGGGGGTTGGGTGGAGGGTTGAGGTGGGTGGGGAGGTTGGGGGGAGTGTGTCGGGGGGGAGGGGAGTGGTTGGAGGGTAGGGGAGTGGGTGGGTGTTGAGGTGAATGGGTGGAAGGGGTGTTGAAGGGAGTTGGTTGAGTGGGGGTTAGAAACATAGAAAATAGAAACATAGAAAATAAGCCCTTCGAGCCTGCTCCGCCATTCATTATGATCGTGGCTGATCATCCAACTCAGTAACCTGTTCCCGCTTTTGCACCATATCCTTTGATCTCTTCAAACCCAAGAGCTATATTTAACTCCTTGAAAACTTACAATGTTTTGGCCTCGACTACTTTCTCTGGTAGCGAATTCCAAAGGCCCCCTCTCTGGGTGAAGATATTTCTCCTCATCTCAGTCCTGAAAGGTTTACCCCGTATCCTATGACGATGACTACAGTTGAGGGGAGTGGGTGGAGGGCGGGGTTGAGGGGTGTGGGTGGAGGGCAGGGTTGAGGGGTGTGGGTGGAGGGCAGGGTTGAGGGGTGTGGGTGGAGGGCGGGGTTGAGGGGAGTGGGTGGAGGGCGGGGTTGAGGGGAGTGGGTGGATGGCAGAGTTGAGGGGAGTGGGTGAAGGGGGGGTTGAGGGGAGTGGGTGAAGGGGGGGTTGAGGGGAGTGGGTGGCGGGGTAGTTGTGGGGGGGTGGTTGTGGGGAGTGGGTGGAGAGGGGAGGGGGGTGTTGAGGGGAGGGGGGTGTTGAGGGGGGTGGGGTGTTGAGGGGGGTGGGGTGTTGAGGGGGGTGGGGTGTTGAGGGGGGTGGGGTGTTGAGGGAAGTGGGGTGTTGAGGGAGGTGTTGAGGGGATTGGGGTGTTGAGGGGGTGTTGAGGGGAGTGGGGTGTTGAGGGGAGTGGGTGGAGGGGAGTTGAGGGGAGTGGGTGGAGGGGGGGTTGTGGGGGGGTGGTTGAGGGGAGTGGGTGGAGGGGGGGTTGAGGGGAGTGCGTGGAGAGGGGGTTGGGGGGAGTGGGGGGAGGGGGGGTTGAGGGGAGTGGGTGGAGGGGGGTTGAGTTGGGTGCTGAGGGGAGAGGGGTGTTGTGGAGGGGAGTGGGCGGTGGAGGGGAGTGGGGGTGGAGGGGGGCGTTGAGGGGGGGTGTTGAGGTGAGTGGGGGTGGAGGGGGGTGTTGAGGGGAGTGGGTGGAGGGCGTTGAGGGGAGTGGGTGGAGGGGGGTTGAGGGGAGTGTGTGGAGGGAGGTTGAGGGGAGTGGGTGGAGGGGGGGTTGTGGAGGGGTAATTGTGGGGAGTGGGTGGAGGGGGGTTTTGGGGGGGTGGTTGAGGGGAGTGGGTGGAGGGAGCTTGAGGGGAGTGGGTGGAGGGGGGGTTGTGGGGTGTGGTTGTGGGGAGTGGGTGCAGTGGGGTGCTGAGGGGAGTGAGGTGTTGGGGGGGTGGGGTGTTGAGGTGGGGTGGGGTGTTGAGGGGGGTGCGTGGAGTGAGGGTTGAGGAAAGTGGGTGGAGGGAGGGGTTGAGGGGAGTGGGGTGTTGAGGGGGCTGTTGAGGGGAGTGGGGTGTGGAGGGGGGTGTTGAGGGGTGTGGGTGGAGGGGGTGGAGGGGGTTGTTGGAGGGGAGTGGGTGGAAGGGGGTGTGGAGGGGAGTGGGTGGAGGGGATGTGGAGGGGAGTGGGAGGAGGGGGGTGTGGAGGGCAATGGGTGGAGGGACAGGTTGAGGGGAGTGGGTGGAGGGGCGTGTAGAGGGGAGTGGGTGGAGGGGGGGTTAAGTGGAGGTGGAGGGAGGGGTTGAGGGGAAGTGGAGGGAGGGGTTGTGGGGAGGGGGTGGAGGGGGTTTTGAGGGGAGGGGGTGGAGGGGGTTTTGAGGGGAGGGGGTGGAGGGGGGTTTGAGGGGAGGGTGTGGAGAGGGGTGTGGAGGGGAGTGGGTGGAGGGGGGTGTGGAGGGGAGTGGGTGGAGGGGGTGTGGAGGGGTGGTGGAGGGAGGGGCTGAGGGGAGGGGGTGGAGGGGGGTTTGAGGGGAGGGTGTGGAGAGGGGTGTGGAGGGGAGTGGGTGGAGGGGGGTGTGGAGGGGAGTGGGTGGAGGGGGTGTGGAGGGGTGGTGGAGGGAGGGGCTGAGGGGAGGGGGTGGAGAGGGTTTTGAGGGGAGGGGATGGAGGGGGGGTTTGAGGGGGTGGAGGGAAGTTTGATGGGAGGGGTGGAGGGCGGGGTTGAGGGGAGTGGGTGGAGGGGGGTTTGAGGGGAGGGAGTGGAGGGGGGGTTTGAGGGGAGTGGGTGGAGGGCAGGGTTGAGGGGAGTGGGTGGAGGGCGGGGTTGAGGGGGGTGGAGGGGGGTTTGAGGGTGGGTGGAGGGGGGTTTGAGGGAAGGGGGTGGCACGGGGGGTTGAGGGGAAGGGGTGGGTGGAGGAGGGTTTGAGGGAATGGGGTGGAGCGGGGGGTTGAGGGGAAGGGATGGAGGGGGGTTTGAGGGGAGGGTGTGCAGCGGGGAGTTGAGGGGAGTGGGTGGAGGGGGGTTTGAGGGGAGGGGGTGGAGCGGGGGTTGAGCGGAGTGAGTGGACGGGGGGATGAGGGGTGGGGATGAGGGGAGTGGGTGGAGGGGGGGATGAGGGGTGGGGATGAGGGGAGTGGGTGGAGGGGGGGATGAGGGCAGTGGGTGGAGGGAGGGGTTGAGGGGAGTGGGTGGAGCGGGGGTTGAGGGGAGTGAGTGGACGAGGGGATGAGGGGTGGGGATGAGGGGAGTGGGTGGAGGGGGGTTTGAGGGGAGGGGGTGGAGCGGGGGTTGAGTGGAGTGGGTGGAGGGGGGGATGAGGGGTGGGGATGAGGGGAGTGGGTGGAGGGGGGGATGAGGGCAGTGGGTGGAGGGAGGGGTTGAGGGGAGTGGGTGGAGTGAGGGGTTGAGGGGAGCACAAACCTTTCAGTCATTGAAGAATGTGATGTGAATTTCTTACAGCATCATTTCACTCTACAAAATACTCCGTTATATTAACAAATTGACAAAGTTATTAAATGGTAACCAATAGCGATGGCCTCATCATCCGTTCCTTTTGGTGCTTCCGATCCTGCTTTGCTCACCAGATTGTTTAAACTTTGGAGATCGTGGAGTAGCAGCAATTTCATATTCTGGAAGGTTCTTTTGCTCGCTTGTATTGTACAAGTGTCGGACCTGAGTAATAGCAAGGGGACAGAGTCAGGCTGCTGCACCTCGAAAGCTTTTAGCAGAGGTGAAAACACACAGTGTCCCGCGACAATATCAGTGCCAATAATGCTTGAGAGAGGCGGGTTCAATATCCACAATGGGCAGGACAGAAGGACAGGCACTGAGTGGAGGGTGTACCTAAGGCCCCATTAGCCCCTGTGGCCCCAGTGCAGCCTGAGGCCCTATTACAGAGGTGGTTGCTCGATGTGTGGCCCGTCATGGAGAAGCAGACGCTTCATGATAATTGGAAGCCCGATTTAAATTTAACATTATATGGCCGGGTTTCCTGGGGCTCAGGAGATTAAAGCAAAATGGCGATGGGAGCAGCTGACGTTTTAAAGCACCGCTTTTTGGCCGGGAGATACAGGATAGCTTCCCCCAACCCCTCAGAAAAAGCTGCGGCTGAAAGCAGCCTCTCTTTGGGGTCATCATCAGCAATCCTGCCCCCTCCCCGACCCCCGATCTCCCCCGACCCCCGATCTGCCCCGACCCCCGATCTCCCCCGCTCCCCCAACTCCCGAACTCCCCCCTCCCCCAATCTCCTGCTCCCCCAATCCCCGATCTCCTGCTCCCCCAATCCCTGATCTCCAGCCTGACCCATGATCATTCCCACAAATACAGAGCCCTGATTTTTCCCTGATTGTTGGAGTTAGTCCCCAACTGTAACCTCATGCCAGTGGCTTTCCACCCCCCCCCCCCCCACCCCCAGCAGTCGGAGAACATGCCAATCTGGCTGGCTCCAGGCTGGCAGATGGAATAGAAAATGATAATGAGGTCATCCTTTATTTCAGTTGGACATTTGCATTCCCGGGATTCCTATCTTCCTGTTTCTCACCCACAACTGTGTTCTGGGCCTCTCAATAGCTTCCGCCATGTAAGTTACTCAAGGTGTGTGCCCTGGATATTGCAGTGTGGTGCACGGCAGTGCATGGAACTGGGATCCTTGAGCATTTGAGAGAGAGCTGGGCTATGGGAGGACTGGATGCAGATAAGATTGTGAAAGTCAGAAATAAATAATGTAACAAGATCCCACACCATCTGTAGGACTTTCAAAACAGCAGTCAGCTTGCCAAATTATGGCAGCACTGTCCGCATTTTAGCCAATGGACACAACATAGTGACTGTATCGGCACCGTGAGCAATGTTGGATTGGAGAAGTCAGGTTTCCTGTTTTGTTAGGCTGTTAGAGGGGGTTGGGCTGTGTTTCCTGTTGTGATGGGGTGTTAGAGGAGGTTGAGGTTGGGTTTCCTGTTGTGATGGGGTGTTAGAGGAGGTTGAGGTTGGGTTTCCTGTTGTGATGGGGTGTTAGAGGAGGTTGAGTTTGGGTTTCCTGTTGTGATAGAGTGTTAGAGGGGGTTGGGCTGTGTTTCCTGTTGTGATAGAGTGTTAGAGGGGGTTGGGCTGTGTTTCCTGTTGTGATGGGGTGTTAGAGGAGGTTGAGTTTGGGTTTCCTGTTGTGATAGAGTGTTAGAGGGGGTTGGGCTTTGTTTCCTGTTGTGATGGGGTGTTAGAGGAGGTTGAGTTTGGGTTTCCTGTTGTGATAGAGTGTTAGAGGGGGTTGGGCTTTGTTTCCTGTTGTGATGGGGTGTTAGAGGAGGTTGGGGTTGGGTTTCCTGTTATGATGGGGTGTTAGAGGAGGTTGAGTTTGGGTTTCCTGTTGTGATAGAGTGTTAGAGGGGATTGGGCTGTGTTTCCTGTTGTGATGGGGTGTTAGAGGAGGTTGAGTTTGGGTTTCCTGTTGTGATGGGGTGTTAGAGGAGGTTGAGGTTGGGTTTCCTGTTGTGATGGGGTGTTAGAGGGGGTTGGGCTGTGTTTCCTGTTGTGATAGAGTGTTAGAGGGGGTTGGGCTGTGTTTCCTGTTGTGATGGGGTGTTAGAGGAGGTTGAGTTTGGATTTCCTGTTGTGATAGAGTGTTAGAGGGGGTTGGGCTTTGTTTCCTGTTGTGATAGAGTGTTAGAGGGGGTTGGGCTGTGTTTCCTGTTGTGATAGAGTGTTAGAGGGGGTTGGGCTGTGTTTCCTGTTGTGATAGAGTGTTAGAGGGGGTTGGGCTTTGTTTCCTGTTGTGATGGGGTGTTAGAGGAGGTTGAGGTTGGGTTTCCTGTTATGATGGGGTGTTAGAGGAGGTTGAGTTTGGGTTTCCTGTTGTGATAGAGTGTTAGAGGGGGTTGGGCTTTGTTTCCTGTTGTGATGGGGTGTTAGAGGAGGTTGAGGTTGGGTTTCCTGTTATGATGGGGTGTTAGAGGAGGTTGAGTTTGGGTTTCCTGTTGTGATAGAGTGTTAGAGGGGGTTGGGCTGTGTTTCCTGTTGTGATGGGGTGTTAGAGGAGGTTGAGTTTGGGTTTCCTGTTGTGATGGGGTGTTAGAGGAGGTTGAGGTTGGGTTTCCTGTTGTGATAGAGTGTTAGAGGAGGTTGAGGTTGGGTTTCCTGTTGTGATGGGGTGTTAGAGGGGGTTGGGCTGTGTTTCCTGTTGTGATGGGGTGTTAGAGGAGGTTGAGTTTGGGTTTCCTGTTGTGATAGAGTGTTAGAGGGGGTTGGGCTGTGTTTCCTGTTGTGATGGGGTGTTAGAGGAGGTTGAGGTTGGGTTTCCTGTTATGATGGGGTGTTAGAGGAGGTTGAGTTTGGGTTTCCTGTTGTGATAGAGTGTTAGAGGGGGTTGGGCTGTGTTTCCTGTTGTGATGGGGTGTTAGAGGAGGTTGAGTTTGGGTTTCCTGTTGTGATGGGGTGTTAGAGGAGGTTGAGGTTGGGTTTCCTGTTGTGATGGGGTGTTAGAGGGGGTTGGGCTGTGTTTCCTGTTGTGATGGGGTGTTGGAGGAGGTTGAGTTTGGGTTTCCTGTTGTGATAGAGTGTTAGAGGGGGTTGGGCTGTGTTTCCTGTTGTGATGGGGTGTTAGAGGAGGTTGAGGTTGGGTTTCCTGTTGTGATAGAGTGTTCGAGGGGGTTGGGCTGTGTTTCCTGTTGTGATGGGGTGTTAGAGGAGGTTGAGGTTGGGTTTCCTGTTGTGATAGAGTGTTAGAGGGGGTTGGGCTGTGTTTCCTGTTGTGATGGGGTGTTAGAGGAGGTTGAGGTTGGGTTTCCTGTTGTGATCGAGTGTTAAAGGGGGTTGGGCTATGTTTCCTGTTGTGATGGGGTGTTAGAGGAGGTTGAGTTTGGGTTTCCTGTTGTGATAGAGTGTTAGAGGGGGTTGGGCTGTGTTTCCTGTTGTGATGGGGTGTTAGAGGAGGTTGAGTTTGGGTTTCCTGTTGTGATAGAGTGTTAGAGGGGGTTGGGCTGTGTTTCCTGTTGTGATGGGGTGTTAGAGGAGGTTGAGTTTGGGTTTCCTGTTGTGATAGAGTGTTAGAGGGGGTTGGGCTGTGTTTCCTGTTGTGATGGGATGTTAGAGGAGGTTGAGGTTGGGTTTCCTGTTGTGATCGAGTGTTAAAGGGGGTTGGGCTATGTTTCCTGTTGTGATGGGGTGTTAGAGGAGGTTGAGTTTGGGTTTCCTGTTGTGATCGAGTGTTAAAGGGGGTTGGGCTATGTTTCCTGTTGTGATGGGGTGTTAGAGGAGGTTGAGTTTGGGTTTCCTGTTGTGATAGAGTGTTAGAGGGGGTTGGGCTGTGTTTCCTGTTGTGATGGGGTGTTAGAGGAGGTTGAGGTTGGGTTTCCTGTTGCACTGGAGGTGTTTATTTACTAACCTGACTTTGATCCAGAACATGGATATTGACCTTGGGGTAACGGGTGACAGGGTCAATACTGTACAGATTAAAGTTCTTGCTGATGTTCTGTGGCGTTGTCTGAGGCAGTAATCTGTAAATACTCTCCCTAGAAATAAATTAAGCACATTAATCATAGGCTGCACTTCACCTGCTATGGAAACAGAAAATCAAAGCAGTCAACCAACACACTGGAAATGTAATTGTACAGGAAAATCTGTTGGGTCTTCATTGAGGTGATTCTAACAGGCAGGCAGCACTACGGCACTATGCATTAGCTGTGTGCCTGTTTGGGGGTAGGAAACGGGCTTCTTTGACACTACTTAAAGGTGATGAGTTGATGACTACTGTTGGGGCTTGATTTTCAATTTGGGGTCAGAAATCCAACGCCCAGATAATTTCCATGTCCAGACCCTGAACTGCGCTGCATCGCTAATGTGACACAACCTGCAATCATTAATGCCCTAATTGGGTCAGAGACAAGCGCAGTGCTGAGCTCTGTGAGGAGACAGGAGATGCCTCTTGGAGCAGGAGCCTCAAAGGTAGACAGCAGCCATGATGAGGCCTGCTGCTGCCGTGCACAAGAAAGGAGGCAAGAATTTGGAGGGCCAGAATCCTCAGCACACAGAGGATCGACCAAATGGTACAGCAGTGAACCCACTGGTGGAAAAAAGTTTTCTGGATTTAAAAAAAATCTTTGTAGCTCTCCACAATGAACGCAGCGGCTCTGCTCTAACATGCACCAGACTGCTTGGGTTTGGCGATTTCCAATTTGAAAATCACCTCCTGGCTCCCTCTGGCCCGTTAGCAAGTCCTTGAGGAGCTAACGGGCCGTTAATTGGAGGTGAGCAGGTTCCCAGTGCCCTCATCCACCCTATCTTTGAAAATTGCCTTGTATTCCAGAAGTGTCGGGATCCAGTGACTCCCTCCGGGAACGCAATTTTCAATGCATGCCCACAACCCTGCTTGCCCCCTCCTGCAATTGAAATTTCAGCCTATGGTCTCCCTTTACGTGCTACTCCATCGAGAACTTGCCAGCTAATGTCACCAGAAGATGACTAAATGCCTGAAAGTGGCCTCGCAATCTGCAAAGCATGAAAGTATTGAACATGTCAACCAAACATTCCTTTCAGGACCAACGAACCAGGGTGTCATCAACAGTGCCACCAAGCAGCACTTGCTCAGCAATAACCTTCTCATTGATGCTTAGTTTGGGTTCTGCCAGGGCCACTCAGTTCCTGACCTCATTACAGCCTTTGTCCAAACATGGATAAAAGAGCTGAAGGCCAGAGGTGAGGTGAGAGTGACTGCCCTTGACATCAAAACAGCATTTGACCGAGTATGGCATCAAGGAGTCCTAGCAAAACTGAAGTCTACGGGAATCGGGGGAAACCTAGCATAAAGGAAGATGCTTGTGGTTGTTGGAGGTCAATGATCCTAGTCCCAGGACATCACTGCAGGAGTCCTAGACCCAGCCATCTTCAGCTGCTTTATCAATGACCTTCCCTCCATTATAAGGTCAGAAGTGGGGATGTTCGCTGATGATTGCATAATGTTCAGCACCATTCACGACTCCTCAGTACTGAAGCAGTCCGTGTAGAAATGCAGCAAGACCTGGACAATATCCAGGCTTGGGCTGATAAGTGGAAAGTAACATTCGCACCACACAAGTGCCAGGCAATGATCATCTCCAACAAGAGAGAATCTAACCATCTCCTCTTGATGTCAATGGCATTACCATCACTGAATCCCCCACTATCAACATCCTGGGGGTTAGCATTGACCAGAAACTAAACTGGACCAGCCACATAAATACTGTGGCTACAAGAGCAGTTCAGTAGCTGGGAATTCTGCGGCAAGTAACTCACCTCCTATCTCCCCAATGCTTGTTCACCAACTACAAGACACAAGTCAGGAGTGTGATGGAATACTCTCCACTTGCCTGGATGGGTGCAGCTCCAACAACACTCAAGAAGTTCAACACCATCCAGGACAAAGCAGCCCGCTTGATTGGCACCCCATCTACAAACATTCACTCCCTCCACCACTGACACACAGTGGCAGCAGTGTGTACCATCTACAAGATGCACTGCAGCAACTTGCCAAGCCTCCTTCGACAGAACCTTCCAAACCCGTGAGCTCTACCACCTCAAAGGACAAGGGCAGCAGATGCATAGGAACATCACCACCTGCAAGTCCCCTCCAAGCCACACACCATCCTGACTTGGAACTATATCGCCGTTCCTTCACTGTTACTGGGTCAAAATCCTGGAACTCCCTTCCTAACAGCACTGTGGGTGTACCTACCCCACGTGGACTGCAGCGGTTCAAGAAGGCAGCTCACCACCACCTTCTCAAGGGCAATTAGGGATGGGCAATAAATGCTGGCCTAGCCAGCATATGCCCATATCCCACGAACGAATAAAAAAAAGATAAATGGTCAAGCACTCCCCATTTATCAACTCAATGTTGAAGGCCTATCTAGAGTGAAGTATGAGATTTTGTGAAGTAAACTTAGAACACAAATGATCAATGATCTTCCCCTCCAAGAATCCTAACTACCTGAAACCAACACATACCAGGTATAGATTCATACTGGGTTCCACATGATATCATAACAATATCACACAAAGTCTGGTAAAGACACCCTGGCTAACCTGGTTTCCCAAGCTGAATTAATCCTGCTGGCGGACAGTTCATCGTTCGCCATTACAATTAGAGTGGGTAATCTGATCATTGTGAATGCTTACAAGCCCCCGACAGCGGCATGACCAACCACCACCCTACCAGACATCAAGTACCCAGCCATTTACAATGGCAATTTCAACAGTCACCACTACATGTGGGGTGACCAAAAAGTAGACTGTGAGCGAATAACTAGTGGACTGGGCCAGGCCTCTGATATCCATCTCACCTATAATGCCAATGATCCAGGCACCTTCTTCCCTGCTTGTTGGCAAAAGGAATACTAACCAGACCTTTGCTTCACAATTGGTGACAGCAAAGGATGGCCGTTCATCTGTTCTCGGAAGATCCTTAAGTGATTTCCCCGCACACAACACTGACCCAGCATTGCAGCATTGTACATGTGGGGATCAAGGTGTTGCTAATCACCTTGGTCCTGAAACCAAGATGAAACTACCATAAAGCTTCATAGCCCACCTTCACTAGCATTGTCAAGAACACAATCCAGAGAATAACACTTCAACCATTCTGCTCGAGTGCTGAAAGTGGGGGCTTGCAGAAGAATGCCCCAAGGCGACAGGACAGAATTCATGCCATGCTGGTTCCAGGAGAGTGAGAGACCACTGGCACAGATTAATGTCACTCAAGACCCAGATACAGCAACAGCACTCAGATTCCCTAGATAAAGGCAGATTAGTGCAACGGTGAGAAACTGCAGAAAACCTCGATTTCTCACTCTCCAGCAGGAAACTCTGCAACTGGCTTCACCAGCTCAGTGCCATGTCACTGCCCCCATACAAGGCACCAAAGGTCAGTGCAGATGCCATTGCAGCCTCCTAACCAACTCAAAGGCAATGAATACCATTGAAAAAAAGCAGCTTAAGCTCTCTCTGCAAAAAAGCTACTCTTGACACCACCTTTTCAGCTGCTTTCACTGCTGAACAGGTAGACACATCACTGACAGTCACCAAGTCTAGCAAGGTCGATGGGATCAATGGCATCTACCCAGAATTCCTCAGGGACCAGGGCTCAAATGAATAGATGTGGCTTGCCAATCCCGTATCCAATGTCCTTGACACTGCGTTAATCCTGGAAGTCTGTCACCATTCCAAATTCATTGACATCCCAAAGCCAGGAAAACCAGCCCATGATCCCTAAAGCTACCCTTCTATCTCTGGTCTACAAGGTGGTGGAGCAGCTCAAGTGTAACTGGATAGAACTGGTTTTAGAAGCCACCCTCCCAAATGAGGAGCTGGGCTCCAGAGAAGGAAGAAGCTGCTCTGCCCTGGTCCTTGCACTCATTACCAACAATGAGGTAGGGTTTCAGAAGCTGCTGAAGGCTGGAGCTGTCTTCATAGACTTGTAATCGGCATATGACCCTGTCTGGAGAGAAAGCCTGCGACTGAAACTTTCAACAATCATTCAATGTCACAAAACTCTTCGGCTTATCAATATTCTAATGAGTAACTGTAAGTTCCACGTTTATCTTGGTGACGGACCAGCCAAACACAAACTCTCAACAGTAGTCTGTCACAAGGGTGGGTGCTCACACTGGCTTTTTTAAACATCTATATGGCAGACATGCCCTACACCAAATCTCAGAGATTTATCTATGTCGATGACGTGGACAAGCAAGCAGGACATTCACAACAACTTCTAGACGTGGCACCTCTGGGTCAAGCCAGGAAGACAGTTGTGGCAGAGTTCCATTTGAACAATACCACTGCTGGAAAGAACTCAACGTTTCCTCCTGCAGAAGGTGACTTACCCATGAGCCCCACCCAAAATACTTGGTTATAACCCTGGACAGGACTCTCACCTATCAGCCTCATCTCAGCAACATCAGCCTAAAAGTACTCAATACTCCTGCCCTCCTCACTCACTCACATCAGATTTCACCATCTCCTTCTCCTCACACTCACCACTACTGCAACCCTCACTTCCCCACACCCACATCTGACCCATTCCATACCAACTAGTCTACCATGACGGTTACATTGTCTAAACACCTCACAGCTGTTACAAACACACTCCTCTTTCCTGTCGAAAGTCCATAGGCTGTGAGCAGAAGAAATGGAGCCTGTCTGCACATCCTCTCTTCCCTCCATGTTGGCCATCACATTCGGGGGACATCATGGCTGTGGCGACTGGCAACGCTGAAGGTGACATTATGTAGGGTTTCTTCACACCTCTTAGAATATTGATCATTGCTTGTTGTCCTATTTTACCATCACTATGGCAAGTTAAAATTCTCTTGTAGCTAAGCTTATAGGTAACAGATTTTGTTTAGGAACAAGCTGCACGAACTTAGAGCTAAGAGAATCCATATATTCCAGATCACAGTAAGAGACTGGAAAACGGAGATGGAGTTTGAGGTAATTTGGATGCTACATAAACAACTCATCCTGAATTGATTGTGTGGCATCGCTTTGGTTGGATAATTAGTGACTAGAATAGAAACATGAAGATACATAGGTGCAGCCCAAGGCAGCCAAACTGCAGAAAAATAGAGCATCCTCCTTCCAATGGTTACAGCTTTCCACACAATTGGAAGACCATAGCCTAGTGACTAAGATTGAGCTTAATCACTGTGAAGTCCACAGGAAACCAGCTTGCATTAATTGCGTCTTATAGTACAATTGAACTGTTGTGTAAGAACAATACTGTTATTAATCAACGTATTAAAGCTTGCTGTTTAAAACCACTTGGTCGCAAATCACACAGACGTTATTGTTGAAAGACTAAATAACCTTACATTGCAACAGTAACTTCAGAATAAAATCCACTTTCAACAGCTTATCCTCTTTTCCCTTCTTACTGCTGTCTCACCCTCTGAACTCTACATGACCAACTGCAGCTGCTTTCACCAGCCACTTCTTCCTCTGCTCTGCCTTCACATTAAAAGCCAACCCTTGGTAAAAGGAGGAGGAATGGGGCCGATTAGGGACCTAATAGGGGATTTACGCTTGGAGGCTGAGGGCATGATTGAGCTACTATATGAGTATGTTATATCTGTCTTTACCAAAGAAAAAGATGTTGCCCAAGTCATGGTGAAAGAGGAGGTAGTTGAGACATGGGATGGGCTAAAAATTGATGAAGAGGAGGTATTAGATAGACTAGCTGTACTTAAAGTTGATAAGTCACCAGGACCAGATGAGATGCATCCAAGGATACTGAGGGAAGTAAGGGTGGAAATTGGAGAGGCACTGGCCATAATCTTCCAATCCTCCTTAGATACAATGGTGGTTCCAAAGGACTGGAGAATTGCAAATGTCATACCCTTGTTCAGAAAAGGGTGTAAGGACAAGCCCAGCAATTACAGGCCAGTTGGTTTAACCTCGGTGGTGGGAAAGCTTTTAGAAACAATAATGCAGGACAAATTTAAGTCACTTGGACAAATATGGATTAGCTAAGGAAAGCCAGCATGGATTTGTTCAAGGTAAATTGTGTTTAAATACCTTGTTTGAGTTTTTTATAAAGTAATGGAGAGGGTCGATGAGGATAATGCGGTTGATGTGGTGTACATGAACTTCCAAAAGGCATTTGATAAAACGCCACGTAACAGGCTTATCAGCAAGTTAAAGCCCATGGAATAAAAGGGACAGTCACAGCATTGATAAGAAATTGGCTGAGTGACAGGAAACAGAGAGTAGTTGTGAATGGTTGTTTTTTTGGACTGGAGGAAGGTATATTGTGGGATTCCCCAGGGGTCGATGTTAGGAGCCCTGCTTTTCTTGATCCATATTAATGACCTAGACTTGGGTGTACAGGGCAGAATTTAAAAAATTGCAGATGACACAAAACTTGTCAGTATTGTGAACTGTGTGGATGATTATCAGATGAATGGATAGAATATAAAGAACAAAGAATGACTAAAATATCGATAAGGAAGGAAAAATTGAGTACGAGAGAAAGCTAGCTAGAAATATAAAAACAGATAGTAAGAGTTTCTATAGATTGTTAAAAAAGGAAAGAGTTAATAAAGTGAGGGTTGGTCCAATAGAAAGTGAGTCTGGGGAATTAATAATGGAAAATAAGGAGATGGCAGATGAATTGAACAGGTATTTTGCATCAGTCTTCACTATTGAGGATACAAGTAACATCCCAGTATTAGCTGTAAGTCAGGAAATGGAAAGAGGGAGGAACCCAAGAAAATTACAATCACCAGGGAAGTGGTACTGAACAAATTGTTGGAGCTGCGGACTGACAAGTCCCCGGTTCCTGATGGACTTCATTATATGGTGTTAAAAGAAGTGGCTAGTGAGATAGTTGATGCATTTGTTTTAATTTTCCAAAATTCCCTAGATTTGGGGAAGGTTCCATTAGATTGGAAAATAGTGAATGTGACTCCTTTATTCAAAAAGGGAGGGAGACAGAAAGCAGGAAACTACAGGCCAGTTAGCTTAACATCTGTCTTAGGGAAAAAGTTTGAAGCTATTATTAGAGACGATAGAGCAAAGAACTTAGAAAAATTCAAGGTAATCAGGCAGAGTCAACATGGTTTTGTGAAAGGAAAATCATGTTTAACCAATTTATTGAAGTTCTTTGAAGAAGTAACATGTGCTGTGGATAAAGGGGAACCAGTGGATGTACTGTACTTAGATTTCCAGAAGGCATTTGATAAGGTGCCACATCAAAGGTTATTGCAGAAAATAAAAGCTCACGGTGTAGGGTGTAACATATTGGCATGGATAGAAGATTGGCTAGCTAACAGGAAACAGAGAGTAGGCATAAATGGGTCATTTTCTGGTTGGCAAGATGTAATGAGTGGTGTGCCACAGGGATCTGTGCTGGGCCCTCAACTTTTTACAATTTATATAAATGACTTGGATAAAGGGACCAAAGGTATGGTTGCTAAATTTGCTGATGACACAAAGATAGGTAAGAAAGTAAGTTGTGAAGAGGAGATAACGAGGCTACAAAGGGATATAGATAGGTTAAGTGAGTGGGCAAAGATCTGGCAAATGGAGAATAATGTGGGAAAATGTGAAATTGTCCATTGTGGCAGGAAGAATAAAAGAGAAGCATATTATCTAAATGGTGAAAGATTGCAGAGCTCTAAGTTTCAGAGGGATCTGGGTGTCCTAGTGCATGAATCGCAAAAGGTTAGTATGCAGGTACAGCAAGTAATGAGGAAAGCTTATAGAATGTTATTGTTTATTGTGAGGGAAACTGAATACAAAAGTAGGGAGGTTATGCTTCAGTTATAAAAAGTTATAAATTGGTGAGACCACATCTGGATTACTGTGTACAGTACTGGTCTCCTTATTTAAGGAAGGATGTAAATGCGTTGGAAACAGTTCAGTGAAGGTTTACTAGACTAATACCTGGAATGGGTGGGTTGTCTTATGAGGAAAGGTTGGACAGGTGAGGCTTGTATCTGCTGGCGTTTAGGAGAGTAAGAGGTGACTTGATTGAAACATAAAATCCTGAGGGGTCTTGACAGGGTGGATGTGGAAAGGATGTTTCCCCTTGTGGAACTAGAACTAGGGGTCACTGTTTAAAAATAAGGGGTCACCCATTTAAGACAGAGATGAGGGGAAATTTTGTCTCTCAGAGGGTCGTGAGTCTTTGGAATTCTCTTCCTCAAAAGGCGGTGGAAGCAGAGTCTTTGAATATTTTTAAGGCAGAGGTAGATAGATTCTTGATAAACAAGGAGGTGAAAGGTTATTGGGGGTTGGCGGGAATGTGGAGTTGAGGTTACAATCAGATCAGCCATGATCTTATTGAATGGCGAAGCAGGCTCGAGGGGCCGAGTGGCCTACTCCTGCTCCGAATTCATATGTTCGTATGTACGTATGATATTGATAAACTTCAAGAGAACATAGACAGTCTGGTGGAATGGGTGATAGATGAAATGTAATGCAGAAAAGCATGAAGTGATACATTTTGGTCGGAAGAATGAGGAGGGACAATATAAATTAAAGGGTACAATTCTAAAGAGAATGCAGGAGCAGAGAGTTTTAGGGGTATATGTGCACAAATCATTGAAGGTTGCAGGACAGGTTGAAAACATGGTTAATAAAGCATACAGGATCCTGAGCTTTATAAATGGGGGGCATGGAGTACAAGAACAAGGAAGTTATGATAAATCCCTGTAAAACACTGGTTCAGCCTCAACTACAGTATTGTGTCCAGTTCTGGGTACCACACTTTAGCAAGGATGTTAAGGGTTCAGAAAAGATTCACAAGAATGGTTCCAGGGATGAGGAACTTCAGTTATGAGGATGGGTTTGAGAAGCTGGGTCTGTTCTCCTTAGAGAAGAGAAGATTAAGAGGAGGTTTGATAAAGGTGTTCAAAATCATGAGGGCGTCTGGACAGAGGAGATAGGGAGAAACTGTTCCCATTGGCTGAAGGATGCAAACCAGAGGACACCGATTTACGGTGAATGGCAAAAGAAACAACAGCGGCATGAGGAAAAATATTTTTACACAGCGAGTGGTTAGGATGTGGAAAGCACTGCCTGAGAGTGTGGTGGAGACAGATTCAATCGAGGCCTTCAAAAGTGAACTGGATAATTATCTGAAGAGAAAAAAATTGGAGGGCAGTGGGAAAAAGGTGGGGGAGAGGAGCGAGGGGAGTTGTTTCTGCAGAGAGCTGGTACAAAAACAATAGGCCAAATGGCCTCCTTCTATGTTGCAACCATTCTATGATTCTTTTATATCAGGAGCTTGAAATTGTTGAGGGCCCACTACCACTACCTGAAGATGTACCCTCACTCAATCTAGGAACATGGGAATATTAGGAACAGGAGGAGGCTATTCAGCTCCTTGAGCCTGTTCCTCCATTCACTTAGATCAGAGTTGACCTGTACCTCAACTCCATTTTCCTACCTTTACTCCACATCTTTTGATATCCTTACCCAACAAAATTCTGCTGAAATAAAAACTGAAAATTCTGGAATTACTCAGCAGGTCTGGCAGCATCCTTGGAGAGAGAAATAGAGTTAACGTTTCAGGTCAGTGACCTTTCATCAGAACTGTTTCCCTCCTCTTCTGACTCCTCCTCCTCATCCTATTTCTCCTCCTGCTCCTGCTCTTCCTCTTCCTCCTCCATCTATTCCTGCTCCTCCCTCCTGTTCCTCCTCCTCTTCCTCTGCTTCCTGCTCTTCCTATTCCTCCTCCTGCACTTGTTGTTGAGTGGCTAGTGTCAAAAGGCGGTGGAAGCAGAGTCTTTGAATATTTTTAAGGCAGAGGTAGATAGATTCTTGATAAACAAGGGGGTGGAAGGTTATCGGGGGTAGTGGAAATGTGGAGTAATCAGTTCAGCCATGAACTCATTGAATGATGGAGCAGGCTCGAAGGGCCGAGTGGCCTACTCCTGCTCCTAATTCGTATGTTCGTTGTATGTATTTATGTATGTATGTATGTATGTTATGATGACAAAGTTCTGGAGTATGCAACAGATGACAAGAAGTCTGGAAGTCCAGCAGAAGGTTCAAGCTAGTGAAGTGTTGTTTGGGTTCACCAACAGTTTGCTCAATGGTGATCACAACATGGCTCTCAATGTACACCAGCTGTGCAACTGTACCCAGGAACCTGATAGGAGACATGAGCTATGTGTTGAGGAGATAATCATTATCACCCAATAGCCAAGCTCTAACCTGACAGACTGGCTGGAATTAAAGCAGGACTTAAACAGGATGAGTCATAACTGCTGCCAGGAAATTGGTTGCAGACCTGCCTGTGGTCACAAGTAGGATGGACATTGATGGTGTAGAATCCCTTTCTATTGAGAAACATGCCAGGCTGGTGATGGAGAGCAAATATGACAATGTGGGTGCAATCAATGACATCCTGGAAGCTGGGGAAGCATACAATGCAAGTGAAGCCTAGTGCCATCTCATCCTGGTTTACTCTGTCAATAGTGAAGGGGATGAAGGTGTTCCATGTTTGAATATCTCCAACCAGGTTTCCAGCCCTGCCAAAGTACTGAATTGACCCTTATCAAAGTCACAGATGACATGTAACTATGATTAGCCTGCAGCCTTTGACACGGTTGATCACAGCATCCTCCTGTAAAGTCTCTCCACTGTCATTCAGCTGGGTGGGACTGCACTCACTTGGTTCAATTCTTATCTATCTAATCGTAGCCTGAATATAGTTTAGTTTAGTTTAGAGATACAGCACTGAAACAGGCCCTTCGGCCCACCGAGTCTGTGCCGACCATTAACCACCCATTTTTTATACAAATCCTACACTAATCCCATATTCCTGTCACATCCCCAACTGTCCCTATATATTTCCCTACCATCTACCTATACTAGTGACAATTTATAATGGCCAATTAACCTATCAACCTGCAAGTCTTTTGGCATGTGGGAGGAAACCGGAGCACCCGGAGGAAACCCACGCAGACACAGGGAGAACTTGCAAACTCCGCACAGGCAGTACCCAGAATCGAACCCGGGTCCCTGGAGCTGTGAGGCTGCGGTGCTAACCACTGCTCCTGCACCGTTACCACTGGTCCCCCAAGGATCTATCCTTGGTCCCTCCTATTTCTCATCTACATGATGCCTTCGGTGACATCATTCCAAACACAGTGTTAGTAGTCACATCTATACTGACAACATCCAGCTCTACCTCACCACCACCTGTCTCGACTCCTCCACTGTCTCTAAATTATAAAGACTGCTCATCCAACATTCAGTACTAGATGAGCAGAAATTTTCTCCAATTCCTCCTATTTGAGAGACTGAAGTCATTGTCTTTGGCCCCACCACAAATTCAATTCTCTGGCCAGCATTTCCATCCCTGTAAACTGTCCGAAGCTGAGCCAAACCATTCGCAAGCTTGGTGTTGTGTTTGACCCCGAGATAAGCTTCTGACCACATATCCATTCTATCATCCAAGGCCACCTACTTCCACCTCTGTAACAATGCCCGACTCTGACCCTGCCTCAGCTCATCTACTCTTTGAATAAGCTTTTGTTCATCTGTCCTGATAATTCTTTGTGACTTGGTGTCAAAAAGGTTTTTTAATAGTATCACTTTTGTGTGTGTCTTAGCACATTTTTCTTCATTAAACACACGTTGTAAATGCAAGTTGTTGTAGTTCCTGGTGTAGAGAACCTCAGCGTTCTCACTGATACAGTGGTACACACCAAACTGCAGCGAGTGACATATCTCAGTGACAGCCTCCTTGGTGAAGTGAAGGCACCTGGGACATGGTTTCTTAGTGAATTTAATGTAGAGTCAAAAAATCATTACAGCACAGAAGGAGGCCAATCAGTCCCACTCCCCTACTCTATCCCCATAGCCCTGTAAGTTTATTTCTCTCAAGTGCCCATCCAAATTCCTTTTGAAATCATTGACTGTCTCCTCTTCCACCAGCCTCATAGGCAGTGAGCTCTGGGTTATTACCACTCACTGCATAAAAAAAGTTCTTGCTCACATCCCTCTGCATCTCTTGCCCAAAATCTTAAATCTGTACCCCCTTGTCCTCATACCATCAGCTAATCAGAACAGCCTTTCCTTGTCTAACTTTTCGAAATCTGTCAATCTTGTACACCACTATCAAGTCTCCTCTCAATCTCCTTTGCTCCAAGGAGAACAATCCCAGCTTTTCCAACCTAACCTTGTAACTAAAACCTGGAATCATTGTGGTAAATCTCCTCCGCACCCTTTCAAGAACCCTCACATCCTTCCTAAAGTGTGGTGACCAGACCACTCCAGTTGGGGCCTAACCGGAGCTTTATAAAGGTTCAGCATAACTTCCCTGCTTTTGTACTCAATGCTTCTATTTATGAAGCCCAAGATCCCATATGCTTTGCTAACCGCTCTCTCAATATGTCCTGCCACCTTCAAAGATCGATGCACATAAACTCCCGGGTCCCTCTGACCCTCTTTAGAACTATGCCATTAAGTGTATATTTCCTTTCTCAATCCCTTCTGCCAACATCCATCACCTCAAATTTCTCTATTAAGTTCCAACTTCCATTTGTCTGCCCATTCTGCTAGCCTATCTATGTCCTGTTGCAGTCAATTGGTACCATTCTCACTGTTTGCCACACCTCCAAGTTCGGCATCATCAGCAAATTTTGAAATTTTGCTCTGTATTTCAATATCCAAGTCACTTCTATATAACAAAAAAAGCACTGCCCCCTGGGGAACACCACTGTCTACCATCCTCCAGTCTGAAAAACAACCATTTACCACAACTTGCTGTTTTCTGTCCTTAAGCCAATTTTTTATCCCAAGCTGACACTGGCCCTTCTATTCCATGAGTCTCAATTTTGTTAACCATCCTTTTATGTCGTACTATGTCAAATGCTTCCGTAAAATCCATATAGTCAAAATGCACTGCATTCCCTTCATCAACCTTCTCTATTACTTCATCAACAAATTCAATTAGATTAGTCAAGCATGAGCTGTCTTTTACAAATCGGTACTGGCTCTCCTACTCAAACCTCTCCAAATGCTTTGTTAATTTTTTCCCTGATAATTGTTTCTAAAACCTTACCCACCACTGATGTTAAACTAATTGGCCTGTAGTTTCTTGGACTGTCCTTACACCCTTTCTTGAATAAGGTGTCATATTTGCCACTCCTCAATATTCAGGCACGCCCCCGGCAAGCTCTTCCGCTATCTCCACTCCGAGTTCCTTTAGCAACCTGGAATGCAAGCCATCCGGACCAGGTGACTTATCCACTCTAAGCAAAACCAGCCTTTCCACGGCAACCTTCCTATCAATTTTTACCCCATCCATTACCTCTACCATCTCTGCTTCTACCGATATTTAGTCAGATTCCTCTTCCTTAGTAGACACTAATACAAAGTACTCATTAAGTATTCTAGCCTTGCCCTGTGTCTCTAAGTATATATTACCCTCTTTGTCCCTAATAGGCCCAACCCTGCCTCTTACTACCTCCTTACTATTTACATGCTGGTAGGATATTTTTGGGTTCCCTTTTATGTTGACTGCCATTCTATTCGCATATTCTCTCTTTGCCAGTCATATTTTCCTCTTCACCTCCCCTCTCAACTTACTACATTTGGCCTGGTTCTCACCAGCAGAATTCACCTGACATGCATCATATACCATCATTTTTAGTTTCAATATATTCTCTATCTCCCTTGGATTCCAAGGAACCCTGGCTTTAGTTCCCTTACCTGTTAGCCTTGTTGGAATGTAACTAGCCTGTACCTGAAACATCTCCTTAAAGATTACCCATTGTTACATTCCTGTTTTTCCTGTCGATCTTTGGTTCCATTTTACCCTGGCTGAATCCCCTCTCATCCCACTGAACTTAGATGTTCTACTTTAGATTGTTCCTTTCTCTTCTCCAACTCTTACCCAAGTGATCTTCCACAGACACTTGAACCATTCGGCCCACATCATTTCCCAGCACCAGATCCAGCAATGCCTCTTTCCTAGTTGGACTGAGAACATACTGGTCAAGGAAGATGTCCTGAACAAATTTCAGAAATTCCTCCCATCCTTTCCCTTTACTCTGACATTACTCCAATCGATAATTGGGCAATTAAAGTTTATCACCACTCTTTAGTCCTTGCACATCTCTGTCATTTCCCTGCAGATTTGCTCCTCTATCTCTCTCTCACTATTTGGAGGCCTATAGAATACTCCCAGTAGTGTGATCATCCCCTTTTTGCTTCTCTACTCTAACCAAATGGATTCTGTCTTTGCCCCCTCAAGGACATCCTCTCTTTCCAACACGACAATGTCTACCCAATCAGTACTGCCACCTTATCTCCCTTTTTAATTCCCTAACTTTTCTGAACAGTTTCTGTCTATGAATATTAAGTGCACAGTTTTCACCATTTTTAAGCCACATTTCCATTATTGTCATTACATTATTTTCCCACATGGCTATTTAAACGAACATACGAATTAGGAGCAGAAATAGGCCATTTAGCCCCTCTGGCCTGCTCCACCATTCAATAAGATCTGTTTGCGTCTCAAATTCCACACTCCCATCTACCCTTCTTTACCTTTGATTCCTTTGTCTAACAAGAATCTATCTACCTTCACCTTAAAAATATTGAATGACTCTGAGGCAGAGAGTTCCAAAGTCGCACAACCCTCTGAGAGAAAATATTTCTCCTCATCTCTGTCCTAAAAGGGCGTCCCCTAATTTTAAAACACTGCCCCCTAGTTCTAGACTCACCCACAAGAGGAAACATTCTCTCCACATTCACCTTGTCAAGACTGTTCAGGATCTTATAAACTTCAAGCAAGTCTCCCCTCACTCTTCTAAACTCCAGTGAAAACAAGCCCAGTCTGTCCAACCTTTCCTCATAAGACAATCCGCTCATTCCAGGTATCAATCTAGTAAACCTTCTCTGAACTGCCTCTGACGCATTCACATCCTTCTTTAAATAAGGAGACCAAAACTGCACACAGTATTCGAGATGTGGTCTCACAAATGCCCTGTATAACTGAAGCATAACATCCTTACTTTTATTTTCAATTCCTCTCATAATAAAGAATAGCATTCCATTAGCCTTCTTTCTTACTTGCTGTACCTGCATACTAACTTTTTGTGACTCATACTAGAACACCTAGATCCCTCTGCACCTCGGAATTCTGTAGTCATTCTCCATTTAAGTAATAGTCTGTTTTTTTATTCTTTCTGCCAAAGTGAACAACTTCACATTTTCCTACATTATACTCCATCTGCCAGATTTTTGCCCACTCACTTATCCTATCTATATCGGTCTGCAACCTCCTTATGTCCTCTTCACAACATACTTTTCCTACCTATCTATGTGTGGTCTGCAAATTTAGCTGCCATGCCATCACTGCCCTCATTTACATCATTGATATAAATTGTAAAAAGTTGAGGCCCAGCACAGACCCCTGTGGGACTCCACTCGTCATATCCTGCCAATCAGAAAAGGACCCATCTCTGCCAGCCAACCAATCTTCTATCCATGTCATTATGTTACCCTCTACACCATGAGCTCCTACTTTGTGCAATAACCTTTTATGTGGCACCTTGTCAAATGCCTTCTGGAAATCCAAGTACAGTACGTCAACGGGCTCCCCTTTATCCACGGAAAGCAGTTGAGGTCAAATCATTAAATATATTCAAGAAAGAGTTAGATATAGTTCTTAGGGCTAATGGGATCAAGGGATATGGGGAGAAAGCGGGAACAGGTTACTGAGTTTGGATGATCAGCCATGATCGTATTGAATGGCAGAGCAGGCTTGAAGGGCCGAATGGCCTACTCCTGCTCCTATTTTTCTATGTTTCTATCCGTAGAGCATGTTACTCCTTCAAGGATCTCCAATAAATTGGTTAAACATGAATTCCCTTTCACAAAGCCATGCCGACTATTCCCGATTACCTTGAGTTTTTCTAAGTGCCCAGCTATAATGATTGATTCTAATACCTTCCCCACGGCAGACGTCAAGCTAACTGACCTATAGTTACGTGTTTTCTGCCTTTACCTCTTCTTGAATAGAGGGGTTTATTTTCTACTTTCCAGTCTGATGGAACCTTTCCAGAATCTAGCGAATTTTGAAAAATTAACACCGACGCATCTACAACCTCATTAGCCACCTCTTTTAAGGCCCTAGGATGAAGTCCATCAGGACCTGGGAACTTGTCAGCCCGCAGCTCCATCAGTTTTCTCAGTACCACATCCATGGTGATTGTAATTTCATCATGTTCCTCTTTTGTGCTTGTCGTTCACCAACCTTATACATCACACATTGTGTGGTTACCTATATGCATTGTAAACCTGTCTTTGCACTCCTCGTAATTCTTCTTAGCCTGCTCTTACCTAATATGGTATTATTTCCTTCTCCCTTCTTGGTATTTCTTCGCAGACGAAGATTTTGGGAAGGTTGCAGTCATTGGTTGCAGGCCCGCTGGTGGCTAGTCAGGCCTATCCATGACTGGCAGATTCTCCCACGGCAGGTACAAGTGAAGGTGCAGGGGGGCAATTGAATCTATCCTTCTCCTCCTTTTCTCTTACATGCTGGTTCTTCGCTCAGTCTCAAAGGTATCTGTAGCCCTATGTAGCATCTCCAGGCATCACGATCTATGGCCTGCGCTTCCCACTGGTGATGGTTGATGTGGCACACAGAGAGGGGCTTCTTCAGGGAGTCCTTGAAACGTTTGCATGGTGCGCCTCTGTTCCTTTTCCCCTTGGTCAGCTCTCCATACAACACGATCTTGGGCAGGTGAATTGTCGTCCATCCGAACAACGTGACCCACCCAACACGTTTGGCTTTGCAGGAGGATGGCCTCGATGCTGGTGATGCTGGCTGTTTCCAGGACTTCAATGTTTGTGATGCCGTCCTGCCAGCGGATCTTGAGGTTGCTGCGGAGGCAGTGTTGATGGAAGTGCTCTAGAATGTGTACATTACGGCAGTATAGAACCCATGACTCGGCGCCATGCAGAAGGGTGGTGAGGACTATGGCTTTGAACACTTTGAGTTTAGTCTGTGCTCTGAGGCTGTGGCTGCTCCACACTCGTTTGTAGAGTCTGCTGAATGTACTGTTTGCTTTTGAAAGCCTATTGTTCACTTCCTTGTCTATGGTGACATCAAACGAGATGATGTTCCCCAAATAAGTAAATTGCTTGACGGCATTCAGCTCGGCTCCCCCGATGACGATGCTTGGTGGTCTATATTCTTCTTGGGGTGCAGGCTGATACAGGACTTCAGTTTTCTTTAAACTGATTTTTTAGTCCAAAGTGTTGTGCTGCCCCAGAAAAATGTGTTGTTATACATTGCGGGTCTGACTGACTGTGGGCCAGGAGAGCACAGTCATCGGTGAAAAGAAGTTCACAGATGGGTTTTTCTTCTCTTTGTGTGAGACTGAAGACGCCTGAGGTTGAAAAGGCCTCCCTCAGTCCAGCAGTGTATGTAAACGCCCTCCTTAAGGTCTTCCATTGCCTGCTGCAGCATCATGCTGAAAACAATGGTGAATAGGGTTAGGGCCAGCGCACATCCCTGCTTCATGCCACTGGAGATTCGGAAAGGACTCGAGAGGTTCCCTGTTTTGCTTGACTTATCCGTACTGATTTTCATGAAACTGCTTCACCATGGCCAGGAACTCGGGTGGGCATCCAGGTTTTTCAAGGATTTTCCAAAGTTCATCTCTGCTCGAATGCCTTGGTGAGGTCTACGAAAGTGATGGACAGGCCTTTGTTTTGCTCACGACACTTTTCTTGTAATCGTCTGAGTGCAAATACCATGTCTGTGGAGCCTCTGTTTACTCTGAAACCACACTGGCTCTCTGGGAGGTTTTCTTCCGCAATGATGGGCACAAGCCTGTTCAGAAATATTCTAACCAGGATCTTCCCAGCAATAGAAAGGAGGGTGATCCCATGGTAGTTGGAGCAGTCTGATTTTTCTCCTTTGTTTTGGGACAAGGTGATGATAATGACGTCATGAAGATCCTGTGGAATCCTGCCCTGTTCCCAACAGACTGTGAAAAATTCATGGAGCTTGGTGTATAGGGCAGGGCCACCGTGCTTCAAGGCTTCGGGTGGAATTCCATCAACTCTGGGGGTTTTGTTGTTCTTCATCTGGTTGATGGTGGTCACAGTTTCCTCCAGAGTTGGGCTCGCATCCAGTTCTTCTTTGACAGGCTATCGTTGGGTGTGATTAATGGCAGTATCCTGCACTGTGCACTTAGTGCTGAAGAGAGTTTCAATGTGCTCCGACCAGTGATCCAGGACTAACTCCTTTTCGGTGTGTAGGGTCTTTCCATCAGTGCTTCTCGGGTGTTTTGGGTTAGGTGTGCTGGTCCATAGACAGTGGCTGGTTGGAGCCCTGCCACATGGTGAGGCCATCCAGTAAAACTAGAGGCTTCATAGAAACCTCTTATGTCACCAGTATCAGCGTACAGTTGAGTTTTTTTCTGGAAGTGCGATCCACCAATCATTTTTGATGTTCCTCAGTTTACATTGAATGGTGCTGCATACTTGATGATAGGCTGTCTTTTTCTCTTGGCTGGCCGGTTGAGTCAGGTGAGCTGATGAGCTGACCTTTTCATTTTTAGCAGGACTTGAATTTCCTTGTCATTTTCATCAAACCAGTCCCTATTTTGCTGCAATTATATTGGGTCTTGGTGAGGTCACACCTGGAGTATTGTGTGCAGTTTTGGTCTCCTTATCTGAGGAAGGATGTTCTTGCTATGGAGGGAGTGCAGTGAAGGTTTACCAGACTGATTCCTGGGATGGCGGGACTGATGTATGAGGAGAGATTGAGTCGGTTAAGATTATATCCGCAGGAGTTCAGAAGAGTGAGGGGGGATCTCATAGAAACCTATAAAATTCTAATAGGACTTGACAGGGTAGATGCAGGAAGGATGTTCCCGATGGTGGGGGAGTCCAGAACCACGGGTCATAGTCTAAGGATACTGGGTAAACCTTTCAGGACTGAGATGAGGAGAAATTTCTTCACCCAGAGAGTGGCGAACCTGTGGAGTTATCTACCACAGAAAGCAGTTGAGGCCAAAACATTGTATGTTTTCAAAAGGAGTTAGATATAGCTCTTGGGTCTAAAGGGATCAAAGGATGTGGGGCGAAAGCGGAAACAGGTTACTGAGTTGGATGATCAGCCACTATCATAATGAATGGCGGAGCAGGCTCGAAGGGCCGAATGACCTATTCCTGCTCCTATTTTCTATGTTCCTATGTATTCTTCTTGGTGCTGGGTCCAATGACCTTGTTGGAAGTATCCAGTACTGCAGCTTTGATGAGTTCCCAGAGTTCTTCGGGAGTGGAATCAGCAGTGAGATCAGGATGTTCCAGTCGAGTATCTACCTCTGCAAGATGAGGTTTGCAGGTTGCTGACTGGAAATTTCTTTGGCGGGTTGTCTCTAAGCCTGTTCTTGGGCTTAGGCTTGAAGTGGAAGTTCAGCTTTGAACAAACGAGCCGGGGGTCTGTCTGACAGTCAGCACTGGGCATGACTCTAGTATGCAGGACGTCCTTTAGGTCACACTGGCACACCAAGGTGTAATCTATCAGGTTCCAGTGTTTAAAGCGGGGATGCATCCATGTGGTCTTGAAGTGATCTTTTTGTTGAAAGCAGGTGTTGGTTATGGCCAGCTGCTTTTATGCACAGAGTTCCAAGAGTAAACGTCCGTTTTCATTACAGTTTCCAACTCCATGGTTTCCGAGCACTCCCTTCCATGCCAGGCTGTCACAGCCCACTCTGGCATTGAAATCGCCAAGGACGACAATTTTGTCCTTGGGAGGGGCATTCTGGATAAGATCATGGACATCTGTGTAGAGCTTATCTTTATCAGGCTGGGTTAGCCTTCGGGGTTGGAGCATAATTGCTGATGAGG
Organism: Heterodontus francisci; assembly: GCF_036365525.1. Classification (NCBI taxonomy): domain Eukaryota; kingdom Metazoa; phylum Chordata; class Chondrichthyes; order Heterodontiformes; family Heterodontidae; genus Heterodontus; species Heterodontus francisci. The sequence continues at coordinate 87,064,947 of NC_090388.1, read as the reverse complement.
GTTGCATGCTGCTGATCTTGGAGGGGCAGGCTCAGGGACATGATATTTTCGGAGTGGCTGATTAGCAGGCTTGGAAGTTCCTTCTCTAGTACTATTTAACACACTCACTCCTTTATGCACGATATTTCTCCTTTCTACTTCTTTATGCTGGTGTCCATCCATCTGCCAATTCAGTTTAAACTCTCCCCAACCACACTAGTGGATTTCCCTGCGAGGACATTGGTTCCAGTCCTGTTGAGATGCAACCTGTCCCTTTTGAATAGGCACCTTCTGCCCCAGAACTGGTCCCAATACCCCAAGAATCTGAAGCCCTCCCTCCTGCACCATGCCTCAAACCACGCATTGATCCTCTCTATCTTCCTGTTTCTACTCTCGTTCACACGTGGCACTAGGAGTAATTCAGACATTACTACCTTTGAGGTCCTACTCTTAAACTTCTCCCCAGCTCCTGAAAATCTGATTGTAGGACGTCAATATCTGCTCTCTCTGTCATTGGCACCAATGTGTACCACAACTTATGGCGCACTCTCTTCCCCCTGCAGAATATTCTGCACCCTCTCCATGACGTCCTTTACCCTGGCACTAGGGAGGCAACACACCATGCAGGACCCACGATAGCGTTACAGAAATACCTGTCTGTCCCCCAAACTATGGAATCTGCTGTCTCCTGCATAGCCCCATGCCCATTGGTGCCATGTTCTGGTCTGCACTCCTTCAATGTGTCGTCACACCCAGCAGTCTCCAAAGCTGAGTACCGGTTTGAGAGTGGCACACACCCCAAAAACTCTGGTCCCTTCTGCCTCTTCCTACTCCTCCAGATGGCCACCCACCTACTATCCTGAATTCTCTATGCCTGTGGGGTGATCACCTCCTGGAACATGCGATCCAAGAACTTCTCATACCCCGCAGTGACTCCAACTGTCCCCCAAGCTCGGAAATCCTTGAGCTTGAATTCAAGCAACTGGAGCCACTTCCTACACCCAAGACACAGGGGGCTGAATTTTATCAGCTGTCAAGGAATGGGCAGGGAGGTGGTGGGCCCATAAAATGGCGAGGGAGCAATGGCTGGAGTGCCTGTTGCCTTCCTGACATGATTGAATTTTGTCAGGGGTGGGGAAGGCCGAGGATGGCCTTCACTCCCGCAGGCTAATTGAGGCCCTTAAATAGCCAATTAATGTCCATTTGAGGGCCTTTTCCTGCCACCACTGGCATTTTACCAGCAGCTGGTTGGAGCCCTACCATGTGGTGAGGCCACCCAATAAAACCAGGCGGTCTCCCTATGGACTGGGGTGTGGGGGGCCCTCCTGCTTGGGCAAACTATGGTCTACAGAAGGACCCCAGCAACAAAGGCTGCCCCTGCACCAACACCCACCCCCTGCCCTCACCAACAACCCCACTCCCACTTACCTGCCGTCCGGGGCTCCAGCGCTGCACCTAGCCCTGGGCCTCCTGCAGTCCCCACTCTTGGTGGTGGTGCTGGAACTGCTGAACTGCTAGCCTTCTGATTGGCCAATAGCTCTTGGATACAGGATCCCCATCCTTAAAGGGATAGGAACACGAGCACTGGGCTGTTAACTGCTTGAGAACTATGAAATGCAGCTGGGAGTCCACCAAAAGGCCGAGATGGGGTTCCTCTCGCCTTTCTGGCCTAGCATCGGGACTCCTACTGCCTGCATAAAATTCAGCCCTGACTGTGTACTCCCCTGAGAAAAGGTGGGTGAGGGTTGTTGATCTAATCGTATTTTCATTCATGGGATGTGAGCATCGCTGGGTCGGCCAGCATTTGTTGCCCATCTATATTTGCCCTTAAGAAGGTGGTGGTGAGCTGCCTTCTTGAATACAACTGAGTGGCTTGCTAGGCAACTTCAGAGGGCAGTTAAGAGTCAACCACATTGCTGTGGGTCTGGAGTCACACCTAGGCCGGACCAGGTAAGGACAGCAGATTTCCTTCCCTAAAGGACATTAGTGAACCAGATGGGTTTTTACAACCACCCAGTAGTTTCATGGTCACCATTACTGAGACTAGCTTTTTATTACAGAGTTATTTAATTGAATTTAAATTCCCCCAGCTATCATGGTGAGATTAAAGTGTTTAACATGTTAGAAATGGGTGACTGGGTAGATAAAGAGGAACTATTTCCTTTGTTGGGGGAATCCTGAACAAGGGGACATTAAAATAAGATCTAGTTCATTCGGGGTGATGTCAGGATGTCAGTTCACATACAAAGATCTGGAACTGGAAGTATGGAATTCACTTCCACAAAAGGCTATGGATACTGGGCGAATATTGGAATCTACAAGACAGTGATGGAGAAATTATTAAGTAAAGCTATCAAGGGATATGGAGCAAATGCAACTACAAGGAGTTGAGATCCAGATCAGCCATGATCTGATTGACATGTGGAGCAGGCTCGAGAGATGAAAAGGCCTCCTCCTGTTCCTAAGGGCTTGTATTGGATGAATAGTCCATTCACACAGTCTAATGTGGCAGCAGGACCACAGGAGGTGCACACTTACCACTGGGCAGTGCCAAATATTGGACAGGGGCTGGATGGGTGTCACTAAGATCACCTATAGTCTGGACATATCCAGAGCTGCCAGCTGCCAAGCTGAAGAGGCAGAAATAGAGGAAAGTCCGACAGCCCTCGCCCACCAAAGGAATTTGCCAGCATCGCAGCAGCTCTCACCTTTCTGCCAGCACACTCAGGGGTGGGGTACCTTGTGCCCAACTCCGCACCATCCAGGCAGCATCAAACGCAGCCAGAAATCCTCGAGCAATCCCAGTTCCCATTGGCCAAAAGGGCTGGATAAAAAAACAAAAACAGAACATCACATGGAGAGCATCAAGGGAAAGAAAGTCTGAAACAACAGCAGTAGCACACAGTAGCCTCATAACTGACCATCACACAGAAATGCGCAATCTCCTCATATGGAAACATCTCCCCATACAAAAACGCCCCCCATCACACAGTGGTCAGGGACAGGAGGGTGTGACTGTCAGTGAGGCAGGTCAGGGCATCGAGAAGTCATAAGTGGAGGAGCCTCAGCCTTTGCAATTGTCCAACAGTTTTGAAGTTCTTTCAGCTTGTATGGATGAGAGTGAGGCTGCAAGTGGATGAGCAAACCAACCATGGCACCATGGTACAGGAAGCCATTCAAGAGGGGGGAGTAAATAGGAATGTGAAGGTCAGAGGAGATGGTATAGTCATGAGGGATAGACACCATTCTCTGTGGCCAAGAGTGAGAGTCCAGAAGGCTGTGTTGCCTGCTAGGGTTTGGGTCATCTGCTCAGGGCTGGAGAGAAACTTGAGTGGGAGGGGGAGGATACAGTTGTCGTGATCCACGTAAGTACCAATGATGGAAAGAGGTTCTGCATAGGGAATGTGAGCATCCAGGGTCTAAATTAAGAAGCAGAACCTCAAAGTTAATAATGTCTGATCTCCAATCTTTGAGCCACGCTTTTAACTCTCTCATCTTATTTACCCTACTCCAATTTGCTCAAGGCTCAGGTAATAATTAGGTATTACCAGAACCACGATCAAATGGAGCAGGGTAAATAAGATTAGAGAGTTAAATGTGTGGCTCACAGATTGATATGGGAGAAATGGGTTTCGATGGGGAAAGTGGGAGCTGTACCATCGGGGTGGTCTTCACCTGAACTGTGCTGGGACCAGTATTCTGGCGAGTTGTATAACTAGGGCAGTAGAGAGGTCTTTAAACTAAATAGTGTGGGCGAGGGATCAAGCAAGGGAAGCTGTGATGATTTAAAGAGAGAGGAGAAGGCAAGAGAGCAAGGTATCAATAAGGGTAATGATAAGCAGAGTGTGGCAGGAAGGGAGAGAGTGTACAAACCAAAGAGTGTGCCAGCAGATAAGGCAAGGTAGATGAATTGACAGCATAAATAGACGTAAACAGGTGTGATCTAATTGCCATACGGAGGTGTGGCTGCAAGGTGACCAAGGCTGGGAACTGAATGTTCAAGGGTATTCAACATTGAGGAAGGATAGGCAAAAAGGAAAAGGAGGTGGGTAGCACTGTTAATAAAGGATGCGATCAGTACATCAGTGAGAAAGAATCTTAGATCGGAAGATCAAGATCTACAATCAGTTTGGGGAGAGTGAAGAAACAGCCAGGGGCAGCAAATATTGGTAGGAGTTGTATATAGGCCACCGAACATTTGTGGTCATATAGGACATGGTATAAATCAGGTGCATGTAACAATGATAATACAGTAATCATGGGGATTTGAATCTACATATAGACTGGGAGAACCTAACTATCACTAATGCGAGAGTAAATTCCTAGAATATATACAAAATGGTTTTCTAGAACAGTATGTTGAGGAACCAACTAGAGAATAGGCTATTTTAGATATAGTATTGAGCAATGAGGAAGGGCAAATGAATAATCTGCTTGTAAAGGAGCCTCTAGGGAAGAGTGACCATAATGTGAAGGAATTTCACTTTAAGTTTGAAAGTGTTGTAGTTCAATCCAAAACTAGGGTCTTAGATCTACACAAAGGAAACCAAGAAGGTATGAGGGGCAAGTTGGCTGTGGTAGATTGGGAAACAAAATTAAAAAGTATGATGTTAGAAAGGCAATAAAGAATTAATACACGGTTTACCACAAATTTACATTCCTTTGAGGCACAAAAACAAAAGACAAATGTGGCCAATTACAGGCAGAGACAGGGGAATTCATAATGGGGAATAAGGAAATGGCAGAGAAACTAAACAAACACTTTGTGTCTGTATTCACAGAGGAAGATATAAAAAACCTCTCAGAAATACTAAAGAACCAAGGGACGAGCCACAATGAGGAACTGAAAGAAATTAGTAATAGTAAAAAAGTAGTACTGGAGAAATTAATGGGATTGAAAGTTGATAAATCCCCTGGACCTGATGATCCACATCCCAGAGTGTTGAAAGAGCTAGCTGTCGGGATAGTGGTGCGTTGCACTGGAGTGCTGACTTGGGTTGCAATAGAGTGCGACAGTGGAAGTTTGGTAAGTGAGGATAATTAAGAGTTAATTTTATCTTAAATCTAATCTGTCTTTTATTTAGCAGATCAACTTAACAGTTGCTGTTAGGGTTGGGGAAGATGAGTTTTAGACCAGCTTTAAACAGGGTTCACTCAGGCTCTGCTTGCAGCTGCACCTTGTTAATTAGAAAATCGGTTTAAACCAGTTTTCAGGGGGCTAGAGTGAGTCAGTGTAAAAGTGAGCTATCTTGCAGTGCTGACTTTGTTTGTACTGGAGTGCTGACTTGGGTTGCAATAGAGTGCTACAGTGGAAGTTTGGTAAGTGAGGAAGTTCGGTCAGGAGGGAGCGAGGAGCTCCTTTCATTTCCTACCCTGTCCTCAGTGAGGGGAGCCCAGAGCTTCCAAAGAGCACCGCTGACTGGGAGAAGACTCAAAGGGCAGAGTTCCAGACCGGTAAGTATAAAAAACTGACCTCTGATAAAAAAAAAACTGAAAGTGACGTCACAGGAAAGCTGTGACCTGATTGGCTGGTAGGGAATTTTTTTTTTACTGAATTTGAAAATAAAGCATTGATAAAAATTGATTAAAACCCTAATTAACTAATTAATAAGTAGAGTAACTAAACCAGAGGGAGGAGGTTACTGTTTAGTTAGCATTTAATATTTATAGTAGGAATCTAGCACGAGGGACCATATAGTTATAACAATTTAGTAAGGATTTAATAAGTTTATTTATTTTAAATTAATTTAATTAGTGCTAGAAATGTCAGATAGAGGGGTGAAGTGCTTCACCTGTGAGATGTGGGAGGTCCGTGATGCTTCCAGCGTTCCGGACGACTACATCTGCAGGAAGTGTACCTAGTTGCAGCTCCTCACAGACCGCATGGATCGGTTGGAGTGGCAACTGGATGCACTTAGGAGCATGCAGGTGGCAGAGAGCGTCATAGACAGGAGTTTTAGAGAAGTGGTTACACCCAAGGTGCAGGCAGATAGATGGGTGATCGCTAGAAGGGGCAGGCAGTCAGTGCAGGAATCCCCTGTGGCTATCCCCCTCTCTAACAAGTATACCGTTTTGGATACTGTTGGGGGGGATGGTCTATCAGGGGAAAACAGCAGCAGCCAGAGCAGTGGCACCACGGCTGGCACTGTTGTTCAGCAGGGAGGGACAAAGCGCAGAAGAGCAATAGTTATAGGGGACTCGATAGTCAGGGGCACAGATAGGCGCTTCTGTGGACGTGAAAGAGACTCCAGGATGGTATGTTGCCTCCCTGGTGCCAGGGTCAAGGATGTCTCTGAACGGACAGGGGACATTCTGAAGGGGGAGGGTGAACAGCCAGACGTTGTGGTACACATCGGTACCAATGACATAGGCAGGAAGAGTGACGAGGTCCTGCAGGGGGAGTTTAGGGAGTTAGGTAGAAAGTTAAAAGACAGGACCTCTAGGGTTGTAATCTCTGGATTACTCCCTGTGCCACGTGCCAGTGAGGCTAGAAATAGGAAGATAGTGCAGCTAAACACGTGGCTGAACAACTGGTGTAGAAGGGAGGGTTTCAGATATCTGGACCATTGGGATCTCTTCAGGGACAGATGGGACCTGTACAAGAAGGACGGGTTGCATCTAAACTGGAGGGGCACAAATATCCTGGCTGCGAGGTTTGCTAGCGTCACTCGGAAGGGTTTAACCTAGTGTGGCAGGGGGGTGGGAACCAGAGCAGAAGGACAGCAAGTGAAATAAATAAGGGGGAACTAGTAAATAGGCTAGTAAGACTAAGAGGAAGAGTAGGCAGGGAGATGTTGCGGAGCACAGCGGGACTGGTGGTCTGAAGTGCATTTGTTTCAATGCGAGAAGTATAACAGGTAAGGCAGATGAACTTAGAGCTTGGATTAGTACTTGGAACTATGATGTTGTTGCTATTACAGAGACTTGGTTGAGGGAAGGACAGGATTGGCAGCTAAATGTTCCAGGATTTAGAAGCTTCAGGCGGGATAGATGGGGATGTAAAAGGGGTGGGGGTGTTGCATTACTGGTTAAGGAGAATATCACAGCTGTACTGCGGGAGGACACCTCGGAGGGGTTGTGCAGCGAGGCAATATGGGTGGAGCTCAGGAATAGGAAGGGTGCAGTCACGATGTTGGGGGTTTACTACAGGCCTCCCAACAGCCAGCGGGAGGTAGAGGAGCAGATAGGTAGACAGATTTTGGAAAGATGTAAAGGTAACAGGGTTGTAGTGGTGGGTGATTTTAACTTCCCCTATATGGACTGGGACTCACTTAGTGCTAGGGGCTTAGATGGGGCAGAATTTGTTAGGAGCATCCAGGAGGGCTTCTAGAAACAATATGCAGATAGTCCAACTAGGGATGGGGCCGTACTGGACCTGGTATTGGGGAATGAGCCCGGCCAGGTGGTCGAAGTTTCAGTGGGGGAGCATTTCGGGAGCACTAACCATCATTCCATAAGTTTTAAGGTACTTGTGGATGAGGATAAGAGTAGTCCTTGGGTGAAGGTGCTAAATTGGGGGAAGGCTAATTATAACAATATTAGGCAGGAACTGAAGAATTTAGATTGGGGGCGGCTGTTTGAGGGTAAATCAACATCTGACATGTGGGAGTCTTTCAAACGTCAGTTGATTAGAATCCAGGACCAGCATCTTCCTGTGAGGATGAAGGATAAGTTTGGCAAGTGTCGGGAACCTTGGATAACGCGGGATATTGTGAGCCTAATCAAAGAAAAAGGAAGCATTTGTAAGGGCTGGAAGGCTAGGAACAGACGAATCCCTTGAGGAATATAAAGACAGTCGGAAGGAACTTAAGCAAGGAGTCAGGAGGGCTAAAAGGGGTCATGAAAAGTCATTGGCAAACAGGATTAAGGATAATCCCAAGGCTTTTTATGTGTATCTAAAGAGCAAGAGGGTAACTAGGGAAAGGGTTGGCCTGCTCAAGGACAGAGAAGGGAATCTATGTGTGGAGCCAGCGGAAATGGGCGAGGTACTAAATGAGTACTTTGCATCAGTATTCACCAAAGAGAAGGACTTTGTGGATGATGAGCCTCGGGAAGGGAGTGTAGATAGTCTCAGTCATCTCATTATCAAAAAGGAGGAGGTGTTGGGTGTCTTGCAAAGCATTAAGGTAGATAAGTCCCCAGGGCCTGCTGGGATCTACCCCAGAATACTGAGGGAGGCAAGGGAAGAAATTGCTGGGGCCTTGACAGAAATCTTTGCATCCTCATTGGCTACAGGTGAGGTCCCAGAGGACTGGAGAATAGCCAATATTGTTCCTTTGTTTAAGAAGGGTGGCAAGGATAATCCAGGAAATTATAGGCCGGTGAGCCTTACATCAGTGGTAGGGAAATTATTAGAGAGGATTCTTCGGGACAGGATTTACTCCCATTTGGAAACAAACTTATTAACGAGAGGCAGCATGGTGTTGTGAGGGGGAGGTCGTGTCTCACTAATTTGATTGAGTTTTTTAAGGAAGTGACAAAGATGATTGATGAAGGAAGGGCAGTGGATGTTGTCTATATGGACTTCAGTAAAACCTTTGACAAGGTCCCTCATGGCAGACTGGTACAAAAGGTGAAGTCACATGGGATCAGAGGTGAGCTGGCAAGATGGATACAGAACTGGCTCTGACATAGAAGACAGAGGGTAACAGTGGAAGGGTGCTTTTCTGAATGGAGGGCTGTGACTAGTGGTGTTCCGCAGGGATCAGTGCTGGAACCTTTGCTCTTTGTAGTATGTATAAATGATTTGGAGGAAAATTTAGCTAGTCTGATTAGTAAGTTTGCGGATGACACAAAGGTTGGTGGAGTTGCGGATAGTGATGAGGATTGTCAGAGGATACAGCAGGATATAGATTGGTTGGAGACTTGGGCGGAGAAATGGCAGATGGAGTTTAATCCGGACAAATGTGAGGTAATGCATTTTGGAAGATCTAATGCAGGTGGGAAGTATACAGTAAATGGCAGAACCCTTAGGAGTATTGACAGGCAGAGAGATCTGGGCGTACAGGTCCACAGGTCACTGAAAGTGGCAACGCAGGTGGATAAGGTAGTCAAGGCGGCATGTGGCATGCTTGCCTTCATCGGTCGCACATAGAGTATAAAAATTGGCAAGTCATGCTGCAGCTGTACAGAACTTTAGTTAGGCCACACTTAGAATATAGCGTGCAATTCTGGTCACCACAATACCAGAAGGATGTGGAGGCTTTGGAGAGGGTACAGAAGAGGTTTACCAGGATGTTGCCTGGTCTGGAGGGCATTAGCTATGAGGAGAGTTTTGATAAACTCGGATTGTTTTCACTGGAACGACGGAGGTGGAGGGGCGAAATGATAGAGGTTTACAAAGTTATGAGTGGCATGGACAGAGTGGATAGTCAGAAGCTTTTTCCCAGGGTGGAAGAGTCAGTTACTAGGGGACATAGGTTTAAGGTGAGAGGGGCAAAGTTTAGAGGGGATGTGCGAGGCAAGTTCTTTATACAGGGTGGTGAGTGCCTGGAACTTGCTGCCAGGGGAGATGGTGGAAGCAGGTACGATAATGACGTTTAAGAGGCATCTTGACAAATACATGAATAGGATGGGAATAGAGGGATACGGTCCCCGGAAGTGCAGAAGGTTTTAGTTTAGGCAGGCATCAAGATCGGCGCAGGCTTGGAGGGCCGAATGGCCTGTTCCTGTGCTCTACTGTTCTTTGTTCTTTGTTGGTGATCATCTTCCAAAATTCTGCAGATTCTGCAAAGGTTCCTGCAGATTGCAAGGTCGCAAATGTAACCCCACTATTTAAAAAAGCAGGGAGAGAGAAAACTGGGACATGCAGACCTGTTAGCCTGACATCAGTAGGAGGGAAAATGCTAGAATCTATTCTAAAGGATATGATAATTGGACACTTGGATAATAATAATCTGATTGGGCAGAGTCAACATGGATTTGTGAAAGAGAAATCATGTTTGACAAACCTGTTGGTGTTTTTTTGAGGATCTAACTAGCAGAATAAATAAGGGAAATCCAGTGGATGTGGTGTATTTGGATTTTCAGAAGGCTTTTGATAAGGTCCCACAAAGGAGGTGAGTAAGCAAAATCAAATCACATGATATTGGGGGTTAATATACTGGATTGAGAATTGGTTAATGGACAGAAAACAAAGAGTAGGACTAAACAGGTCATTCTCAGGGTGGCAGACTGTGACTAGTGGAGTAATGCAAGGATCAATTCTTGGGCCCCAGCTGTTCACAACATATGTCAATGATTTGGATGTGGGGACCAAATTTAACATGTCCAAGTTTGCGGATGATACAAAACTAGGTGGGAATGTGAGTTGTGGGAATGCAAAGAAGCTTTAAGGGAATTTAGACAGGCTAAGTGTGTGGGCAAGAACGTTGCAGATGGAATATAATGTGGAAAAGGGACCTGGGTGTCCTTGCTCATAAGTCACTGAAAACTAACAGGCAGGTGCAGAAAGCAATTGGGAAGGCAAATGGTGTATTGGCCTTGATTGTGTCATGTAGAACCCCCACCTGCCAAGAATGATTTTTGTCATGAACATTGATTTTAAACTGTTGCTGGAGCAAGGAAATAACTTGTTAAACACACCAGCCGTGGCTGGAAAAATACATTTACATACTAACAGATCTCTAAGGTGAGGAAACGCATTCCAGGGCCTGCTGGGGTGATGCAACCCACAAAGACCAGCACTGGTTGGGCCAGCTGGTCACATGACTAATTCGCTGTTGCAGAGTTTTTTTTTTGAACTAGCCACAGAGTTTGAAGGCAGAAAGACTGTTTGCTCCTGGACTGAAGATCTCTCCAGTCTGCTCCCATCTCTGTCTCACAAGCCTCTGAATCCACTGAAGACTCATGAACCCCAAGAGAGAAAGTCTCCTTGGCTTAAGAAGAACAAGGTTCAAGAAGAATACTGGGCCCCAACAAAAAGCAAGATCTCCCTACAATCAAGGACTCGACAGTGAGCTCCAAGAACCATAACCAAAACTCTTTGGATATTACCTCAAACTTTTCCACTTTATTTTTTCTTCTGCTCTTTACTGCCTCCATTTGCATGTGTGTATTACATTTGCATGCTAGCGTGGGCGCATCGTGTATCAGCAGGCCTCAACCGAATTAGAGTTTAAGTTTAATAAATTTCAACTTTTCTTTCAACCTAAGAAAACTTGTTTCTGCTGGTTTCTTTGCCTTCTAATTGGAAAGCAGTGAACAAGGATTCACCAAGGGGGCGGGGGGGGGGGGGTGTGCTAAAAACACGGTGTGTTTAAAATTAAACCCTGTTATGATAAGACCAGGTGAGGGGCCCCTAGACACCTTTCTTACCTGGTGGTAACAAGTGCAAGAGGATTTGAGTACAGCAGTAAAGAGGTCTTGCTACAATTTTATAGAGCCTTGGTGAGCCCACACTTGGAGCATTGTGTACAGTTTTGGTCTCCTTGTCTAAGGACGGCTATACTTGCAATACAGGGAATGCAATGAGGATCCACCAGACTGATCCCTGGGATGTCGCGATTGTCCTACGAGGAGAGAATGAGGAAACTGGGCATGTATTCTCTAGAGCAGTGTTGTTCAACATATTGCCCATGGGACAGAATCTGGCTCATCCAAGAAGGTGGGGGGGGGGGGGGGGTCCAGAGAGAGGGGAGGACACAGAATAAGAATGATACAGCAAGGGGGGGGGGGGGGGGGGTCACCACAAAGAGGGAGGACACAGAGAGAGAGAGAGAGAGAGACTGATTAAGGTCACTCCCGAGAAATGGTCATCTATCCAGAATACTCTGCGCACCACAACAAGGTTGCAGGCAAACACTGATTACTTTTTTAAGCAAAAAGTGCCAGGTATCTCATGAAATCAGTGCCCGACATAGTGATGAGAAAGTAAGTCAATAAATGAATCAACTCATTTAAAGCTTCTTCATTTTAAAAAAAATCACATTTGTTGTTTTGATTAATAGTAAGATACATTTTTTTTTTTGCCTTTATCTTACTCAAATTTTCTCATTGGCCCCCTGATGCAAGACAACAATTGTAATGTAGCCCCCTACATGAAAAGCTTGGACAACCAAGCTCGAGAGTTTAGAAGAATGGGAAGTGATCTAATTGAAGCAGACAGAATTCTTCCAGGGCTTGACAGGGTAGATGCAGGAAGGACGTTTCCCTTGGCTGGGGGAGTTTAGAACCAGGGAACACAGTCTCAGAATAAGAGGTAGGCCATTTACGACTGAGATGAGGAATTTCTTCTCCCAAAAGACAGTGAATCTTTGGAATTCTCTACCCAGACGACAGTGGAGGCTGAGTCATCGAATATGTTCAGGCAGAGAGCAATAGATTGCTAGATATTAAAGCTATCAAGGGATATGAGTATAGTGTGGGAAAATGGCATTGAGGGAGATCAGCCTTCATCTAGTTGAATGATGAAGCATGCTTGACGGGGTGAATGGCCTACTCCTGTTGGTGCTTCCCATGTTACGCACGCAGACAAACCCATCCCGGCACTCAAACTCAGAAACCTCCCTCTTCACAGCTCCCCCCCCACCCCCCCACCACCAAACACCGAAACCTCGCCCCCCGACCCCCCCCCCCCCACCCCCCAAACACCGAAACATCCCCCGAGAAATACACCTTAAAGATTTTCGCATGCTAATGAGCTAAGTACCAGGACATGGTCCAGTGACTGCATGCCTGTCTCACTCTGTAACTGTAATACCAAGGGCCAAGTCCTGTAAATAGATAGCTCTGCACTGTATATACTTGTTAGCTGTTAATAAACCTGTTTGAAATCTTCAATCAACTGAATACCATGTTCAGCACAGGTAGATAAGATGGTTAGGAAGGTATATGGGATACTTGGCTTTATTAGCCGAGGCATAGAATATAAGAGCAGGGTGGTTATGATGGAGCTGTAGAAAACGCTAGTTAGGCAGCTGCTGGAGTACTGTGTACAGTTCTGAGCACCACACTATAGGAAGGATGTGATTGCACTGGAGAGGGTGCAGAGGAGATTCACCAGGATGTTGCCTGGGCTGGAGCATTTCAGCTATGAAGAGAGACTGGATAGACGAGGGTTGTTTTCCTGAGAGCAGAGAAGACTGAGGGGGGAACCTGATAGAGGTATACAAAATTATTAGGGGCATTGATAGGAAGAAACGTTTTCCCTTAGCGGTGGGGTCAATAACCAGTGGGCATAGATTTAAGGTAAGGGACAGGAGGTTTCGAGGGGATTTGAGGGAAAAAAAATTCTGGAGCACACTGCCTGGAGGGGTGGTGGAGGCAGGAACCCTCAACATTTAAGAAGTATTTAGATGAGCACTTGAAACGCCGTAGCATACAAGGCAGCAGGCCAAGTTCTGGAAAATGAGATTAGAATAGATAGGTGCTTGATGGCCGGCACGGACACGATGGGCTGAAGGGCCTGTTTCTGTGCTGTATAACTCAATGATTTTATGACTCTATCTCATTTATGCTGCATCAGCAACATAAATGAGCTTCTCACTACATGGTAGCAGCTATGGTGAGAAGACAAAATCCAAGATGCAAGACCACAGGAAAACGGCTTCAAAAACTACCTACATTTAAAAGAGAGAAAGTTAAAAGAAGCGCCAGCCCAAACAGTGTAAAGAAATTAAAAAAAAACTCACCTCCAGCTGTAGAAGACAGAGCTGAATGACCGGATGCAAATCAATCATTGTGAGCGGCTGAGTCAGTCCAGGAACCCCAGTTTAAAAAAAAAGCTTTGAGGTGCTTAAATAGTGGCTTTAATAAAAAAGGCTCAATAAAACAAAAAAAGCAGGGAAAACCCAATCCCTATCTCAGGCTGATTGATTGATTGTTTTCAAAGGCTCCCCCAGGCTGATCAGGTCCGTGCAATTAGAGGAGCTGTCTGACAGCAAAAAGCATGGGAATCCTTCATTTACACAGCAAGAGCTATAAAAAGAAACCCATTAAATCACTCCAACACTGAAGAGCTTTCATTCACTAAAAAACATTATAATCACTCAAGCATGAAGAATTGCCTATCAACTGACTGCATAAACAAATTCCAAAAAAAAAAGCACTTGAAATGTCTATTGCACAACTGTGTATACAAACAGACCAGGTTGGAAGCTAGATAAATAGACAAGCACCACAAAACACTTGCTTCTGTCAATCAAAGCAGCTAGTCTGGAGAACAGTTTTTCTTAAACAGGACACAATGCGCAGTCATAAAGCAACAGGAAGATGGGTCCAAACTTTCCAGTATGAACTGGAAGGCCATTGATATCCTATATGAGTTCCAATTGTTCAAACAAAGAATGCAGTTATGCTTCACAGACCAAGTAATTACAGAACCAGGAAAGCAAACTGTAAAAATAATAATAGCAATTGGAAATGAGGGATTACACAGACTCAATACCTCAGGCTTATCTGAAGAGGACCAGAAAGATCCCACAAAGATATAGAAAGTGCCGGAAGATGAATTCCGATTGAGAGTGAATTTTCAAGTTCACCACCTGGAATTGATGTCCTACAGGCAACAGCCACAGGAATCAATAGATCAGTTCGTTAGCAGATGCGTAGTAAGGGCAATAAATGCAATTTCTCAGAGGCAGAGCTGTCAGATCGAATAATGGAGCTGGTGATTGTATCAACACCCATTGAAGCATTGTAGAAAGATCCCTTGGTGTACAAAGAAAGGGCACAACATTGATACCCTGCTAGAAGATGGCAGGAAATACAAAGCCATTGTAGCTGGACAACAGCAACTGCAAGCACTAGCTGCAGCCGACAGTATCAACACCATAACCAGGTCGAAAAGAGCAAGCAAGCTGTGTGATAAGTGTGGCGTGTCCTACTCACGGCAAAATTGCCCTGCATTTCAAGACCTGTGCAAGGCATGCGGTGCAAAAGGACATTGGGCCCTTCTATGCAGAATTCTGACTCTGAAGACACAGCCAGAACCAACAATAGGACATGAGCCAACAGAAGATAGGCACAGCAACATTGCAACAGCAGCAAGGGAAGTATCAGAGACCTGCATAATTGCAAGCCAATACACAGAGTCAGCAGCAAAACAGACTTGAGACAAGATTCAGAGATGAGTCTGTCAGAAGACGTCCAAGTATTTCACATTGTGAGCCTGATGCATCACATTGATGAAGTCAAACAACTGGAAGCTTTCACCACTATTAACATCATGTGCCCAAAGAAAGCTGGCAAACATGCACTAAAGGTCAAGATTGACGCCGGTGCTAGTGCAAATATCCTACCAGTGCAAATCTTCAAAGATACGTACCGTAGTCATTGGAAATCAATGATACAACCAACAAGTGCCAAGTATCTGCATACAATGGGTCACCCATCCCTTGCAGTGGCTCACTAACACTGCAATGCAGCTATGACAAATTGGCATGGAAACCACAAATGTTCTACATGGGATCAAGTACTCTTCCCCCAACAAGTCCTTGACCTTGAGCCCCAAGCCTTCAAATGTGGAGGATGAGGAGAGGAGAAGGACACCCAATTTCCTGAACAGGCAGAGGAGGAATGAGTTGAATCATTGTCTATTGGCTGTTCGAGATGAAGTGCCAGAACTTTCCAAGAATGACAAGGCCCCAAAAGTGGTCATCTTGAGAAAAGCAACAGGGTATGTCAGCAAGCCCAAGGCAGAGAAACAGAAACTGAATGCAGAGAGGGTAAAACATCAGAAAGAACAGCAACAGATGAGACACAGATTCCCTGAGCAACAGTTGTCAAACCACCGAGATGATTTATGGACTTTAGAGCCTCTATACTAGTAAAGTTTAGAACGTCTATACCTATGTAATTAATTTTGATATTATATAATTTCATACCTTTTTGCTTTTAGCATATGAGATTGATCTTGGGAAAGAAGGGGGATGTTGTGTAATTGCCTTGAAGATTGATGTCCTTTAAGATCTTAGTATGCTAATGAGCTAAGGACCAGGACATGGTCATGTGACAACATGCCAATCTCAGTCTGTAACACCAAGAGGCAGGTCCTATAAATAGATAACTCTGCACTGTAGATTCCTGTTAGCTGCTAATCACAGAATCGTTACAGTGCAGAAGGAGGCCATTCGGCCCATCATGTCCACACCGGCTCTCGGACAGACCAATTCCCTCAGTTCCATTCCCCTGCCTTCTCCCCATAACCCGACACATTCTTCCTTTTCATATAACTGTCTAATTCCCTTTTGAATGCTTGAATTGAACCTGCCTCTACCACGTTCTCAAGCAGAGCATTCCAGACCTTAACCACTCGCTGCATGAAAACGTTTTTCCTCGTGTCACTTTTGCTTCTCTTACCAAATACTTTAAATCTGTGCCTCTGGTTCTCAATCTTTTCACGAGTGGGAACAGTTTCTCTCTATCTACTCTGTCCAGACCCCTCATGATTTTGAATACCCCGATTAAATCACCTTTCAGCCTTCTCTTCTCCAAGGAAAACAGTCCTAACTTCTATAAGCTATCTTGTAACTGAAATTCCTCATCCCTGGAACTATTCTCGTGAATTTTTTCTGTACTCTCTCCAATGCCCTCAGGTCTTTTCTCAAGTGCAGCGCCCAGAACTGGACGCAATACTCCAGCTGAGGCCGAACTAGTGTCTTATACAAGTTCAATATAACTTCTTTGCTCTTGTACTCTATGCCCTTATTAATAAAGCCCAGGATACTGTATGTTTTATTAACCGCTCTCTCAACCTGTTCTGCCACCTTCAATGAGTTATGCACATATACACCCAGGTCCCTCTGCTCCTGCACCCCATTTATAATTGTGCCCTTTATTCTATATTGTCTCTCCATGTTCTTCCTACCAAAATGAATCACTTCACATTTCTCTGCATTAAACTTCATCTGCCACCTGTCTGCCCATTACACCAACTTGTCTATGTCCTTTTGAAGTTCTACACTTTCCCCCTTAGAGTTCACAATGCTTCCACGTTTCCTATCATCTGCAAACTTTGAAATTGTGCCCTATACACCAAGGTCTAGGTCATTAATCTTCTTTGGCCTCCTTGTCTCGAGGGACAATGGGTAAGCGCCTGGAGGTGGTCAGTGGTTTGTGAAGCAGTGCCTGGAGTGGCTATAAAGGCCAATTCTAGAGTGACAGGCTCTTCCACAGGTGCTGCAGATAAAATTGGTTGTCGGGGCTGTTACACAGTTAGCTCTCCCCATGCGCTTCTGTCTTTTTTCCTGCCAGCTGCTAAGTCTCTTCGACTCGCCACTCTTTAGCCCCGCCTTTATGGCTGCCCGCCAGCTCTGGCGATCGCTGGCAACTGACTCCCACGACTTGTGATCAATGTCACAGGACTTCATGTCGCGTTTGCAGACGTCTTTAAAGCGGAGACATGGACGGTCGGTGGGTCTGATACCAGTGACGAGCTCGCTGTACAATGTGTCCTTGGGGATCCTGCCATCTTCCATGCGGCTCACATGGCCAAGCCATCTCAAGCGCCGCTGACTCAGTAGTGTGTATAAGCTGGGGATGTTGGCCGCCTCGAGGACTTCTGTGTTGGTAGTACGGTCCTGCCATCTGATGCCAAGGATTCTCCGGAGGCAGCGAAGATGGAATGAATTGAGACGTGGCTCTTGGCTGACATACGTTGTCCAGGCCTCGCTGCCATAGAGCAAGGTACTGAGGACACAGGCTTGATACACTCGGGACTTTTGTGTTCCGTGTCAGTGCACTATTTTACCACACTCTCTTGGCCAGTCTGGACATAGCAGTGGAAGCCTTTCCCATGCGCTTGTTGATTTTTGCATCGAGTGACAGGTTACTGGTGATAGTTGAGCCTAGGTAGGTGAACTCTTGAACCACTTCCAGAGCGTGGTCGCCGATATTGATGGATGGAGCATTTCTGACCTGTCCCATGATGTTCGTTTTCTTGAGGCTGATGGTTAGGCCAAATTCGTTGCAGGCAGCCGCAATTCTGTCGATGAGTCTCTGCAGACACTCTTCAGTGTGAGATGTTAATGCAGCATCGTCAGCAAAGAGGAGTTCCCTGATGAGGACTTTCCGTACTTTGGTCTTCACTCTTAGACGGGCAAAGTTGAACAACCTGCCACCTGATCTTGTGTGGAGGAAAATTCTTTCTTCTGAAGACTTGAACGCATGTGAGAGCAGCAGGGAGAAGAAGATCCCAAACAGTGTAGGTGCGAGAACACAGCCCTGTTTCACGCCACTCAGGATAGGAAAGGGGTCTGATAAGGCACTGCTATGCTGAATTGTGCCTTTCATGTTGTCATGGAATGAGGTGATGATACTTCGTAGCTTTGATCTTTTCTAGTAGTCTGAAGAGACCACGTCTGCTAACGAGGTCAAAGGCTCTGGTGAGATCAATGAAAGCAACGTAGAGGGGCATCTGTTGTTCGCAGCATTTCTCCTGTATCTGACGAAGGGAGAACAGCATGTCAATGGTGGATCTCTCTGCTCGAAAGCCACACTGTACCTCAGGGTAGACATGCTCAGCCAGCTTCTGGAGCCTGTTTAAAGCGACTCGAGCGAAGACTTTCCCCACTATGCTGAGCAGGGAGATTCCACAGTAGTTGTTGCAGTCACCCTTGTTCTCATAGAGAGTGATGATATTGGCATCGCGCATGTCCTGTGGTACTGTTCCCTCGTCCCAGCACAGGCAAAGCAGTTCGTAGAGTGCTGAAAGTATAGCAGGCTTGACACTTTTGATTATTTCAGCCGTCCTTCCCAGGGGCTTTTCCGCTGGCTAGAGAATCAATGGCATCACTGAGTTCTGATTTTGTTGGCTGTACGTCCAGCTCATCCATGACTGGCAGAGACTGGGCTGCATTGAGGGCAGTCTCAGTGACAACATTCTCCCTGGAGTACAGTTCTAGGTAGTGGTCCACCCAGCGGTCCATTTGCTTACGTTGGTCAGTGATCGTTTCCCCTGATTTAGATTTGAGGGGGGCGACCTTCTTGATGGTTGGCCCAAAAGCTCTCTTAATGCCATCATACATTCCTCTGATGTTTCCGGTGTCGGAGGCCAGCTGAATATGACTGCATAGGTGTTGCCGGTAGTCATTTGCGCAGTGCCTGGCTGTTCTTTGGGCAGCGCTTCTGGCTGCTTTAAGTGCTACGGATGTTAACTTGCTGGGGGCTTTCTTGTTGTTCAGCAGTGCAATGCGGTTAGCGGCTATGACAGGTTCCAGCTCAGTGATGCTCAGTTTGGGTTCCGCCAGGGCCACTCAGCTCCTGACCGCATTACAGCCTTGGTTCAAACATGGACAAAAGAGGTGAACTCAAGAGGTGAGGTGAGATTGACTGCCCTTGACATCAAGGCAGCATTTGACCGAGTATGGCATCAAGGACCCCTGGCAAAACTGAAGTCAATGGGAATCAGGGGGAAAACCCTCCGCTGGCTAAGTCATACCTAGCGCAAAGGAAGATGGTTGTGGTTGTTGGAGATCAATCATCTGAGCTCCAGGGCATCACTGCAGGAGTTCCTCAGGGTAGTGTCCGAGGCCCAACCATCTTCAGCTACTTCATCAATGATCTTCCTTCAATCATAAGGTCAGAAGTGGGAATGTTCGCTGATGATTGCACAATGTTCAGCACCATTTGTGACTCCTCAGATACTGAAGCAGTCCGTGTAGAAATGCAGCAAGACCTGGACAATGTCCAGGCTTGGGCTGATAAGTGGCAAGTAACATTCACGCCACACAAGTGCCAGGCAATGACCATCTCCAACAAGAGAGAATCTAACTATCTCCCCTTGACATTCAATGGCATGACCATCGCTGAATCCCCCACTATCAACATCCTAGGGGCTACCATTGACCAGAAACTGAACTGGAGTAGTCATATAAATACCATGGCCACAAGAGCAGGTCAGAGGCTAGGAATCCTGAGGCGAGTAACTCACCTCCTGACTCCCGAAAGCCTGTCCACCATCTACAAGGCACAAGTCAGGAGTGTGATGGAATACTCTCCACTTGCCTGGATGGGTGCAGCTCCAACAACACTCAAGAAGCTCGACACCATCCAGGACAAAGCAGCCCGCTTGATTGGCACCCCATCTACAAACATTCACTCCCTCCACCACCGACGCACAGTGGCATCAGTGTGTATCATCTACAAGATGCATTGCAGCAATGCACCAAGGCTCCTTAGACAGCACCTTCCAAACCCGCGACATCTACCAACTTGAAGGACAAGGGCAGCAAATGCATGGGAACACCACCACCTGCAAGTTCCCCTCCAAGTCACACACCATCCTGACTTGGAATTATATCGTCGTTCTTTCACTGTCGCTGGCTCAAAATCCTGGAACTCCCTAACAGCACTGTGGGTCTACCTACCCCAAATGGACTGCAGCGGTTCAAGAAGGCAGCTCACCACCACCTTCTCAAGGGCAATTAGGGATGGGCAATAAATGCTGGCCTGGCCAGTGATGTCTACATCCCATGAATGAATTTTAAAAAAGTGAGATTGAAACCAGTCTGCTTTCCGCTTCCCACGTTTGCCATAGGTGATCATTGCTGAGTCATAGATGGAGTCTCTGATGTGGGCCCACTTGGTCTCTGCATCCCCTGTACGAGTGTTTTGAAGGGCTTTTTCAAGTGAATTTAGAAACTTATGTAACAGCTGTGGATAAGAAATTCTGCTAGTGTTGATGCGCGGGCAGCCCTTCTGCTTGGAGTGATGCAGCTTCTTTGGTTTGAGGCTAACCTTGCTGCACACCAGGGAGTGGTCGGTGTCGCAGTCCGCACTGTGGAAGCTGCGTGTGATTTGAACACTGTTTAAATTGCCTTGTGACGATGAGGTCCAGCTGGTGCCAACGACGTGATCTTGGGTGCCTCCAAGAAACCTGGTGACAGGGTTTAGTGTGAAAGAACGAGTTGGTGATGCTCCCCACCTGAAGCTAAAGACCAGTTCTACGAGGAACTCCATAATATCATTAGTAGCATCCCCAATACCGAACATCTGTTCCTGCTGTGGGACTTTAATGCCAGGGTTGGGGCCGACCATGACTCATGGCCCTCCTGCCTTGGGCGCTATGGCATTGGAAGGATGAATGAGAATGGACAGAGACTGCTTGAGTTGTGTACCTATCATAACCTGTGCATCACCAACTCGTTCTTTCATACTAAACCCTGTCACCAGGTTTCTTGGAGGTCATTAATATATAGCAGGAAAAGCAAACGTCCCAACACGATCCCTGGGGAACTCCACAATGAACTTTCCTCCAGCCCGAGAAACATCCATTAACTGCTACTCTTTGCTTCCTGTCACTCAGCCAATTTCATATCCATGTTGCAACTGTCCCTTTTATTCCATGAGCTGTAAGTTTGCTCACAAGTCTGTTGTGTGTCACTGTATCAAATGCCTTTTGAAAGTCCATGTACACCACACCAACAGCATTGCCCTCATCAACCCTCTGTTCCCTCCTCAAAAAACTCCAGCAAGTTAGTTAAACATGATTTTCCCTTAAGAAATCCATGCTGGCTTTCCTTAATTAACTTATTTCTCCACGTGACTGTTGATTTTGTCCCTAATTATTTTTTCTAGATGATTTGCCACTGCTGAAGTTAAACTGACTGGTCTGTAGTTATTGGGCTGATCTTTACACCATTTTTTGAACAAGGGTGTAACGTTTGCAATTCCCCAGACCTCTGGTACCACTTCCAAGTCTAAGGAAGACTGAAAATTTATGGCCAGTGCTTCTAGATTCCACCCTCACTTCCCTCAGTATCCTTGGATGCATCTCATCTGACCCTGGTACTTTATTCACTTTAAGTACAGACAGACTATGTAATACGTCCTCTTTATCAATTTTAAACCCTTCTGATGTCTGAATTACCTCCTCTTTCACCATTGCCTGGGTTGCATCGTCTTCCTTGGTAAAGACAGATGCAAAGTATTCATTTAATACCTCAGCTATGCCCTCTGCTTCATGTGTAAATCCCCTTTCTGGTCCCTAATCGACCCCACTCTCCTTTTACCATCTTTTTACTATTTATATGCCTATAGAAAACTTTGGGATTTCCTTTAATGTTAGCAGCCAGTTTCTTTTCATGCTCTCTCTTGGATTCTCTTATTTGCTTTTTCACTTCCCCTCCGGACCTTCTATATTCAACCTGATTCTCAATAGTATTTTCTACCTGGCATCTGTCATAAACACACTTTTTCTTCTTTATCTTAATCTCTATATCTCTTTTGTCATCCAGGGAGCTCTGGATTTGTTTACCCGACCTTTCCCCTTCGAGGGAACATACCTTGACTGTCCCCGAACTATCTCTTCATTGAAGGTAGCCCATTGTTCAGCTATTGTTTTTCCTGTCCGCTTTTGACTTCACTTTATTCACCCCAGCTCCATTCTTAGCCCATTGAAGTTGGCCTTCCCTCAGTTAATTATTCTTACTCTGGATTGTTCTTTGTCCTTTTCCATAGTCAGCCTAAACTTTATGATATAATGATCACTATCCCCTAAATGCTCTCCTACTGATACCTGATCCACTAGGCCCACCTCATTCCCAAAAACCAGGTCCAGCAGTGCCTCCTTTCTCGTTGGAATAGAAACATACTGGAACATCCTTTTTCTCCAGCACTGCAATGCACTCCTTAACCAATACCGCCACCCCTCCCCCCTTTTTTCCCTTTCCTATCTTTCCTGAACACCGTGTATCCAGGAATACTTAACACCCAGTCTGCCCTTCTTTGAGCCAGGTCTCTGTTATAGCCACAATGTATTTCCACATGGCAATCTGCACAATGCTTCTCCGTGCATTCACATACATGCACATTAACCCTGATTCAGACTTTTATTACTTTCTCCCTTACTCTGCTCCACCTAATAACGTCCTATTCCCTACTCTTGTGCTATCTAGCTCCCCCAGTATTCTGTGCATCTTGGTATTTCTCTCTGATACTTGCTCCTGGTTTCCACACCACTGACAAGTTACCAGTTTTGCTTCCCTCCAATCTGAGCCCCCTCTCAGGTTCTCATCCCCCTGACAATTTAGTTTAAACCCTCCCCAACAGCACTAGCATATCTCCCAGCGAGAATATTCATCCCAGTCCTGCTAAGATGCAACCCGTCCATCTTTTACAGGTCCCACCTGCCCCAGAACCAGTTCCAATGTCTGAGAAATCTGATGCGCTCTCTCCTACACCAGTTCTCCAGCCACGTGTTCAATCGCTCAGTTCTCCTATTCCTGTGCTCACTTGCATGTGGGACTGGGAGTAATCCTGAGATTACTGCTTTTGAGGTCCTGCTTTTTAATCTCCTTCCTAGCTCCCTAAAATCTGCTTTCAGGACCTCATCCCCCTTTTTACCTATGTCATTGGTACTAATGTGGACCACAACCTCTGGCTGTTCACCTTCCCCCAGATGAATGTCCTGCAACCGCTCCGTGACATCCTTGACCCTGGCACCAGGGAGGCAACACACCATCCTGGAGTCACGTTTACTGCCACAGAAACACCTGTCTGTTCCCCTAACTAATGAATCCCCTATCAGTCCTGCTCTTCCACTCTTCTTCCTCCCCTCCTGTGCAGCTGAGCCAACTGTGGTGCCACAAACTTGCCTCTGACTGCACTCCTCTGAGGAACTATCACCCTCATCAGTATCCAAAATGGAAAACTGATTAGCGAGTGAGATCATTCAGGGGACTCCTGCACTACCTGCCTGGTTCTCATAGACTGCCTGGTGGTCACCCATTCCCTATCGTCCTGCATACTTTTAACCTGCGTGTGACCGCCTCCCTAAACATGCTATCCACGTAGTCCTCCACCTCACGAATGCACAACAGTGACTCCAGCCACGGATCGAGTTCCAAAACCCAGAGCTCAAGCTTCTGAAGCTGGTGGCACTTCCTGCAGATGTTCATCTCGGAAACATGGTGCATCCATCACTTCCCACATACTGCAGGATGTACATTCCATTTGGCAGAGCTGCCCTGCCATACTTTAAGTTTACAGACTATTTATTATAATTAGAATAGCTGACCAGTTACTCACCAAACAGCTCCTTCCACTGCACTGAAGTAAGACCCAAATACGGGAAGGTTAAAAAGTTATGAAAAGGTAGAACAATGGAGCACCACCTCCCTCTAACTCGCCACTCACCAAACTCGAATCTCTATATTCAGCTTGCAATCTGCACTCTGTTTGCAGGCTGCACCCAGACCTCTGTCTTTACACCTTTTGAAGCTGAAACTGTAGCAACCAGATTTGACTGGTCAGCTACTTAACTAATCAGCTATTGTGCTGTAAAGCCTGTTAATCCCTGTCTAACACTGTAAGAAACTTGCTTTACTTTCTACCCCTACTTTACATTCTTAAACCTACTTTATCTTGAGAGTATCTCCCAGTTAAATGCTGACTGCAGACTAGACTTTTATAAAGATAACAACACTTAAAATCCCCACTCACCAAACTCAAATCTCCACACTCAGCTTGCAATCTGCATTCTGTTTGCAGGCTTCACCCAGACCTCTGTACCTATACCTTTGAAGCTGAAATTGCCGGTTAATAAACCTCTTTGAGATCTTGAATCTCAATGCATCTCATTTACGTTGCGTCAGACAACATTAAAAGCTTCTCTTTAAACAACCCTCCACACACAGAAATATCCCCTCACACAGAAACCCCCCTCACAGACATAAACACCCACTCACACAGAAACACCACCTCAGACAGAAACACCATCTTTGCACAGAAACACCCTCTTCACACAGAAACAGCGCCTCATAACCCAGTGAAGCTATAACACAGGACTACTTGCATGCCAAACGGCATAAGCAGCATGCGATAAACAGAGCTAAGCAATTCCACAACCAACGGTAATGGCTCTGCAGTCCTGCCACATCCAGTCGTGAATGGTGGTGGACAATTAAAGAACAAACTGGAGGAGGTGGCTCCACAAATATCCCCATCCTCAATGATGGGGGAGCCCAGCACATCAGTGCAAAAGATAAGGCTGAAGCGTTTGCATCCATCTACAGCCAGAAGTGCCGAGTTGATGATTCATCTCGGCCCCCTCCTGACATCATAGATGCCAGACTTCAGCCAATTCGATTCACTCCACATGATATCAAGAAACGACTGAAGGCACTGGATACTGCAAAGGCTATGGGCCCTGACAACATTCCGGCAACAGTACTGAAGACCTGTGCTTCAGAACTTGCCGCACCCCGAGCCAAGCTGTTCCAGTACAGCTACAACACTGGCATCTACCCAGTAATGTGGAAAATTGCCCAGGTATGTCCTGTACACAAAAAGCAGGACAAGTCCAACCCGGCCAATTACCGCCCCTTCAGTCTACTCTCGATCATCAGTAAAGTGATGGAAGGTGTCATCGACAGTGCTATTAAGCGGCACTTGCTTAGCAATAACCTGCTCAGTGACGCTCAGTTTGGGTTCCGACAGGGCCACTCAGCTTCCGACCTCATTACAGCCTTGGGTCAAACATGGACAAAAGAGGTGAACTCAAGAGGTGAGGTGAGAGTGACTGCCCTTGACATCAAGGCAGCATTTGACCGAGTATGGCATCAAGGAGCCCTAGCAAAACTGGAGTCAATGGGAATCAGGGGGAAAACTCTCTGCTGGTTGGAGTCATACCTAGCGCAAAGGAAGATGGCTGTGGTTGTTGGAGGTCAATCATCTCAGCTCCAGAACTTCACAGCAGGAGTACCTCAGGGTAATGTCCTAGGCCCAAACATCTTCAACAGCTTTATCAATGACCTTCCTTCAATCATAAGGTCAGAAGTGGGGATGTTTGCTGATGATTGCACAATGTTCAGCAACATTCGCGAATCCTCAGATACTGAAGCAGTCCGTGTAGAAATGCAGCAAGACTTGGACAATATCCAGGCTTGGGCTGATAAGTGGTAAGTAACATTTGCGCTACACAAGTGCCAGGCAATGTCTATTTCACACAAGAGAGAATCTAACCATCTTACCTTGACATCAACAGCATTACCATCACTGAATCCCCCACTATCAACATCCTGGGGGTTACCATTGACCAGAAATTGAACTGGACCAGCCACATAAATACCGTGGCTACAAGAGCAGGTCAAAGGCCACGAATCCTGCGGTGAGTAACTCACCTCCTGACTCCCCAAAGCCTGTCCACCATCTACAAGGCACAAGTCAGGAGTGTGATGGAATACTCTCCACTTGCCTGGATGGGTGCAGCTCCAACAACACTCAAGAAGCTCGACACCATCCAGGACAAAGCAGCCCGCTTGATTGGCACCCCATCTACAAACATTCACTCCCTCCACTACCGACGCACAGTGGCAGCAGTGTGTACCATCTACAAGATGCACTGCAGCAATGCACAAAGGCTCCTTAGACAGCACCTTCCAAACCTGTGGCCTCTACCACCCAGAAGGACAAGGGCAGCAGATGCATGGGAACACCACAACCTGCAAGTTCCCCTCCAAGCTACACACCATCCTGACGTGGAACTATATCACCGTTCCTTCACTGTCACTGGATCAAAATCCTGGAACGCCCTTTCTAACAGTGGGTGTACCTACCCCATATAGACTGCAGTGGTTCAAGAAGGTGCCTCACCACCACATTCTCATGGGCAATTAGGGATGGGCAATAAATGCTGCCCTAGGCAGTGATGCCCACATCCCATGAATGAATATAAAAGACACAGTAACACCGCCTCACACAAGCACCGCCTCACACAAACACACTCTCGCACAAACACACTCTCGCACAGCAACACACACCCCATCACACAGAAATGCCCTCTCATACAGAAACACACCCTCACACAGTAAAACTCCTCACCCCTCACACAGAAACACCCACCCCCTCACACGTAGAATGTCATGAACTTTTGCTATGCCGGATGATGATTTTATTTTAATCCATTGGTTGGAAACATGAATTAAACTTTAAAAGGGAGGCAGGAGACAAAAACTGGTAAAAGGATCCCTGCTATCAGCTAAAATGGGCACTGCAATTTGCATCAAAATGCTTCGCATTCCAAGGTATCGAAGTTGAGACGAATGTTTGGTTAACTAGCTACCTGCTCACCTCCCTTAAAAATGACATTCAAAGCCATCTTGGAACATTAACATTGGTGGAGACAAACCTCAAAGGGTAAACACTGAAACAACAGGACCGGAGAGATTGGAATTCTTATGACTTGAGCTAATTGAGATGCAAAAGAAAGAATACACTGATCCATCATGTGACAGACTCTCCATCTGTGTGAAACCTTGTAGTTTCTTCTCTCTACAGCAGACAAGCACCAGAGTTTGATTAGTGCAGGACTCAAATGAGGTCTTTCTCTCTGTCTCTCTCTCTCGCCAGGCAATCTCCAAGTTCGAACCCTGCTTGCTGGCTGCAAAACATTGAAGTCTATCATTGCTGCAGACAGAGACCCCAGGGAAAAAAAACCATCTACATCACTGTCTCCAAGAAAACCATGAACCAGATGGCACCTCTACCAGTCAGAAACTTCAGCACCACGAGTGCAGTGGAAGACAACTGAATTACCAGACTCTACAGACTGTATATTCTTTTATTTGTTCTGGACCCTAATCTAACCAATGTATTCTTCTTCACACTGTAACCTACCTGTGTATGTGTGAATCTCGTGCGTGTGTGTGTGTGTTGCGTGTGCGGTTGAAAGTTCGAGTGTAGTTTATTATTTTACTGAGATCAGGTTTTGGTTTTAAGTACAAGAACGTCTTTCTTGTTTAAACTCAAGAAAACCTGCCCGATTCTTTCTTTTATGATCATAGCACATAAGAGGGTAAAACATCCACTGAGTTGGTAAGCATATCCACAATTTAAAAGAAATAAATCCCTGTTGCAGTCAAAAAAGAAGGAACAAGAATGTAGCCTTTCAACCCCTCCTCACCTGATTGTAGCAAGAGAAATACACACACACCCTCAAACAAAAACACACACACACACCCTCATACAAAACATG
The DNA here is from genome assembly GCF_036365525.1 of Heterodontus francisci. Taxonomy (NCBI): domain Eukaryota; kingdom Metazoa; phylum Chordata; class Chondrichthyes; order Heterodontiformes; family Heterodontidae; genus Heterodontus; species Heterodontus francisci. The sequence goes on along the minus strand of NC_090388.1, from coordinate 87,037,055 downwards.
CACACAGAAACACACACACATCCCTCACGCAGAAACACACACGCATCCCTCACACAGAAAAACACACACATCCCTCACGCAGAAACACACACGCATCCGTCACACAGAAGCACACACGGATACCTCACACAGAAAAACACACACATCCCTCACACAGAAACACACACGCATCCCTCACACAGAAACACACACTCACCCCTCACACAGAAACACACACGCTTCCCTCACACTGAAACACACACGCATCCCTCACACAGAAACACACACACATCACTCACACAGAAACACACATACATCCCTCACACTGAAACACACACACAGATCCCTCAAACAAAAACACACACACATCCCTCAAACAGAAACACACACACATACCTCATACAAAACATGCACACTGAAACACACACACATCCCTCACACAGAAACACACACACATCCCTCACACTGAAACACACACACATCACTCACACAGAAAGACACACACATCCCTCATACAAAACATGCACACAGAAACACACACACAACTCTCACACAGAAACACACACACATCCCTCACACTGAAACACACACACATCACTCACACAGAAAGACACACACATCCCTCATACAAAACATGCACACAGAAACACACACACAGATCCCTCAAACAAAAACACACACACATCCCTCAAACAGAAACACACACACATACCTCATACAAAACATGCACACTGAAACACACACACATCCCTCACACAGAAACACACACACATCCCTCACACTGAAACACACACACATCACTCACACAGAAAGACACACACATCCCTCATACAAAACATGCACACTGAAACACACACACATGCCTCACACAGAAACACACACACATCACTCACACAGAAAGACACACACATCCCTCATACAAAACATGCACACGGAAACACACACACATCCCTCACACAGAAAGACATACACATCCCTCATACAAAACATGCACACGGAAACACACACACATCCCTCACACAGAAACACACACACATCCCTCACACTGAAACACACACACATCACTCACACAGAAAGACACACACATCCCTCATACAAAACATGCATACAGAAACACACACACAACTCTCACACAGAAACACACACACATCCCTCACACTGAAACACACACACATCACTCACACAGAAAGACACACACATCACTCACACAGAAAGACACACACATCCCTCATACAAAACATGCACACGGAAACACGCACACATCACTCACACAGAAAGACATACACATCCCTCATACAAAACATGCCCACGGAAACACACACACATCTCTCACACAGAAACACACACACATCCCTCACACTGAAACACACACACATCACTCACACAGAAAGACACACACATCCCTCATACAAAACATGCACACGGAAACACACACACATCACTCACACAGAAAGACACACACATCCCTCATACAAAACATGCACACGGAAACACACACACATCTCTCACACAGAAACACACACACATCCCTCACACTGAAACACACACACATCACTCACACAGAAAGACACACACATCCCTCATACAAAACATGCACACGGAAACACACACACATCACTCACACAGAAAGACACACACATCCCTCATACAAAACATGCACACGGAAACACACACACATCCCTCACACTGAAACACACACACATCACTCACAGAGAAAGACACACACATCCCTCATACAAAACATGCACACGGAAACACACACACATCACTCACACAGAAAGACACACACATCCCTCATACAAAACATGCACACGGAAACACACACACATCTCTCACACAGAAACACACACACATCCCTCACACTGAAACACACACACATCCCTCATACAAAACATGCACACGGAAACACACACACATCACTCACACAGAAAGACACACACATCCCTCATACAAAACATGCACACGGAAACACACACACATCCCTCACACTGAAACACACACACATCACTCACAGAGAAAGACACACACATCCCTCATACAAAACATGCACACTGAAACACACACACATGCCTCACACAGAAACACACACACATCACTCACACAGAAATACACACGCATCCCTCACACAGAAACACACACGCATCCCTCACACAGAAACACACACACATCCCTCACACAGAAACACACACACATCACTCACACAGAAAGACACACACATCACTCACACAGAAAGACATACACATCCCTCATACAAAACATGCACACAGAAACACACACGCTTCCCTCACACTGAAACACACACGCATCCCTCACACAGAAACACACACACATCACTCACACAGAAACACACATACATCCCTCACACTGAAACACACACACAGATCCCTCAAACAAAAACACACACACATCCCTCAAACAGAAACACACACACATACCTCATACAAAACATGCACACTGAAACACACACACATCCCTCACACAGAAACACACACACATCCCTCACACTGAAACACACACACATCACTCACACAGAAAGACACACACATCCCTCATACAAAACATGCACACAGAAACACACACACAACTCTCACACAGAAACACACACACATCCCTCACACTGAAACACACACACATCACTCACACAGAAAGACACACACATCCCTCATACAAAACATGCACACAGAAACACACACACAGATCCCTCAAACAAAAACACACACACATCCCTCAAACAGAAACACACACACATACCTCATACAAAACATGCACACTGAAACACACACACATCCCTCACACAGAAACACACACACATCCCTCACACTGAAACACACACACATCACTCACACAGAAAGACACACACATCCCTCATACAAAACATGCACACTGAAACACACACACATGCCTCACACAGAAACACACACACATCACTCACACAGAAAGACACACACATCCCTCATACAAAACATGCACACGGAAACACACACACATCCCTCACACAGAAAGACATACACATCCCTCATACAAAACATGCACACGGAAACACACACACATCCCTCACACAGAAACACACACACATCCCTCACACTGAAACACACACACATCACTCACACAGAAAGACACACACATCCCTCATACAAAACATGCATACAGAAACACACACACAACTCTCACACAGAAACAAACACACATCCCTCACACTGAAACACACACACATCACTCACACAGAAAGACACACACATCACTCACACAGAAAGACACACACATCCCTCATACAAAACATGCACACGGAAACACGCACACATCACTCACACAGAAAGACATACACATCCCTCATACAAAACATGCCCACGGAAACACACACACATCTCTCACACAGAAACACACACACATCCCTCACACTGAAACACACACACATCACTCACACAGAAAGACATACACATCCCTCATACAAAACATGCACACAGAAACACACACACATGCCTCACACAGAAACACACACACATCACTCACACAGAAATACACACGCATCCCTCACACAGAAACACACACGCATCCCTCACACAGAAACACACACACATCACTCACACAGAAACACACACACATCACTCACACAGAAAGACACACACATCACTCACACAGAAAGACATACACATCCCTCATACAAAACATGCACACAGAAACACACACACATCTCTCACACAGAAACACACACACATCCCTCACACTGAAACACACACACATCACTCACACAGAAAGACACACACATCCCTCATACAAAACATGCACACTGAAACACACACACATGCCTCACACAGAAACACACACACATCACTCACACAGAAAGACACACACATCCCTCATACAAAACATGCACACGGAAACACACACACATCCCTCACACAGAAAGACATACACATCCCTCATACAAAACATGCACACGGAAACACACACACATCCCTCACACAGAAACACACACACATCCCTCACACTGAAACACACACACATCACTCACACAGAAAGACACACACATCACTCATACAAAACATGCATACAGAAACACACACACAACTCTCACACAGAAACAAACACACATCCCTCACACTGAAACACACACACATCACTCACACAGAAAGACACACACATCACTCACACAGAAAGACACACACATCCCTCATACAAAACATGCACACGGAAACACGCACACATCACTCACACAGAAAGACATACACATCCCTCATACAAAACATGCCCACGGAAACACACACACATCTCTCACACAGAAACACACACACATCCCTCACACTGAAACACACACACATCACTCACACAGAAAGACACACACATCCCTCATACAAAACATGCACACGGAAACACACACACATCACTCACACAGAAAGACACACACATCCCTCATACAAAACATGCACACGGAAACACACACACATCTCTCACACAGAAACACACACACATCCCTCACACTGAAACACACACACATCACTCACACAGAAAGACACACACATCCCTCATACAAAACATGCACACGGAAACACACACACATCACTCACACAGAAAGACACACACATCCCTCATACAAAACATGCACACGGAAACACACACACATCCCTCACACTGAAACACACACACATCACTCACAGAGAAAGACACACACATCCCTCATACAAAACATGCACACGGAAACACACACACATCACTCACACAGAAAGACACACACATCCCTCATACAAAACATGCACACGGAAACACACACACATCCCTCACACTGAAACACACACACATCACTCACACAGAAAGACACACACATCCCTCATACAAAACATGCACACGGAAACACACACACATCACTCACACAGAAAGACACACACATCCCTCATACAAAACATGCACACGGAAACACACACACATCCCTCACACTGAAACACACACACATCACTCACAGAGAAAGACACACACATCCCTCATACAAAACATGCACACTGAAACACACACACATGCCTCACACAGAAACACACACACATCACTCACACAGAAATACACACGCATCCCTCACACAGAAACACACACGCATCCCTCACACAGAAACACACACACATCCCTCACACAGAAACACACACACATCACTCACACAGAAAGACACACACATCACTCACACAGAAAGACATACACATCCCTCATACAAAACATGCACACAGAAACACACACACATGCCTCACACAGAAACACACACACATCCCTCACACAGAAACACACACACATCACTCACACAGAAAGACACACACATCACTCACACTGAAACACACACACATCCCTCACACAGAAACACACACACATCACTCACACAGAAAGACACACACATCACTCACACAGAAACACACACACATGCCTCACACAGAAACACACACACATCCCTCACACAGAAACACACACACATCCCTCACACAGAAACACACACACATCACTCACACAGAAAGACATACACATCCCTCATACAAAACATGCACACAGAAACACACACACATGCCTCACACAGGAACACACACACATCACTCACACAGAAATACACACGCATCCCTCACACAGAAACACACACGCATCCCTCACACAGAAACACACACACATCACTCACACAGAAACACACACACATCACTCACACAGAAAGACACACACATCACTCACACAGAAAGACATACACATCCCTCATACAAAACATGCACACAGAAACACACACACATCTCTCACACAGAAACACACACACATCCCTCACACTGAAACACACACACATCACTCACACAGAAAGACACACACATCCCTCATACAAAACATTGACACGGAAACACACACACATCACTCACACAGAAAGGCATACACATCCCTCATACAAAACATGCACACGGAAACACACACACATCTCTCACACAGAAACATACACACATCCCTCACACTGAAACACACACACATCACTCACACAGAAAGACACACACATCCCTCATACAAAACATGCACACTGAAACACACACACATGCCTCACACAGAAACACACACACATCACTCACACAGAAACACACACACATCCCTCATACAAAACATGCACATTGAAACACACACACATCGCACACACTGAAACACACACACATCCCTCATACAAAACATGTACACTGAAACACACACACATCCCTCACACAGAAACACACACACATCGCACACACTGAAGCACACACACATCCCTTATACAAAACATGCACACATCCCTCACACTGAAACACACACACATCCGTCATACAAAACATGCACACTGAAACACACACACATCCCTCAAACAGAAACACACACGCATCACTCACACAGAAACACACACACATCCCTCATACAGAAACACACACACACATCCCTCACGCAGATACACACACACATCCCTCAAACAGAAACACAAACGCATCACTCACACAGAAACACACACACATCCCTCATACAGAAACACACACAAATCCCTCATACAAAACATGCACACTGAAACACACAAACATCCCTCACACAGAAACACACACACATCCCTCACACTGAAACACACACACATCCCTCACACAGAAACTCACACACATCCCTCACACAGAAACACACACACATCCCTCACACAGAAACTCACACACATCCCTCACACAGAAACACACACACATCCCTCACACAGAAACACACACACATCCCTCACAGAAACACACACACATCCCTCACACTGAAACACACACACATCCCTCTCACAGAAACACACACACATCCCTCACACTGAAACACACACACATCCCTCTCACAGAAACACACACACATCCCTCACACTGAAACACACACACATCCCTCACACTGAAACACACACACACACATTCCTCATACAAAACATGCACACTGAAAGACACACACATCCCTCACCCTGAAACACACACACATCCCTCACACTGAAACACACACACATCCCTCTCACAGAAACACACACACATCCCTCACACTGAAACACACACACATCCCTCACACAGAAACACACACACATCCCTCATACAGAAACACACACACATCCCTCTGACTGAAACACACACACATCCCTCAGACAGAAACACACACACATCACTCACAGAAACACACACACATCCCTCACACAGAAACACACACACATCACTCACAGAAACACACACACATCCCTCACACAGAAACACACACACATCCCTCACACAGAAACACACACACATCCCTCACACTGAAAGACACACACATCCCTCACCCTGAAACACACACACATCCCTCACACTGAAACACACACACATCCCTCTCACAGAAACACACACACATCCCTCACACTGAAAGACACACACATCCCTCACACAGAAACGCACACACATCCCTCACACAGAAACACACACACATCCCTCAGACTGAAACACACACACATCCCTCACACGGAAACTCACACACATCCCTCACACTGAAACACACACACATCCCTCACACAGAAACACACACACATCCCTCACACAGAAACTCACACACATCCCTCACACAGAAACACACACACATCACTCACACAGAAAGACACACACATCCCTCATACAAAACATGCACACTGAAACACACACACATGCCTCACACAGAAACACACACACATCACTCACACAGAAACACACACACATCCCTCATACAAAACATGTACACTGAAACACACACACATCCCTCACACAGAAACACACACGCATCCCTCACACAGAAACACACACACATCGCACACACTGAAGCACACACACATCCCTCATACAAAACATGTACACTGAAACACACACACATCCCTCACACAGAAACACACACGCATCCCTCACACAGAAACACACACACATCGCACACACTGAAGCACACACACATCCCTCATAGAAAACATGCACACATCCCTCACACTGAAACACACACACATTCGTCATACAAAACATGCACACTGAAACACACACACATCCCTCAAACAGAAACACACACGCATCACTCACACAGAAACACACACACATCCCTCATACAGAAACACACACACACATCCCTCACGCAGATACACACACACATCCCTCAATCAGAAACACACACGCATCACTCATATAAAACATGCACACGGAAACACACACACATCTCTCACACAGAAACATACACACATCCCTCACACTGAAACACACACACATCACTCACACAGAAAGACACACACATCCCTCATACAAAACATGCACACTGAAACACACACACATGCCTCACACAGAAACACACACACATCACTCACACAGAAACACACACACATCCCTCATACAAAACATGCACATTGAAACACACACACATCGCACACACTGAAACACACACACATCCCTCATACAAAACATGTACACTGAAACACACACACATCCCTCACACAGAAACACACACACATCGCACACACTGAAGCACACACACATCCCTTATACAAAACATGCACACATCCCTCACACTGAAACACACACACATCCGTCATACAAAACATGCACACTGAAACACACACACATCCCTCAAACAGAAACACACACGCATCACTCACACAGAAACACACACACATCCCTCATACAGAAACACACACACACATCCCTCACGCAGATACACACACACATCCCTCAAACAGAAACACAAACGCATCACTCACACAGAAACACACACACATCCCTCATACAGAAACACACACAAATCCCTCATACAAAACATGCACACTGAAACACACAAACATCCCTCACACAGAAACACACACACATCCCTCACACTGAAACACACACACATCCCTCACACAGAAACTCACACACATCCCTCACACAGAAACACACACACATCCCTCACACAGAAACTCACACACATCCCTCACACAGAAACACACACACATCCCTCACACAGAAACACACACACATCCCTCACATAGAAACTCACACACATCCCTCATACAGAAACACACACACATCCCTCACACAGAAACTCACACACATCCCTCATACAGAAACACACACACATCTCTCACACAGAAACACACACACACATCCCTCACACTGAAAGACACACACATCCCTCACCCTGAAACACACACACATCCCTCACACAGAAACGCACACACACACATTCCTCAGACAAAACATGCACACTGAAAGACACACACATCCCTCACACAGAAACACACACACATCCCTCACACTGAAACACACACACATCCCTCTCACAGAAACACACACACATCCCTCACACTGAAACACACACACATCCCTCTCACAGAAACACACACACATCCCTCACACTGAAACACACACACATCCCTCACACTGAAACACACACACATCCCTCTCACAGAAACACACACACACACATTCCTCATACAAAACATGCACACTGAAAGACACACACATCCCTCACCCTGAAACACACACACATCCCTCACACTGAAACACACACACATCCCTCTCACAGAAACACACACACATCACTCACACTGAAACACACACACATCCCTCACACAGAAACACACACACATCCCTCATACAGAAACACACACACATCCCTCTGACTGAAACACACACACATCCCTCACACAGAAACACACACACATCACTCACAGAAACACACACACATCCCTCACACAGAAACACACACACATCACTCACAGAAACACACACACATCCCTCACACAGAAACACACACACATCCCTCACACAGAAACACACACACATCCCTCACACTGAAAGACACACACATCCCTCACCCTGAAACACACACACATCCCTCACACTGAAACACACACACATCCCTCTCACAGAAACACACACACATCCCTCACACTGAAAGACACACACATCCCTCACACAGAAACGCACACACATCCCTCACACAGAAACACACACACATCCCTCAGACTGAAACACACACACATCCCTCACACGGAAACTCACACACATTCCTCACACTGAAACACACACACATCCCTCACACAGAAACACACACACATCCCTCACACAGAAACTCACACACATCCCTCACACAGAAACACACACACATCACTCACACAGAAAGACACACACATCCCTCATACAAAACATGCACACTGAAACACACACACATGCCTCACACAGAAACACACACACATCACTCACACAGAAACACACACACATCCCTCATACAAAACATGTACACTGAAACACACACACATCCCTCACACAGAAACACACACGCATCCCTCACACAGAAACACACACACATCGCACACACTGAAGCACACACACATCCCTCATACAAAACATGTACACTGAAACACACACACATCCCTCACACAGAAACACACACGCATCCCTCACACAGAAACACACACACATCGCACACACTGAAGCACACACACAACCCTCATACAAAACATGCACACATCCCTCACACTGAAACACACACACATTCGTCATACAAAACATGCACACTGAAACACACACACATCCCTCAAACAGAAACACACACGCATCACTCACACAGAAACACACACACATCCCTCATACAGAAACACACACACACATCCCTCACGCAGATACACACACACATCCCTCAATCAGAAACACACACGCATCACTCACACAGAAACACACACAAATCCCTCATACAAAACATGCACACTGAAACACACAAACATCCCTCACACAGAAACACACACACATCCCTCACACTGAAACACACACACATCCCTCACACAGAAACACACACACATCCCTCACACAGAAACTCACACACATCCCTCACACTGAAACACACACACATCCCTCACACTGAAACACACACACATCCCTCACACAGAAACACACACACATCACTCACAGAAACACACACACATCCCTCACACTGAAACACACACACATCCCTCACACAGAAAGACACACACACACATAGCTCATACAAAACATGCACACTGAAAGACACACACATCCCTCACCCTGAAACACACACACATCCCTCACACTGAAACACACACACATCTCTCACACAGAAACACACACACATCCCTCATACAGAAACACACACACATCCCTCACACAGAAACTCACACACATCCCTCACACTGAAACACACACACATCCCTCACACAGAAACACACACACATCCCTCACACTGAAACACACACACATCACTCACAGAAACTCACACACATCCCTCACACTGAAACACACACACATCCCTCACACAGAAACACACACACATCCCTCACACTGAAACACACACACATCACTCACAGAAACACACACACATCCCTCACACTGAAACACACACACATCCATCACGCAGAAACACACACACATCCCTCACACTGAAACACACACACATCACTCACAGAAACACACACACATCCCTCACACTGAAACACACACACATCCCTCACACAGAAACTCACACACATCACTCACACAGAAGCTCACACACATCCCTCACACTGAAACACACACACATCCCTCACACAGAAACACACACACATCCCTCACACAGAAACTCACACACATCACTCACACAGAAACACACACACATCCCTCACACAGAAACACACACACATCCCTCACACTGAAACACACACACATCCCTCACACAGAAACACACACACATCCCTCACACTGAAACACACACACATCCCTCACACAGAAACACACACACATCACTCACACTGAAACACACACACATCTCTCACACAGAAACACACACACATCCCTCACACAGAAACTCACACACATCCCTCACACAGAAACACACACACATCCCTTACACTGAAACACACACACATCCCTCACACAGAAACTCACACACATCCCTCACACTGAAACACACACACATCCCTCATACAAAACATGCACACATCCCTCACACTGAAACACACACACATTCGTCATACAAAACATGCACACTGAAACACACACACATCCCTCAAACAGAAACACACATGCATCACTCACACAGAAACACACACACATCCCTCATACAGAAACACACACACACATCCCTCACGCAGATACACACACACATCCCTCAATCAGAAACACACACGCATCACTCACACAGAAACACACACAAATCCCTCATACAAAACATGCACACTGAAACACACAAACATCCCTCACACAGAAACACACACACATCCCTCACACTGAAACACACACACATCCCTCACACAGAAACACACACACATCCCTCACACAGAAACTCACACACATCCCTCACACTGAAACACACACACATCCCTCACACTGAAACACACACACATCCCTCACACAGAAACACACACACATCACTCACAGAAACACACACACATCCCTCACACTGAAACACACACACATCCCTCACACAGAAAGACACACACACACATAGCTCATACAAAACATGCACACTGAAAGACACACACATCCCTCACCCTGAAACACACACACATCCCTCACACTGAAACACACACACATCCCTCACCCTGAAACACACACACATCCCTCACACTGAAACACACACACATCTCTCACACAGAAACACACACACATCCCTCATACAGAAACACACACACATCCCTCACACAGAAACTCACACACATCCCTCACACTGAAACACACACACATCCCTCACACAGAAACACACACACATCCCTCACACTGAAACACACACACATCACTCACAGAAACTCACACACATCCCTCACACTGAAACACACACACATCCCTCACACAGAAACACACACACATCCCTCACACTGAAACACACACACATCACTCACAGAAACACACACACATCCCTCACACTGAAACACACACACATCCCTCACACAGAAACACACACACATCCCTCACACTGAAACACACACACATCACTCACAGAAACACACACACATCCCTCACACTGAAACACACACACATCCCTCACACAGAAACTCACACACATCACTCACACAGAAGCACACACACATCCCTCACACTGAAACACACACACATCCCTCACACAGAAACACACACACATCCCTCACACAGAAACTCACACACATCACTCACACAGAAACACACACACATCCCTCACACAGAAACACACACACATCCCTCACACTGAAACACACACACATCCCTCACACAGAAACACACACACATCCCTCACACTGAAACACACACACATCCCTCACACAGAAACACACACACATCCCTCACACTGAAACACACACACATCTCTCACACAGAAACACACACACATCCCTCACACAGAAACTCACACACATCCCTCACACAGAAACACACACACATCCCTTACACTGAAACACACACACATCCCTCACACAGAAACTCACACACATCCCTCACACTGAAACACACACACATCCCTCACACTGAAACACACACACATCTCTCACACAGAAACACACACACATCCCTCACACTGAAACACACACACATCCCTCACACTGAAACACACACACATCCCTCACACAGAAACACACACACATCACTCACACAGAAACACACACACATCCCTCACACAGAAACACACACACATCCCTCACACTGAAACACACACACATCCCTCACACTGAAACACACACACATCCCTCACACAGAAACACACACACATCCCTCACACTGAAACACACACACATCCCTCATACAGAAACACACACACATCCCTCACACTGAAACACACACACATCTCTCACACAGAAACACACACACATCCCTCACACAGAAACACACACACATCCCTCACACTGAAACACACACACATCTCTCACACAGAAACTCACACACATCCCTCACACAGAAACACACACACATCCCTTACACTGAAACACACACACATCCCTCACACAGAAACTCACACACATCCCTCACACTGAAACACACACACATCCCTCACACTGAAACACACACACATCCCTCACACAGAAACACATGCACCCTCTGCACTGAGAGCTGGTGAGTCTGGTAAGTGGGAGTTTTATGGGTAAATTTCTATCTAAAGTCTAGCTTTTTCTTGAATTTAACAATTAACTAAAAATTACTCCTTAAATTAAGATAGGTTAAGTTTTTATTCCAGCCTTAAAACAGGGGAATACAGCTAGTTACACAGCCCCCGAGTATATCTTGCTTGCTAATCAGTTTTCCATTTTGAATAGTGGCGCGAGTGATGGTTTCTCAGGGGAGTGTAGCCACAGCAAAGTCTGTGACATCATGGGTCGCTCAGCTGCACAGGAGGGGAGGAAGAAGAGTGGAACACAATAGTGATAGGGGATTCCAAAGTCGGGGATCAGATAGGCGTTTCTGTGGCAGTAAATGTGACTCCAGGATGGTGCGTTGCCCCCCTGGTGCCAGAGTCAAGGATGTCACTGAGCAGTTGCAGGACATCCTTCTGGCGGAGGTTGAACATTGGTCCACGTTGGTACCAATGACAAAGGTAGGAAGAGGGAAGAGGTCCTGAAAGTAGATTTTGGGGAGTTCGGAAGGAGATTAAAAAGCAGGACCTCAAGAGTTGTAATCTCAGGATTACTCCCAGTGCCACGTGCTGGAGACTTGGTGCAGGAGGGAGGGCATCAGATTTATGAGGGATTGGGACCAGTTCTGGGGCAAGTGGGACCTTTCCAAGATGGATGGGCTACACCTTAACAGGACTGGGACTAATATTCGCGCAGGGAGATTTGCTAGTGTGTCAGCAGGGTTTCAAATAGCTTGTCAGGGGGATGGGAACCTGAGGGGTAGCTCAAATCCAGAGCAGAAAGTCCCAGCATCAGCCCCTAATCTGTACTGGGCACATATTCACTTGCAGCATGGGATCCAGTGACATATTGATCCACTAGGGGATCTAATGATCTATTAACATAACTCCAGTGACCTCTTGACTCATGGCTTTGGACACATTGATCTATTAATACACTGTATTGAATGTAGTGATTCACATCACAGCTCCAGTGACCATTTAACTAAGCATGGGATCCAATGATCTTGTTTCCTACCCACCAGCCGGGCAGCAGAGAGCCCTAGCTGGGGACCCTTTGCGGAGGGTGGAGGGGAAAGAACACATTGGGGCTGGGGGAGGGGTCAAGAGCTCTTTGGAGCCGGGGTGATGATGACAGCCTATCAGAGCTGGTGGGGAGGAGGGAAGCCTATTGGAGTTGATGGGGAGGGGTGCAAGAGCCCATGGAAGCTTGGGGAGGCCAGAGCTCCACCCCCCACCATCGGAACTGAGGCCAGGGACTGGAGAGCTCAGCCGGTGGGAGACTGAAGAATTCCTTGGGATGTCAGGATGAGCGCTCCTGCTCCACCTGGCCCATAAGGATTTCTGGAAAAGACAGTTAGTGTGGAGCACAATTTAACTATAATTAAGTGCCTCCCCCTCCACAGTGGTAGATTCAGGTGCCCCAATGTCCCCTGCTGTAAAAAAGCCAGGGCATTTTCAAGGCATGTTGTACACCAAGTTCCCCGTATATCAGCCTTTAACCTGATACACTCGCACCATTGTGGAGACTTTAATAGAATGCCTTTATGGCCTCATAGAAACATAAAAAATAGGAGCAGGAGTAGGCCATTTGGCTCTTCAGGCCTGCTCTGTCATTCATTATGATCATGGCTGATCATCCAACTCAGTAACCTGTTCCCGCTTTCCCCCCATATCCTTTGATCCCTTTAGACCCAAGAGCTATATCTAACTCCTTTTTGAAAACATACAATGTTTTGGCCTCAACTTCTTTCTGTGGTAGCGAATTCCACAGGTTCACCATTCTCTGGGTGAAGAAATTTCTCCTCATCTCAGTCCTGAAAGGTTTACCCAGTATCCTTAGACTATGACCCCTGGTTCTGGACTCCCCACCATCGGTAACATCCTTCCTGCATCTACCCTGTCAAGTCCTGTTGGAATTTTATAGGTTTCTATGAGATCCCCCCTCACTCTTCTGAACTCCAGTGAATATAATTCCACTCGACTCAATCTCTCCTCATACGTCAGACCCGCCATCCCAGGAATCAGTCTGGTAAACCTTCGCTGCACTCCCTCTCTAGCAAGAACATCCTTCCTCAGATAAGGAGACCAAAATGGCACACAATATTCCAGGTGTGGCCTCACCAAGACCCTGTATAATTGCAGCAAGACATCCCTGCTCCTGTACTCAAATCCTCTTGCTATGAAGGCCAACATACCATTTGCCTTTTTTACCGCCTGTTGGACCTGCATGCATATCTTCAGCGACTGGTGTACGAGAACACCCAGGTCTTGCTGCATATTCCCTTCTCTCAGTTTATAGCCATTCAGATAACAATCTGCCTTCCTGTTTTTGCTACCAAAGTGGATAAACTCACACTTACCCACATTATATTGCATCTGCCATGCATTAGTCCACTCACTCAACTTGTCCAAATCACCCTGAAGCCTCTCTGCATCCTCCTCACAACTCATCCTCCCCCCAGTTTTGTGTCTTCTGCAAATGTGGAGATATTACATTTAGTTCCCTCATCTAAATCATTAATATATATTGTGAATAGCTGGGGTCCTAGCACCGATCCCTGCGGTACCCCACTAGTCACTGCCTGCCATTCGGAAAAAGACCCGTTTATTCCTACTCTTTGTTTCCTGTCCGCCAACCAATTTTCTATCCATCGCAATTCACTGCCCCCAATCCCATGCACTTTAATTTTATACGCTAATCTCTTATCTCGTTCCTCCCTATCTCTGTAATCTCCTCCAGCCTCATCACCCTACAAGCTATCTGTGCTCCTCTAATTCTGGCCTCTTGTCCATCCCCGATTTTAATCACTCCACCATTGTTGGCAATGCCTTCAGTTGCCTTGGCCCCAACCTCTGGAATTCCCTCCCGACACCTCTCCACCTCTCTTTCCTCCTGTAAGACACTTCTTAAAACCTACCTCTTTGACCAAGCTTTTGGTCATCTGATCTAATATCGCCTTACATGGCTTGGTCTCAGATTTGACTTTATAATGCTCCTGTGAAGCGCCTTCGAATGTTTTACTACTTTAAAAGCGTTATATAAATACAAGTAGTTGTTGTTGTATCAAACCCTTTTTTTTTCTTTGAGGAGAAAGAGACAGAGGAAGAGTGAGGCTGGCATTGGTAAATGGATTTTTACTCTGCATCCAACCCCTTTTTTTTTTACTCTGTATCTAACCCCGTACTGTACCTGTCCTGGGAGTGTTTGATAGGGACAGTGTAGAGGGAGCTTTACTCTGTATCTAGAAATGCTAGATGGTGATGGTATTGTTAATATCAAGACCATTGATTTGCAATGTGGGATCCAGTGATCTATGAATTTGAAGTATGGAATCCAATGATCAACTAGCATGTGATCCATGTGACCTATTTATTCACAGTATGTGGTCTAGTGATCTATTGATTCACAGCATGGGAATCCTGCGATCAATCAATTCACCAGGGGGTCCAATGATATCCTTACCCAGCACAGGATCAATGACCTGTTGACTCACAGCAGGGGATCCAGTAACCTATGGACTCATATCACAGGATCCAGTGACAGATTGACTTGCAGCAGGGTATCTAGTGACCAACTGATTTCCAACAGGAAATCCAGTGACCGATTGACTCACAGCACAGGATTTAGTGACCTCTTGTATTGAGTATGATTAAAGATATGTGCACTAACCTCTAACAGACTGTCCCCAACCAGGATGACTAGTAGTTGCTTCCCGCCTTCCTCTCGTATCAATGAGGCATTCTCCGATGCATACATACAGGTGAAATCAAACATGGCCACGTCAGGCTGGCCGTAATGATTCATGGCGAAGTCTAGACGTGGTAGCAGATGATTGGTGGAGAAACTGGCCGCCTCCGTCACATAGCGCAGCAGTGCTTCTTGATTCATGTTAGACCGGGAAAGCAGCTTCTCCGTGTCGGCGTAATCCTGCCATGAGAAAACAGGAAGATCATGCAGGATAGTCACCCAAGCCAGCTCAGAGCAGATGCATTCAAGTGAGAAGGACAGGAGTCCCTGTGACAATGGGACAATGCAGGAAAACGTCATCCAACTCCATGCTGACTACACCGGCACTGCAGTAAAACCTCATGTCATACTGACCAGACACTAAGGATAGAAACCTCTCACTTCTGCTATTAGCTTTGAGAATTTTTTTGCACCCTCTCTAATGCCTCTATATTCATAACATGGATACTAGATCTGTTCACAGTAGTCCAAGTGTAGTCTAACCTTGCATCAATACAGGTTTTACATAACTTCTCTGCTTTTCAATTCTATCCTTCTACAAATGAATCCCAGTGCCTTATTTGCAATTTTTATGGCCTTATTAACTTGCATCGTGACTTTTTATTTGTACTTCTATACCCGCAGATCTCTCTGTTCCTAAAGTCGCAGAATCATTATGCACAGGAGGAAGCCATTCTGCCCATTGAGTCCATGCTGGCTCTCTGTAGAGCAATCCAATCATTATCATTCCCCTGCTTTATCTCTGTTGCCATGCAAATTTGTTTCTCTCAAATGCCCATCCAGCTTCCTTTCCTCTACCACATTTAGAAACTTATTTTCCAAGGGGTATGTGGCCTTCTTATTCTTTCTATAAAAATGTCCTACCTCACAATTACCCATGTTGGATTTAATTTGCCAATTGTGCGCTCATTCTGCAAAGTTATTAATGTCTTTTTGTATTTTGTTGTAGCCTTCCTCAGTGTTAACTATACCCACAGTTTGGTCATAGAATCATAGGAAATAGAAGCAGGAGTAGGCCATTCAGCCTGTCAAGCCTGCTCCGCCACATTTCCCCACCATCCCCATATCCCTTGATGTCATTAGTATCCAGAAATCTATCCATTTCTGTCTTGAACATTTTCAGTGATTGAGCTTCCACAGCCCTCTTGGTTGAGAATTCCACAGATTCACCATCCTCTGAGTAAAGAAATTCCTCATCATCTCAGTCTTAAATGGCCTACCCCTTATTCTGAGACTGTGTCCCCTGGTTCTAGACTCACCAGCCAGAGGAAACATCCTATCCACACCTACCCTATCATGTCCTGTTAAAATGTTGTAAGTTTCAATGCAATCACCTCTCATTCTTCAAAACTAGCAAATACAGGCCCAGTCTCCACAATCTCTCTTCATAGGACAATCCCTCCATCCCAGGAATCAGTCTGGTGAACCTTCATTGCACTCCCTCTATGGCAAGTATATCCTTCCTTAGGTAAGGATGCCAAAACTGTGCACAATACTTCAGGTGTTCTCACCAAGGCTTTATACAATTGCAGCAAGACTTACTCCTGTACTCAAATCCTCTTGCAATGAAGGCCAACATACCATTCGCCACCCTAATTGCTTGCTGCACCTGCCTGCTAGCTTTTAATGGCTCATGAACGAGGACATCCAGGTCTCTTTGGACATCAACACTTCCCAACCTCTCACCATCTAAGAAATACTCTGCCTTCCTTTTTTTTCTACCAAAGTGGATCATTTCACACTTCATATTATATTCCATCTGCCATGTTCTTGCCCACTCACTTAGCCTGTCCAAATCCCCCTGAAGCCCCCTTGCATCCTCCTCACAAATTACATCCCCACATAGTTTTGTGTCATCAGCAAATTTGGAAATATTACATTTGGTCCCCACATCCAAATCATTTCGCCTGTATGCTTCCAGCTAGCTTGCATTCGTAATCTCTTTTTCCTTCCTTTATCAGTTTCTTGGTCCTCCTTTGTTGGGTTCTAAATTGCTGTCAATCCTCAGGCTTACCATTTTTTCTGGCGACTTTATAAGCCACTTCCTTTGACCTAATGCAATCTTTAACTTCTTTTGTTCGCCACAGTTGATTCACCTTTCCTGTTGGGTTTTTGTGTTTTAGAGGAATGTATATTTGTTGTAGACAATGTAATACTTCTTTAAATACAAGTTATTGCCTATCTACCATCAAATATTTCAATGTATTTTCCCAAACCATCATAGGCAACTTGCCCCTCATACCTTCATATTTTCCTTTGTTCAGATTTAAGACCCTTGTTTCAGAATGAACTTTATCTCTTTCAAACTTAATGTAAAATTCTATCATATTGTGGTCACTATTTCTTAATGACTCCTTTACAGCAAGGTTATTAATTAGCCCTTTCTCATTACATAATATTAAATCTAAAATAGTCCGATCCCCAGTTGGTTCTTCAACATACTGCTCCAGAAACCCAACTCGTACACACTCAGGAATTCATCCTCCACAGCATTAGTGCTAATCAGGTTTACCCAATCTATATGTAAATTGAAGTTGCCCGTTATTACTGTATTCCCCATGTTGCATGCAGCTCTAATGTTCTGATTTATATTGTGCCCAACATTACCACTACAGTTTGGTGGCCTATAAACAACTCCCAATGTTTGCTGCCCCTTTCTGTTTCTTAGCTCCGCCCAAACTGATTCTATATCGTGCTCCTTCAATCAAAGATCCTCTCTCACTAATGTATTGATCCCGTCCCTTATTAACAGCGATACCCCACCTCCTTTTCCCCTCCACCTATCCTTCCTAAATGACTAATATCCCTGGTCACCCCATGTACAGTATTGGTCTCCTTATTTAAGGAAGGATGTAAATGCAATGGAAGCAGTTCGGAGAAGGTTTACTAGACTAATAACTGTAATGTTGTCTTATGAGGAAAGGTTGGACAGGCTAGGCTTGATTCCACTGGAATTCAGAAGAGTAAAAGGCAACTTGATTGAAGCATATAAGATCCTGAGGGGTCTTGACAGAGTGAATGTGGAAAGGATGTTTCCTCTTGTGGGAGAATCTAGAACTAAGAGTCACTGTTTAAAAATAAGGGGTCGCCCATTTAAGACAGATGAGAATTTTTTTCTCTGAGGGTTGTGAGTCTTTGGAACTCTCTTCCTCAAAAGGTGGTGGAAGCTGAGTCCTTGAATATTTTTAAGGCAGAGGTAGATAGATTCTTGATAAGCAAGGGGGTGAAAGGTTATTGGGGGTAGGCAGGAATGTAGAGTTGAAGTCACAATCAGATCAGCCATGATCTTATTGAATGGTAGAGCAGACCCAAGGGGCCGAGTGGCCTACTCCTGCTCCTAATTTGTATGTATGTTCACCCTGTAACTATGTCTTCGTAATGGTAATTAAATCATACCTATTTACCTCTATTTGTGCCTTCATCTCACCCGCCTTCCAATATTGCTTACTACTTTTCTACTTCCTGGTACCCATTTTGCTTTCTTCCAATCTGAGTTTCCTCTTAGGTTCCCATCCCACTGCCAAGTTGGTTTAAACCCTCCCCAACAGCACTAACAAATCTCCCTGCAAGGATGTTAGCTCTGGTCCTGTTAAGGTGTAGCCCGTCCATCTTGTACAGGTCCCACCTTCTCCAGAAGCGGTCGCAATGCCTCAGAAATCTGATGCCCTCCCTCCTGCACCAATTCTCCAGCCACGTGTTTAATTGTTTAATCCTTCTATTCCTATGCTCACTAGCACATGGCACTGGGAGGAATCCTGAGATTACTGCTTATGAGGTCCTGCTTTTTAATTGCTTTCCTAACTCCCTAAACTCTGCTTTCAGGACTTCATCCCTTTTCTTACCTATGTAATTGGTACCAATGTGGACCAAGACCTCCAGCTGTGTGCCCTCCCCCAGAAGAATGTCCTGCAGCCGTTCTGTGACATCCTTGCCCCTGGCACCAGGAAGGCAACACACCATCCTGAAGTTACGTCTGCGGCCGCTGGAATGTCTGTCTGTTCTTCTAACTAACGAATTCCCCCATCACTACTGCCCTTCCACTCATCCTCAAAATGTGAAATTGTACTTCTGATTCTCCAGCCCAAATTGTTGATGTAAATTGATGTGGTCCCAGCACTGCTCCTTATGGAACATTACTTCCCTGTTTTGTCAATCTGAGTAACTACTCTTAATCCCTACTCTCTTTTGAAAGAAGCTTTATATCCATTCTGCTACTGGTCTTCTGACTCCTCGTGCTCTGACATTAGTCATGAGTCCACTATGTGGTTAGTTATTGAAGGCCTTCTGTAAATCCAAACATATTATGTCTACTTACATTATCCTTGTTACCCTCATCTGTTACTACTTCAAAGAATTCAATAAGGTTGGTCAAGCATGACCTTCCCTTTTGAGATTTGTGCTGGCAGCTCTGTTATATTCTCAAATTTTAGATCTCTTTCTTTCCTATCACTGATGTTAAGCTAACTGGTCGATAGTTCCCTGGATTCTATCTCCCTCTTTGAAATTTGCAATGCAATGAGATACAGGCTGGGATGTAATTGAAGGATTTGAGGAATTTATATGCAGAATAACAGACACCTGGGAGTGAGCTGTTGGTTGGAATCTAATCAAGAGGGTTGTGCGGGTTGTGCTGTGTTTAGCTTCCAGTGCCGCCACACGGAGGCTGAGGGTGTTGCTTTATTTACCTGTAAAATCACTCCCTTGTCCAGAAGGCTCTGCTTCTTGGCAGTCATGACAAAGTAGTGTGTGTCATCTTTGTAGTAAACAATGTTTTCTAAATCTACACCTGTCAGAAAATAACAGCAGCAAATTAAACATGGCACCAGCAGAACTAGTTAAACTGTTCAAATTCAACCACAAGCCCACTCCTCAGTCACACAAACCTAATCAATGAGACTGTGCCTCACAGCAAATCTCTCAGCCAGAACAACAGGACATCACGGGAGTCAAAGGCTCCTCTGATCAACACTCACTCACAGACCCATGTAAGTACAAGAATCACAGAGACAGCCTGATTGAGTGAGTGACTGAGCGGATACAGTTCAATGTGGGGAGCTGTGTGGATCTGAGAAATACAAATTGGAATATTTTCTTAATGGTGAGAAGCTAGGAGCTGTGGAGGAACAGAGAGGTTTAGGGGTCCAAGTACAGAAATCACTAAAAGCTAGTGATCAGGTGCAAAACTAATTTAAAAGGCTAATGGAATGTTGGTCTTTATCAGAATACAAACCGGTGGAAGTGATGTTAGTTATACAGAGCTCTGGTCAGACCCATCTGGCATACTGCATTCAGCTCTGGGCACTGCACCACAAGAAGGAAATATTGGCCTTATAGGGGTGCAGCGCAGATCCAGCAGTTATACTGAGAGTTAGAGGGTGAAATGATTAGGATGTAGTCCCTCGAGTATAGAAGATTAAAGGGTGATCCAATTCAGATATTTATAGTAATTCTGTGATTTCATAGGATAGATAGAGAGAAACTATTTCCTCTGGTGAAGGGAATCCAGGACATGGGGGCACAGTCTTAAAATTAGAGCTAGGCTGTTCAGGGGTAACGTCAGGAAGTGCTTCTTCACACAAAGGTAATGGAAATCTGGAACTCTGTCCCGCAACAGGCCATGGATGCTGAGGGTCAACTGGAGCTTTCAAGACTGAGATCAATTGAATGCAAACCTGTGGCTTCCCGCAGGTCCTGGAAAAACTTCTGGTTGAAGATGAAGGCGACGCCACTGATCTCCTGGGCCTGGGCCTCCTCACGTGTGTGCCGGTTGATGAAGTTGGCAGTGATAGCAATTGCCAGTTTCCCTCGGAACTCCTTCCTCCGAAATCCTTGAACAGAAACACAGTTACTTAGGAGCTGAGGCATCTGCTGCACTCAAGTCTTATTCACCGTTAGTAGCTTGGCAGGGGAATCGGCACCAGGATGTAGCATTAGAAAGGGGAAAAATGGTGCACAAAGGATTAGGAGAGCCAGATAGTCCAGAGTAAGAAATGGTCTGATATTATGTGGCATCAGGCTAAGAGATACAAAAGAGTCTAAGTTAATTACAGTGAATATATGTAAGCGCACAAAGCATGGTAAATAGTGTTGGTGAGCTGCAGGTGTAGATAGGGCTTTAAACCAAATAGAGGGTGGGAGAGGTCACGTGAGGGGAAATTTAAAAAGTTAACAAGAAAGGACAAGGTAATAGTGCAGGGCAGTGATACAAATAATGATAACCAGAGTGTGGCAGGAAGGGACAGAGCGTACAAACATAAGAGTGCACCTGAAAATAAGGTCAGATTAACGAAAAATGGTTAAAAGATAAAATTAAAGGCTCTTTATCTGAATGTACACATTTATAACAAGATGGATTAAATGATAGCACAAACAGAAATAAATGAGTATGATACGATAGCCATTACAGAGACGTGGTTGCAAGGTGACCAAGGCTGGGAACTGGATATTCAAGGGTATTTGACATTTTGAAATAATAGGAAGAAAGGAAAAGGTGGAGTAGCTCGTTATTAAAGCATGAGATCAGTACTGTAGTGAGAAATGATCTTTGCTCGAACGATCAAGATGTAGAATCAGTTTGGGTGGAGATAAGGAATAGCAAAGGTGGGAGTAGTCTATAGGCCTAACAGTAGCAACATTGTAGGACAAGGTATAAATCAAGAAATAATGTGGGCTCGTAAGAACAGTACTGCAATAATCATGGGTGACTTTAATCTTCATATAGATTGGACAAATCAAATTGGCAAAGGTAGCTTTGAGGACGAGTTCATAGGACTGAATTTTATCGGTCCTCTGAAATGGGTTTGAGGTGGGGGGCCCACAGCATTGCCTCCCAGTGCAATGCAATTTTATTGGGGCAGGTTAGACCGACCACAGCCTTCCCACCCAGAGGTCAATTGAAGTCCTTACTTATCTTGGATCTGGAGTCCAGCATTGAGCTTGTGTCCAAGACCTCTGCAGTACCGGCAGAAGCCACTGCTCCCGGTGGTGCTGCCGACACCACTGAGCTACCAGCCCTATGATTGGCCAGCAGCTCTTGGAGACAGGATCCCCATCTTTAAAGGGATGGGAATCCTGGTGCCAGCCTGTTTATTAGCCTGGCACCAAAGAATTGCTCCAGGGGGCGGGGGGGGGGGTGCTCCAGCTGGCCGAGGCAGGATTCTCCCCACCGTTTCGGCCAGGAGCCCCACTGTGGTCACAAAATACAGCCCACAGAGTGTATTTGGGACAGTTTCTTAGACCAATATATTCTGGAAACAACCAGGGAACAGGCTGTTTTAGACTTGGTAATGTCATGCTAGGCCCCCAACTGCCAAGAATGCGGAACATTATTTTTGTCATGAACATTGATTTTAAACTGTTACTGGAGTGAAGAAAGCACTTGTTAAACAGATCAGCCGTGGCTGGAAAAGACATTTGCATATTAATAGACAGTGCTTGGAAGGACAAAGGACCATTCCCTGACACATTCAACCCACAATGGACCTTGATCACCAGGTATTGTGTGTAAGAGGAGCATTCCAGAGACTGCTAAGGTGTTACAATCCAAGACGTGGTCAAACCAGTTAGTCATATGACTAACCTGCTAAGCAACCTGGTTTTTCTGAATTGTACAAACAGTTTGAACCGAGAGTGTCTGTTTGCTCCTGGACTGAGAAGATCTCTCCAGTCTGCTCCCATCTCTTTCTCACAAGCCTCTGAATCCACTGAAGACACATGAACCCCAAGAGAGAAAAGTCTCCTACAGCGAACTGGGCCCCAACAAAAAGCAAGATCTGCCTACAATCAAGGACTCTACAGTGAGCTCGAAGAACCATAACAAAAACTCTTCAGATATTGCCCTCAAACTTTTCCACTTTGTTTTTCTTCTGCTCATTTCTGTCTCTATTTGCATGTGTGTATCACAGATGCATGCTGGCGTGGGTACGTTGTGTATCCGTAGGCATCAACTGAATTAGAGTTTAAGTTCAAGTTTAATAAATTTCAACTTTTTTTCTTTAAACCTAAGAAAACCTATTTGTGCTGGTTTCTTTGCCTTATAATTGGAAAGCGGTGAACAAGGATTCACCACGCAGGTGCTAATAGTCCCAGCCGATTGAAAAACTGCAAATGTAACATCTCTGTTCAAGAAAGGAGGGAGACAGAAAGTAGGAAACTATTGGCCAGTTAGCCTTACATCTGTCACTGGGAAAATGCTGGAATCCACCATTAAGGAAGTAGTAGCAGGACATTTAGAAAATCATAATACAATCAGGCAGAGTCAACATGGTTTTATGAAAGGGAAATCATGTTTGACAAATTTATTAGAGTTCTCTGAGATTGTAAAGAGCAGGGTGGATAAAGGGGAACCAGTAGATCTAGTGTATTTGAATTTACAAAAAGCATTTGATAAGGTTCCGCATAAATAGTTATTGCACAAGTGTTGGGGGTAATATATTAGCATGGATAGAGGATTGGCTAACTAACAAAATAGAGAGTCAGGATAAATGGGTCATTTTCAGGTTGGCAAACTGTAACTAATGAGGAGCCACAGGGATCAGTGCTGGGGCCTCAACTATTTACAACCTATATTAATGACTTGGGTGAAGGGACGAAGTGTATTGTAACCAAATTTGCTGACAATACAAAGATAGGTGGGAAAGCAAGTTGGGAGGAGGGCACAGAGTCTGCAAAGGAATATAGATAGATTGAGTGAGTGGGCAAACATTTGGCAGACAGAGGATAATGTGGGAAAATGTGAGGTTATCCACTATGGTAGGAAGAATAGAAAAGCAAAATATTATTTAAATGGACACAAACTGCAGAATGCTGTGGTACAGAGGGACCTGAGTGTCCTCGTACATGAATCACCAAAGATGATACAGGCACAGCATGTAATTAGGAAGGCAAATGGAATGTTGGCCACTATTGCAAAGGGAATGGAGTACAAAAGTAGATAAATCTTGCTGCAACTGTACAGGGTGTTGGTGAGACTGCACCTAGAGTATTGTGTATAGTTTTGGTCTCCTTATTTATGGAGGGATAGACTTGCATTGGAAGCAGTTCCGAGAAGGTTCACTAGGTTGATTCCTGGGATGAAGGAGTTGTCTTATGAAGAAAGTTTGAGCAGCTTGGAGGTATACTCATTGGTGTTTCAAAGAATAAGAACAAGATTGAGGGGGTTTGACAGGGTAGGATGTTTCACCTTATGGGGGAATCTGGAACTAGGGGTCATAGTTTCAAAATCAGGGGAGCAATTTCATCTCTCAGAGGGTCGTGAATCTTTGGAATTTTCTATCGCAGAGAGCAGTGGAGGCTGGGTCATTGAATATATTCAAGACTGAGATACATTGAACTGTAGGGGAGTGAAGGGTTATGAAGAGCAGGCAGGAAAATGGAGTTGAGGCAAAGATTAGATCAGCCAGGATCTTACTGAATAGCAGAGCAGGCGGGAGGGGCTGAATGGCCTATTCCTGCTCCTATTTCTTCAGTTCTTATGTAAATAGCCACAAGGGAATATGACATCATGGGATAACAAAGACCTGGCTCGAAAAAGGGCAGGACTGGATACTAAATATCCCTGGATACAAGGTGCTCAGGAAAGAGAGGGGAGGAAGGAAAGGGGGAGGGGTGGCAGTATTGATTAATACTGGAGAGAGAGAATGTCCTAGAGGGGTCAAGGACAGAATCTATTTGGTGAGAGTTAAGAAACAGCAGATGTACTATTACACTTCTGGGTGTATTTTACAGGCCACCAACTAGTTGGAAAGATATAGAGGAGCAAATTTGAAAGAAAAGTAGAGAGATACAAGAATTATAGAGCAGTTATAATGGGGGACTTTAATTATTCTTATATGGATTGGGATAGTAATAGTGTAAAGGACAGAGAGGGGAAGAGTTTCTGAAGTGTGCTCGAGAATTTTCCACATCATTATGTTTCTAGTCCAATGAGGAAGGAGTCATTGCAGTGTTGAAAAGGGAGGATGTCCTTGAAGGGGCAAGGACAGAATCCATTTGGTTAGAGTTGAGGAATAAAACGGGTATGATCACACTACTAGGAGTATTCTGTAGGCCTCCAAATAGTGAGAGAGGGAGGAGCAAATCTGCAGGGAAATCAGAGATGCACAAGAACTATAGAGTGGTGATATTGGGGGACTTTAATTACCCAAATAATTCTAGAGTAAAGGGTAAGGAGGGGGATGAATTTCTGAAATGTGTTCAGGAGAACTTCCTTGATTAATAGGGTCTCAGCCCAGTGAAAGGAGGCATTGCTGGATCTGGTGCTAGGAAATGAGGTGGGCCAAATGGACCAAGTGTCTGTTGGGGAGCACTTGGATAAGAGTGATCATTGTATCATAAGGACAAAAATAAGGTAGAACGTCTAGATTGGAAGAGAGCTAATTTCAATGCAATGAGAAGGGATCTAGCCAGGGTAGAATGGAACCAAAGCCTGACGGGAAGAGCTGTATCAGAACAATGGGTTATCTTTAAGGAAGAGATGCTTCAGGTGCAGGCTAGGAACATTCCAACAAGGGTGAAAGGTAAGGGAACTGAGGACAAGGCTCCTTGAATGACAAGGAAGATAGAGGTTATGACAAAACAAAAAAAGAGGGTTTATGCTGCATGTCAGGTGATTTCTTCAAGTGAAAATCAGGCCATAAACAATAAGTTGAGAGGGGAGGTGAAGAGAACAATTAGACTGGCAAAGAGAGAATGTGAGAATAGAATGGCAGTCAATATAAAAGGGAACCCAAAAATCTTCTATCGGCATGTAAATAGTAAACGGGTAGTAAGAGATGAAGTGGAGCCTATTCAATGCAAAGAGGGTATTATGTACCTAGAGGCACATGGCAAGGCTAACATACTTAATGAGTACAGAAAGTGCCGGAAATAGTCAGCAGGCAGTGTTCACAGAAGAAATGAAATCTGACAAACTATCGATGGAAGTGGATGGAGTGGAGGCTATGGAAGGGAAAAAATTGAGAGGGGGGAGATACTAAAAAGGTTGACTATGCTTAGGACAGATAAGTCACATGGTCTGGATGGCTTGTATCCCAGGTTGCTAAAGGAAGTGAGGATGAATATAGCGGAAGGGCTTGCCATAATCTTCCAATCTTCCCTAGATATGGGAGAGGTGCCAAAGGATTGGAGAGTGGCAAATGTGACACCCTTATTCAAGAAAGGATATAAGAACAGTCCTAGCGAGTACAGGCCAGTTAGTTTAACATCAGTGGTGGGTAAGGTTTTAGAAACAATAATCAGGGGGAAAAAAATCAACATACAATTGGAGAGGTTTGAGTTAATTAAGTATAGACAGTATGGATTTGTAAAAGGCAGATCATGCTTGACTAATTTGACTAATTTCAATTTTGGAAAGAGTGAAAATAGATAAGTCCCCTGGGCCAGATGGGATTTATCCTAGGATTCTCTGGGAAGCCAGGGAGGAGATTGCAGAGCCGTTGTTGTTGATCTTTATGTTGTCATTGTCGACAGGAGTAGTGCCGGAAGACTGGAGGATAGCAAATGTTGTCCCCTTGTTCAAGAAGGGGAGTAGAGACAGCCCTGGTAATTATAGACCTGTGAACCTTACTTCGGTTGTGGGTAAAATGTTGGAAAAGGTTATAAGAGATAGGATTTATAATCATCTTGAAAAGAATAAGTTCATTTGCGCTGTAATGATCTATGTTCTATGTTCTATGATAGTCAGCACGGTTTTGTGAAAGGTAGGTCGTGCCTCACAAACCTTATTGAGTTTTTCGAGAAGGTGACCAAACAGGTGGATGAGGGTAAAGCCGTGGATGTGGTGTATATGGATTTCAGTAAGGCGTTTGATAAGGTTCCCCACGGTAGGCTATTGCAGAAAATACGGAAGTATGGGGTTGAAGGTGATTTAGAGCTTTTGGATCAGAAATTGGCTAGCTGAAAGAAGACAGAGGGTGGTGGTTGATGGCAAATGTTCATCCTGGAGTTTAGTTACTAGTGGTGTACCGCAAGGTTCTGTTTTGGGGCCACTGCTGTTTGTCATTTTTATAAATGACCTGGATGAGGGTGTAGAAGGGTGGGTTAGTAAATTTGCGGATGACACGAAGGTCGGTGGAGTTGTGGATAGTGTTGAAGGGTGTTGTAGGGTACAGAGGGACATAGATAGGCTGCAGAGCTGGGCTGAGAGATGGCAAATGGAGTTTAATGCGGAGAAGTGTGAGGTGATTCACTTTGGAAGGAGTAACAGGAATGCAGAGTACTGGGCTAATGGGAAGATTCTTGGTAGTGTTGATGAGCAGAGAGATCTTGGTGTCCAGGTACATAAATCCCTGAAAGTTGCTACCCAGGTTAATAGGGCTGTTAAGAAGGCATATGGTGTGTTAGCTTTTATTAGTAGGGGGATCGAGTTTCGGAGCCACGAGGTCATGATGCAGCTGTACAAAACTCTGGTGAGGCCGCACCTTGAGTATTGCGTGCAGTTCTGGTCACCGCATTATAGGAAGGATGTGGAAGCTTTGGAAAGGGTGCAGAGGAGATTTACTAGGATGTTGCCTGGTATGGAGGGAAGGTCTTACGAGGAAAGGCTGAGGGACTTGGGGTTGTTTTCATTAGAGAGAAGGAGGAGGAGAGGTGACTTAATAGAGACATACAAGATAATCAGAGGGTTAGATCGGGTGGATAGTGAGAGTCTTTTTCCTCGGATGATGATGGCAAACACGAGGGGATATAGCTTTAAGTTGAGGGGTGAAAGATATAGGACAGATGTCAGAGGTAGTTTCTTTACTCAGAGAGTAGTAGGGGCGTGGAACGCCCTGCCTGCAACAGTAGTAGACTCGCCAACTTTAAGGGCATTTAAGTGGTCATTGGATAGACATATGGATGAAAATGGAATAGTGTAGGTCAGATGGTCGGCGCAACATCGAGGGCCGAAGGGCCTGTACTGCGCTGTAATGTTCTAATTCTAATTCTAATTCTAATTCTAATTCTAATCTAATTGAATTTTTTGATGAAGTAACAGAGAAGGTTGATGAAGAGAATGCGGTGGATGTTGTTTATATGGATCTTAAGAAAGTATTTGATAAGGTGCCACATAAAAGGCTGGTTAACAAAATTGAGGCTCATGGAATAGGAGGGTCAGTGTCCAAATGGACAAAAAAGTGGCTTAAGGGCAGAGAACAGCAAGTCATGGTAAATGGTTGTTTATCAGACTGGAGGATGGTAGACCATTGCTTTTTTTGCTCTATATAAATGACTTGGATCTTGGAATACAGAGTAGAATTTTAAAATTTGCCGATGACACCAAACTTGGGTGTGGCAAACAGTGAGGATGATGCAAACCACCTGCAACATGACATGGAAACGCTAGCAGAATGGGCAGACAAATGGCAGATGAAATTTAATACAGAGAAGTGTGAGGTGATGAATTTTGGTAGAAGGAATGGGGTGAGGCAATATAGACTTAATAGCACAGTTCTAAAGAGTGCGCAGGA
Organism: Heterodontus francisci; assembly: GCF_036365525.1. NCBI lineage: Eukaryota > Metazoa > Chordata > Chondrichthyes > Heterodontiformes > Heterodontidae > Heterodontus > Heterodontus francisci. Next base: position 87,005,867 of record NC_090388.1, on the reverse strand, counting down.
ACAGAGGGATCTGGGGGTGCTTGTGCATCGATCTTTGAAGGTGGCAGGACATGTTGAGAGACTGGTTCGTAAAGCATATGGGATCTTGGGCTTCATAAATAGAGGTATTGAGTACAAAAACAGGGACGTTACGTTGAACCTTTATAAAGCTCTGATTAGGTCCCAAGTTCCCAACTAGAGTATTGCATCCAGTTCCGATCATCACGCTTTAGGAAGGATGTGAGGGTCCTTGAGAGGGTGCAGAGGAGATTTACCAGAATAGTTCCAGAGATGGGGGACTTTAGTTACAAGGTTAGGTTGGAAAAGTTGCCTTTTCCTCCTTGCAGCAAAGGAGATTGAGGGGAGATTTAATAGAAGTATAAAAGATTATGACAGGCATAAACAAGGAAAATCTTCCTATAAGTAATGGTGCAAGGACTAGGGGACACAAATTGAAGGTTTTGGGCAAGAGATGCAGGGGGAATGTGATAAAGAATTTTTTTACTCAGGTAATGACCTGGAACTCACTGCCCACAAGAGTGGTGGAAGCAGAGACAATCAATGATTTTGAAAGGAAACTGGATGATCACTTGAAGGAAATAGACTTGCAGGGCTACGGGGATCGAGCGGGGGAGTCGGACTGACTGAAAACCTCTGTGGAGAGCCAGCATGGACTCGATGGGCCAAATGACATCCTTCTATGCCATAAATGACTCTATGCCGGCTCTGGCCCTGGGGAATGAGGTGGGACAAGTGGTCAGTAGGGGAACGTTTAGGGAAGAATAATCATAGTATCATAAGGTTCAGGTTAGCTATTGAAAAGGACAAGGAGCAATCCAGAGTAAAAATAATTAATTGGGGGAGAGCCAACACCAATGGGGTGAAAACAAATTTTTTTAATTTGTTCATGGGATGTGAACATCACTGGCACAGCCTGCATTTATTGCCCATCCCTCATTGCCCTCGAAGGTGGTGATGAGCCACCTACAACTGAAGGTTGCTGGCCATTTCAGAGTCAACTACATTGGTGTGAATCCAAGGTCAAATGTAGGCCAGACTGGGTAAGGACTGCATATTTCCTCTCCTGAGGGACAGTAGTAAACAAGATGGGTTTTTATCACAATCCAATAGTTTCATTATCATTATTAATGAGACTGGCATTTTAATAGATTTATTAATTAATTGAACTTAGATTCCCTCAGCTGCCCTGGTGAGATCTGAACTCCTGTCTCCGGAGCATGAGTCTGGGCCTCTGGATTGCTAGTCCAGAAATATTACATCATGCTACCGTCCCCTCTGTTTATTTATTTATTTTATTTAGAGATACAGCACTGAAACAGGCCCTTCGGCCCACCGAGTCTGTGCCAACCAACAACCACCAATTTATACAGTAATCCCATATTCCCTATCACCTACCTACACTAGGAGCAATTTACAATGGCCAATTTACCTATCACCTGCAAGTCTTTGGCGGTGGGAGGAAACCGGAGCACCCGGTGAAAACCCACGCGGTCACAGGGAGAACTTGCAAACTCCGCACAGGCAGCACCCAGAATTGAACCCGGGTCGCTGGAGCTGTGAGGCTGCGGTGCTAACCACTGCGCCACTGTGTCATATTGGGAAGTGTGAAGACCCTAAACAATGGGAACCACTCTGAACTTATTGATGGAGATGGTATGTCTGCAGCTGTGTCCATCAGGGGTTTAAATTATTCATATGATTTCCCAGAACAAAGAGAAGATTTAAAGTTCAAGAATCTCTTGAGTGCTTACAGAGACAGAGTAAGAGAGGTGAGAGCCATAACACCGCAGCTGACTTGTTTAGTTGGGCAGTTGGAACCAGAAGAACCATTATTAACAATATTAATTATTCATATGGGTATCAGGAATCAAAGAGAAGATTTCGGAGTTAGAAATAATTAGTTTAAATTGCTATTGGGACATCCCATATGCACTACATTGCGATGGAGATAAATGTTGTCGGGAGATGTCTTTTGGGTTAGTTTTTTTGGGTGTTTGCAGACTCAATCAGTTGGCTTTTAGAAAGCTGTTGGACTCAGAAACAGAGAAGCTATGAGGATCCAGGGGTGTTTCTGTTTTGATACAGGCCTGTGCTCAAGCTGGGAAATACAGATTTGGGGGGGGAGTGGGGGTGTTCTCATACCTCGGAAGATAGTGGAGAAAATAAGGAATCAAAGCGAATTCCTAAGAGCTGTGGAACACTTTGGGTTAGTCCCGGGAGAAGTAAACAAACAACCAAGATCCTGTAAAGTATAGGGGACTCGGGGTAGAAGTAAAAGTCAAACGGGAGTGTTCTGTTAAGATTTAAAATTTTAAATATAAATGTCTCAAATTGTAGTGTTAAGTTAGTAGTGTTTTCCTTTATTTAATTTTTGTACAGTAAAGTTTTTGTTAAAAACATGAAATCCTGTGGCGTATTCTTTCAGAAAGAACTGGGAATTCGACTTTCTCTTTTCAAAAGTTAACGGTGCCTAACGGGATTGTAACAATCTACAAGGGAGTAAAGAGTTATGAAAGGGAGGCAGGAAAGTGGAGTTGAGGCCACAATCAGATCAGCCACGATATTACTGAATGGCAGAGCAGACTGAGGGACTGAATGGCCTACTCCTGCACCTGTTTCTTATGTTGTAATACACGCACATCCCATCACCCCTGCCCTTTGCATTCCGTTTACCTTCCAGTGTGTTCCTTCGGCCGTCTGCACCAATCACAACATCGAACTCAAACTGTGTCACTTTGTTGCTCGGAGGATTAATTTCTGCTTTCCAGCCGGAATCTGTAATCAGAAGCAGGTCCATCTATTGATAAAGAACATGAATGGCCTTTCTTCTTGCTGGCTAAATCATCCAAGGGCCCAACAATGATGCCAGTTCTCAGGACTGGGTTCACTAATGGCCTAGGCGAAATGCTGACTCAGGGTCACTTGTTGAAGCAACAACACTCATGCACGGGTATCACGGATCCTCATAATCTGCTCGACAGTCACTTTCCAGAGCGCTAACAGCTGTATTGTTATTGGAAAATGTTTGCCAGCAGAAGCCCCGGTGTGATTGGTGTCTTTCCCATTATCACATGTTAAGAGGAAAAATGTTAAAAATGGAGAAAATGCTAGAGTCCATTATAAAAGATGTAATAGCAGAGCACTTCGAAAAGAATGACAGGATCGGACAAAGTCAACATGAATTTACGAAAGGGAAATCATGCTTGGCAAATCTACTGGAATTTTTTGAGGATGTAACTAATAGAATAGATAAGGGACAACCAGTAGATGCGATGCATTTGGACTTTCAGAAGGCTTAGCGTGCAAAATTAAAGCACATGGGATTGGGGGTAAGGTACTGTCATGTATAGAGAACTGGTTGGCAGACAGGAAACAAAGCGTAGGAATAAACGGGTCTTTTTCAGAGTGGCAGGCAGTGACTAGTGGGGTACAGCAGGGATCAGTGCTAGGACCCCAGCTATTCACAATATATATTAATGATATAGATGAAGGAATTAAATGTAATATATCCAAGTTTGCGGACGACACAAAGCTGGGTGGGAGTGTGAGCTGTGAGGAGGATGCAGAGAAGCTCCAGTGTGATTTGGACAGGTTGAGTGAGTGGGCATATACATGGCAGATGCAGTATAATGTGGATAAATGTGAGGTTATCCACTTTGGTGGCAAAAACAGAAAGGCAGATTATTATCTGAACAGCGATATATTGAGAAAGGGGGAGGTGCAGCGAGACTTGGGTGTCCTTGTGCATCAGTCGCTGAAAGTAAGCAAGCAGGAACAGCAGGCAGTTAAGAAGGCAAATTGTACATTGGCCTTCACAGCGAGAGGATTTGAGTACAGGAGCAAGGATGTCTTGCTGCAATTATACAAGGCCTTGGTGAGACCACATCTGGAGTATTGTGTGCAGTTTTAGTCTCTTTATCTGAGGAAGGATGTTCTTGCTATGGAGGGAGTGCAATGAATGTTCACCAGACTGATTCCTGTGATGGCAGAACTGACGTATGAAGAGAGATTGGTTGGATTAGGCTTGTATTCGCTAGAGTTTAGAAGAATGAGAGGGGATCTCATAGAAACCTACACCATTCTAACAGGACTGGACAGACTAGATACAGGAAGGATGTTCCCGATGGTGGGGCAGTCCAGGACCAGGGGTCACAGTCTAAGGATAAGGGATAAGCCATTTAGGACTGAGATGAGGAGGGATTTCTTCACCCAGAGCGTGGTGAATCTGTGGAATTCTCTACCACAGAAAGCAGTTGAGGCCAAATCATTAAATAGATTCAAGAAAGAGTTAGATATAGTTCTTAGGGCTAAAGGAATCAAGGGATACAGGGAGAAAGCGGGAACAGGTTACTGAGTTTGGATGATCAGCCATTATTGTATTGAATGGTGCAGCAGGCTCGAAGGGCTGAATGGCCTAGTCCTGCTCCTATTTTCTATGTTTCTAAAAGATGTGTGGATCCCGGTTACAGTAAGAACAGTGGTTTCTCAGAACCACAAGACACCTTCTGATTAATGCGGGTTCCTATTTGAGATGTTATAAATATTTTAACATAAACTCACATAATCAAGGCACAGTTAATGAAATATGAATTGGATGATTAGATTAGATTAGATTAGAGATACAGCACTGAAACAGGCCCTTCGGCCCACCGAGTCTGTGCCGACCATCAACCACCCATTTATACTAATCCTACACTAATCTCATATTCCTACCAAACATCCCCACCTGCCCCTGTATTTCCCTACCACCTACCTATTCTAGTGACAATTTATAATGGCCAATTTACCTATCAACCTGCAAGTCTTTTGGCTTGTGGGAGGAAACCGGAGCACCCGGAGAAAACCCACGCAGACACAGGGAGAACTTGCAAACTCCACACAGGCAGTACCCAGAATCGAACCCGGGTCCCTGGAGCTGTGAGGCTGCGGTGCGAACCACTGCGCCACTGTGCCGCCCTAAATTAAATTTCTGCATTAAATTTCATCTGCCACTTGTCCGTTCATTCCACAGATGTGGGAATGTTAAGATAGAACATGAGATCATGCAGTGAAAACGACCAAACTATATCCATATTATAAAAAGAATGCAAGGAGTCATTTATTGTGCAAAGAAGAAGAGCCTCCAGTTCAAAAATGGGCAGAGGGATAACTACATGTACTCAGGTACAACCCACCCCCTCAGAACAACCTCCCTGTACTCAGGTACAACCCCCCCCCCTCAGAACAACCTCCCTGTACTCAGGTACAACCCCCCCCCCTCAGAACAACCTCCCTGTACTCAGGTACAACCCCCCCACCTCAGAACAACCTCCCTGTACTCAGGTACAACCCCCCCCCCCTCAGAACAACCTCCCTGTACTCAGGTACAACCCCCCCCCAGAACAACCTCCCTGTACTCAGGTACAACCCCCCCACCTCAGAACAACCTCCCTGTACTCAGGTACAACCCCCCCCACCTCAGAACAACCTCCCTGTACTCAGGTACAAACCCCCCCCCCACAGAACAACCTCCCTGTACTCAGGTACAACCCCCCCCAGAACAACCTCCCTGTACTCAGGTACAACCCCCCCTCAGAACAACCTCCCTGTACTCAGGTACAACCCCCCCCCCCCCACAGAACAACCTCCCTGTACTCAGGTACAACCCCCCCCCCCCTCAGAACAACCTCCCTGTACTCAGGTACAACCCCCCCCCTCAGAACAAGATCCCTGTACTCAGGTACAACCCCCCCCTCAGAACAAGATCCCTGTACTCAGGTACAACCCCCCCCCCCCAGAACAACCTCCCTGTACTCAGGTACAACCCCCCCCCCACAGAACAACCTCCCTGTACTCAGGTACAACCCCCCCCCCCCCCAGAACAAACTCCCTGTACTCAGGTACAACCCCCCCCCCCCCCAGAACAAACTCCCTGTACTCAGGTACAACCCCCCCCCCCAGAACAAACTCCCTGTACTCAGGTACAACCCCCCCCCCTCAGAACAACCTCCCTGTACTCAGGCACAACCCCCCCCCCCCCGAACAACCTCCCTGTACTCAGGTACAACCCCCCCCCCCCCTCAGAACAACCTCCCTGTACTCAGGTACAACCCCCCCCCCTCAGAACAACCTCCCTGTACTCAGGCACAACCCCCCCCCCCCCGAACAACCTCCCTGTACTCAGGTACAACCCCCCCCCCTCAGAACAACCTCCCTGTACTCAGGTACAACCCCCCCCCCCCCGAACAACCTCCCTGTACTCAGGTACAACCCCCCCCCCCCCCCGAACAACCTCCCTGTACTCAGGTACAACCCCCCCCCCTCAGAACAACCTCCCTGTACTCAGGTACAACCCCCCCCCTCAGAACAACCTCCCTGTAC